>NC_084703.1:46259193-46580855 GCF_033807575.1 Cydia pomonella
GAAAACCGCAGCCAAATAACACTAGACCCTCATAGTGTTGTGTTCCTGCCGGTGAGTAAGGTTGCCAGAGCTCAACTAGGGTGCAGGGTGTTAGGATCGGGTGTCGCCACCGATCCCAGTACGGCTACCGCGAGCTTGACACTGGCGTATTCGCTAACGTCTGCGTAACTTACTTTCTATACATCTCGCCTGCACTAATATGCCAGAACGAGAAAAATGCACAGAAAGTAAGTAACGCACACGCTAGCGAATGTCAGTGACAATCCCGATTACATTCCGAGAATACATGGATGGTATACACAGCGTTTCATTTTTTTTTAAACTACGTTAATTTCGGGAAAGTGAACGGCATAGTTTTTTTTTTATAAAAAGTATTTAATAGCGTTGTTGTAACGGGAACATTATATTTAAATCCACTAAACAATTAAAAAAGATGACATATGAATGACATTTCGAATACTGATCGTCCGAGATAGTACTTGCGTTTAGAAACAAATCTATAAACTCATACTGAACACTAATCAATATGTAAACAGGCCCCAATGCAAGTGAACACGCTCGTAGTGGCCTTATCATATATCACAATCATTATTTCCAAAATTGAGTTAATTAGAATACCGGTTTCCTTGAGAAAGTTACTTAATTTAAGCTCAGAAATGCACCTTTGAAATTAATTTAAAAAAAAAAACACCGTGTATAATAGCGATTTCTAATATTTTACCGACACATTATACGGATGTTAAACTGAAATAGTTTAGTTCCAGTTTATCAGATATCTTATTGATTTGGAACGGTCAATAGCTAGAAATCGTGATAATTTTACTGTTACTTTCTAAGAATCGTAATATTTTTGAAGTGAATAAAATGCGTAACATCTTTAGCGTAACACTTATGAAATAATAATGAAAATCGGCCGAGAGCATGTCTGGCCATGCTCAGTGTAGGATTTCGTAGTTACCATTCTGTCAGAACAGGCCAAAGGGGCCTATTATTTTATTAAGTATCTTGTAATTACAGCCATAAGGGACTAAGAGAGTACCTTCGCAGCGCTTTGTACGCACGTTAAGATTTTTTGCAATAACTGAAAAACGGCTGGACCGATCATATTCGCTATAGTTTTCATTGAAAAACGATTTTTTCTAACTTTTTGAACCCATGGTTTAAAAGTTAGAGTGGAGGGGGGCATATTTTCTTACAGGGTGACTAATTAGTTCCGACAATATTAATTTTATCAAAAAAAAAAAATGTTTTTGGAGGCCTGTATTCGTTTTGAAAAACCTATCCACCCATACTCCATATATTGGGCCAAAGAAAAAATATATATAGAAGGTGGCCAAAAAATATGTGTATTCCCGTTGCCAGGGAGGTTTTGGGCTTATACTGAGCAACTTTTACTATGGGACCAAACCCGAAATAGCGAAAAATTTCTGGCTGTTTCATACATTTCAGGTAGTCCATTTTCTATGGGAGGGTAAAAAAAAAATTCACGATTTCGGGGTTGTTCCCATAGTAGAAGTTGCTCAATATTATCCCATAACCTCCCTGGCAACGGGAATGCACATATTTTTCGGCCACCTTGTATATACTTTGTGTATGGGAGCTATCAAAGAAAAAAAATGTGGTTTTTATTTTACCATCCTGTCACCATGCACGATTAATGTACTCATGCCAAATTGCAGCTTTCTAGTACTAACGATCTCTGAACAAAGCCGCAGACGAACGGACATAGCGAAACTGTAAGGGTTTCTAGGCGACTACGAATCAATTAAGTATTGCATATATTATATATTGCTTGCCTTGCTTGGTAGAACATATCTACAAAAAAAAATCGGGTTGCACTCCGGGAGTCCGGCAGAAGTGAAAACATGAATATTAACGTTGTGCATTTTTGATATTTTGGAGAAATTGAGTAGCAGTTTTATAAAGAGATAATTGTCTATTATACCTACGTAAATAAATTTGAGTGTGGGAGATATTTTGAAATGCGAATTTTAGTGTTAATATATAAAATATACAGAGTAATTCATGAGACGTGAGCAGGACTACAGCCTACACAATCAGTAAATGTCAATGTATTGTTCACCATCATATTAAGTAAAACAATCACACTTCTTTTCTGTTATTTAACTTTTTGGTCAGAAAAAATTTGAGTATCTACAATCATGGACACCCAACAACACAAAGATACAATACAACACAATACAGATTAAACCTCTTTAACCGTTATGACAGCACTTTGAGAAGAAAATAAAATATCACACTTGAATGAGATACGATTTTTCAAAAGCAACTAGGCTTCGATGACATTCAATTTGCACGTCACCATGATGTCACGTATCCGTCTTACGAATTTTCAATCTGACGGTCACATGACCCCTGACGTGAGTTAAATGTTTTTTCCCCATCACGAAAAATACACAGCGCCGCTAAAGAAATTTTCACTTCAAATATAAATAGGGATGTTGACTGTATTTAATAGTATTTTATACAATAGTGTTATAATAGAGCTTTTCAGTCCAGTACCGCGTTTGCCTAAGGTATGAGATTGAAAGGCTTGATTATATTACTATTGTATACAATACTTCTTCTACGAGTATCTACAATAATATTTTTTGATCTATAAAACCTAAATAAGTAATGAAATTTGGTAAGTATCTCAGTAGACAAAAATGTAGTAAAAAAGATATAAACGTGTCAATTTATTGACGACAGCGTATCGAAATGAATATTGTAGTTGAGTTGGGAGCCCATACATGAAAAGTACGCAATTATAGTTTGGTATACGAAATCTTAATTCAACCATTATAGTCGACGAGTCGAAATAATAAATAATTTAACACTATGCATGAAATAAGGCACCAGAAATTAACAGAGAAACGTAGAGGGCAGTTATTTTTAGACACAATTTCTATTTCATAAATCGTATAAAAATTAATATAAGCAAAACTAAATTTATGCAAATTACTTCTTATAATTCAAATAGTTTACCTGTTACAGCTCAGTACAACAATGATAAAGTAGATGAAGTATCCACTGTCAAGTTTCTAGGATTTACCATAGATAAGCATCTGCACTGGAAAGATCATGTCGAACAAATTTGCAACCGGCTAAACAGATTTGTGTTTGCTCTCCGAAGACTCAGGGACACGGTCTCATTAGGGGCTGCTCTGACGGCTTATCATGGATACGTGTCCTCTGTTCTTCACTACGGGCTAATTCTGTGGGGTAGGTCTGTCAATGTAGAGAGAGAGAGTTTTTAAAATACAGAAAAAATGTGTAAGGGCTATTTGTCATGCTAGTCCTGATGATCCTTGTGTTCCCTTATTTGAAAAGCTGCATATTCTTCCCTTACCCTGCTTATACATAAGAGAAATATCTTTATTTGTTAATAACCACCGTGCACTTTTTTCTAAACGTAGTGATGTTATGCATAGGCAGAAAAGGCAGAAATTTGTAAATCTACTTTTTAAACCACGTGGACGTAAAATGATTTATGAAAAAAATGTATATAACATGTGTATATTAATTTATAATAGACTACCTGATGACTTAAAGATACTCAGAGGCAACATATTCAAGCGTAAGTTGACTAGCTGGCTTTTGGACAGATGCTTTTATAGTATTAAGGATTATTTGAATAACTGACTTTGCAATTATTTTTCATTGACATTTTCATATTTTTTACTAATTATTATATTATTCTTTATTCATGTTTGTATTGATTTATGATTTGATGTTAGAATGTGCTCCTCTATAATCTATAATCTTTGCATGTCTGCACGCAGACTGAATACACTGGAACTTTGTTTTTTTTTTTGTACCAATATGATCTGCATGTATATACGTGTATTCTGCGCAAATAAATTCTTTGAATCTTTGAATCTTTGTACTTAATGAAGAGTAGGTCAACTTGACGTCATTTGCTAGTAGTTCATATAAATTCCGACAGTTCGAAATAACTGATTTGACTAGTCGTCAAACACCCTATTGAGAGATATCCACTGTTGGGTGTTTGACTACAAGCTGGAACCAAACCTCGCGCGCTAACAACGCCTACGATTATTAAATAGAAATTGTGTCTAAAAATAAATGCTGTCTAAGTTTTTCTGTTAATATTCTGGTGCTTTGAAATAATTTATTATACATACAGTCAACATCTCTACCCATAGCGTATTTTTTTCTTCCTTGTCACGTCCTAGTTTTAGTTCGTAAGGGCTCTCGATAAAATTGCAAGGCGGCCACAAAGGCCTTTGTATCTACCTTAGAGATTGTTTCTCGGCACTCGACATTCTACGTCCCTATTTGCGGTACGTACTAACAGCGCTCTTACTGATCATCTCTGTACCTTATGTCTTCGTAATAAGGTTTAAATTGAGTCAGTGAACCGGGGGCCTACCGCGAACACCGAAGTTCGCAAATTGCAGGCATCTTTGTCACTCTTATAACGCCTTAATCAGAGTAAAAGAGACATATGCCCGCAATTTGCGAACTTCGGTGTTCGCTCAGGGTTGACAATAGTACTAACAACAACACTTAACTGACCTATGGCAATCCTTACTCCGTTGCAATAAGAGCTAAGAATAGTCATTTAATAGTGTCGACGATAGTGCCGTAGCCGTCCTCATGTCAATTAGTCTCATTAGCCAACGCTTCAACGCTCATGTTTGCCTGGTATTTTTATATCCGGACGATCCAAGTTAAACATGTTTCTAGGTTATTTTTATGTATATATGAATATTCTAGTTCTTTGCAATTTTGCACTATTAGGGAGTACTGAAATAGTTGTTTTGTGTAATTGATACCAGTTAAATTTAGTGAGACGTTTATAAATTATAACAGAAGCGATAGGGAGCGTGCATGAACTATAGGAGGCAGCACAGGAGCCGTCAGATTTTTGACGCGAGTCGTAAATGTGATGTTTTTTGTTCCGATGTAGCCCACAAGATGGCAGAACCTACTATGCACAAGAAAACACTTGACGTGAATATGTGCTTATTTATGGTTCCGATTCAGACCACAAGATGGCAGACCCTCCAACGCGCACGGTCCCTATATCATTCGTGATTATTGTCAGAATTATTTTTTATTGGACAGTGGACCGCTGACCACAGGTCTACTTGTATGGAAATCTCCACACAAAAGATCCCGTTTCATTGCTAATGAGTGTACTTTAAACGACATAGTTAACTGACCAGCTGCAATATGAAATAGAGTTAGCGTCTGTAAGGGTAGTAGATTGGAACCTGCATTAACCTAAAACTCAAATAACCGAACTTGTTTCAAGTGTTTTGTGTAGCGGGCTGCAAAATTGCTTGGACACGTTATGAATGAATTCATTTAACGAGTGTCTTAAGTTCTACTGTTGATACTCTCTACAAGTCCATTATTGGCGGGGCAGCGCCTAAACAAAGTGATGGACATATTGCTACTTCCTTCACTCTTGTTTCAAACATACAAGTGTGAAAGAAAAGTCATATGAGACAGCTCGTCAGTTTGATTTGGAATTTAGTAGACTACCCTTACTTGCGCTAAAGTCAGTCTTATTATTATAGTAAGGCAAATCGCACGCATTAGCTTTATTTGATATTTAGGAAATTGTTTTACTTAAGGATTATTTATACTAAATGAGAAGTGGCTAAGTGAACAAAATGTTTAAACTTATCTAGAGTTAGACCAAGATAACTCTGCAACGATTTTGATAGCAAAATCCTAATTCGAGTTATCTTGATCTAACTCTAAACTTATCTAAATGAAAGCATTTGTAACTCTTTTTACTAATTAACAACATAAAATATCTTTAACATTGCGACTTCAAAGTCTTCAAACTTATCAGTTGCAGGCGCAAATAAAAAGGATAAATATTTATTTATTTTTCTCCTTTTTGAAGTCGGTTTTCTTTTTAAGAATCGCATTCGGAGTCTTATTAGCTATGCCATTACCTTTTAGGCTGCGTTTCGACCAGAGCTGTGCGAGGATACGTTGCGAGGGATGTATTTGTTACGAACCAATAGAATCACTTCATTTGTGTTGCAGTAATCCCATTGGTCCATAAAAACACATCCCTCGCAATGCATCCTCGCACATCTCTGGTCAAAACGCAATCTTAGTGCCAGGTAGCTCGTCGGGGCGTGCAGCGTGGCGTCGGGCTCACAAGTGATGTGAGCAGCGTGCACTAAGGCCGCTCCTATACGTTTGCATTTGTTTAACATGCACGCCGCACGCCCCGCCACGATGCACGTCCACTCAGGTCTTACACTTAGGCGAAATAAAAGAAAAACAAATGCCGCTAGCGCGCGCGTTTCACCCATCAAAACTGCTAACACTCAATCACTCTACTGGCTATCTGTAAATCTTATTTCATTGCAATAAGGTTTACAATATCCTCCTAAGTCCCGGTGTCCTTTTAAAAGAACAATTCCAAAACAAATTGTGGAATAAGGCTGCGGTTTCAACAGAGATTTGCGAGGATGCGTAGCGAGGAATATGTTTGTTAAGAAACGATATAATATTGTCCCGTAGAGCTGCACTGAGCGATAGGTAAATAAAGTGATTCTATTGGATCTTAACAAACACATCCCTGCCTAACGCAACGGCAGCCTAAAAGGATGTTCCAAATACAAAACTGCATAAATGACTTTGGGACTTAGGATAGACCAGCCAAGTCACCTCAGGTAAAGCCGACGTGAACTTGACGTAGCACAGATCCTCGTATATCTCCTCGACGCGGTCCTCGCAGGATGCGCTGGGTATCGTGAACTGGACCCAGGGGACTTCGGGCGTGGTGGTGTGCGGGCACTCGAGTCTTCTCGGCGTCTCGAGCGAGACAGCGCTACACCGTTGTGATGGTAAAGTTGGTGGTCTAACAGTGGCGGATTTGCAGTGATTTGTACCTCAGGCCCTGTAGTAAGTACTGGCTAGGCTTAGTAACCTTTCCCAGCACTCATTATATCAACTGCCTCTAATATCTGGCCGCTCCAGGGCCGGGGCAAATCCGCCACTTGACTGTGGTCTAACCTTTCGTATGTTCGGGTGCGAGTCACACGAACCCGCTACTCAAAAACCGCCCCCATGTATCGAAGTTGCGCTCTCATTCTAAAAAGACATGCTTAAATTACATGACACTTTGCATCAATCTTTACATAACCCCTCCGCTGTGGAAAGCAAGGCTCGGAAACCGATAAAAACATTTCGATTTCGTTCGTTAAAACGTTATTTTTAAACCGGTTTTAGGGAGAACATTTCCATAAAGTTCTTGTCAGATTTACCGGATTAGAACAATAAAAACCGGTTTCTACCGATGTGAGTATCTTTGTTCAGGCCGGATGAACCGGTTTATTTAGGTTACAATAAAGTTCTTGAAACGCTCGCGTTCTTATGAAAGTTCGGAGTAAAACCAAAATAAACCGGTAATTAACGTTATTTTTATAACCGGTTATGTTATTGTTATTTTAGAATGTCGTTTTAAAATGAGAGCGTATCGGTTGTATGGCAGCGTCCAGGTTCGTGCAAATCTTAACCTCATGGTTTTAATTTTAATATAACAGCATTTTTTCTATACGGCATACGAAGGGTTAAAACTAGAACTCGACTCAGTTTTTAAGAATAATCATTTCTAGTTGAAGCTCAAGGTTATTTGTAACTAAAGAAGAGACGCTTTCCATATAGATTTTCGTACATTGACCCGCCTGTTGACATCTAATCCACTCGCATATATTGCTATCAAGCTTTTAAAGTAAATTTCACCAAAGCAAGTGAGTTTTTAAAGTAAAAAAAAAAAAAAAGGAAGTAGTAGTGTAAGTAACAATAAGAATATGTTTTTTTAATTGGTATTAACTTTGAAACTCGGCGAAACCCAGACAAAATTGTGACATTTTAGTCTTTAAATGTGATCAGGAATACACTGTTAAAATGTTTCGGGTTCTTCGTGTTACACTGTGTATAATAATGCGAGTGCAATAGAGGTGTCAACAGGCAGATCAATGTACGAAAATCTATATGGAAAGCGTCTCAGCTTTAGGTAAGTTACCTAATGTTACCATGTAGCTCAGTTTTACTCCAAAAAGTAGTTAACCGCGGTGTGGATGCACCTTAACCCCTTGCTTCCCACCGTGATAGATAACATTGAACTCCAAATTTAAAACATCTAGGTCGTTTTTTCACTGGTAAATTCAGACCCAGAGTTAGCCCCTGAGCGCCAGATTTACGTGAAACTGAGTCGAATTCTTCTTTAGACTTAAATATTCGAGTAAAACACACCAATAGCATAATCTGAAATACCTATTCCTTAAATCTATTACATGACAATGTAAACAAAATTATTTAAACGCTGCCAAAATTGTCATTTCAGTGCCAGGTCGAATTAGAAAAATCCGAATTGTGTTCTTAAACAGTTATTTGAAGATTAAGATGAGGTTGGCCGAAATAAATATATTAAACGTTCAATTATTTCGAGATAATTTTATGTACGGGCTTCGAGCAACACCCGGAGGGGAGTCGGCATTCGCACTATTTCCCCTCTGCCGAAGCACATGCCCAACTGGGCATAACGCGGTGCGTGTTGTCTCGTCCGTACACAAAAAGAGATCGAGGTGTGCAAGATTTATCTTTGACTTGTGTCATTTTTTATTCGTGTCGCATTAGGTTCAGTACCCCTAGTGTATATTTGATCGACATCATAACGTGACGAACGCGTTTGCGTTAAGTCTCATTTTGTATAGGATTTTGAGTTTCCAAAACGTCCCGCTTGGCGCGCTCTTTCTAAATCCAATACAAAATGAGACTAAACGCAAACGCGTACGTCACGTATCGAAATCGAATTTATTTACACTAGGGGTACTGAATACTGATTGGATTTTGTATGTAGTGAGTGAGAAGTGCAACTGTGTGCACCTTTCCCTCGCAAAAAATGACAGAACAATTTGTACGGTAAGATATCGCTTGGGTTCCTCCCTTCCGACGAGTCGGAAGCCGGTGTTGCTCGAAGTGTATATTAGTTCGTGTCATCCACGACGATGCGCAAATTTGTCAAATCTAACTTTTAAAGACATGAGAATACGTGTAAAGGTACAGTCAGCGTCAAATAATTCGTAGCAGTCAAAGTGGCCAAATAGTTCGGTACACCATACTAAATATATGGTGTACCGAACTATTTGGCTACTTTGTCTGCTACGAAGTATTTGACGCTGACTGTACACCTCTTCGCGAATGACACGATCTATATTCGAGTTATCTTAGGTAGGTAACGTTGCTACATAGTTTGAGTGGAGAACCATCGGTCTATCTCACATTAAAAATAAACCATATCTGCTCATATTCATTATTGAGAAAGGACAGAGCAAAGGGTCCCATGGCTCCAATACCTAATGGCCATTCCTACCGACTAAGGGCTGTTTTAGACGGCAGGCGAACTCGCATGCGATTTTAGTTACATTGCGGACTATTGAAGTTACAACCAATCCGGCGGACCAATCAAATACCGTAATGTAATGAAACTCGCATGCGATTTTAGTTACATTGCGGACTATTGAAGTTACAACCAATCCGGCGGACCAATCAAATACCGTAATGTAATGAAACTCGCATGCGATTTTAGTTACATTGCGGACTATTGAAGTTACAACCAATCCGGCGGACCAATCAAATACCGTAATGTAATGAAACTCGCATGCGATTTTAGTTACATTGCGGACTATTGAAGTTACAACCAATCCGGCGGACCAATCAAATACCGTAATGTAATGAAACTCGCATGCGATTTTAGTTACATTGCGGACTATTGAAGTTACAACCAATCCGGCGGACCAATCAAATACCGTAATGTAATGAAACTCGCATGCGATTTTAGTTACATTGCGTTGCGGACTATTGAAGTTACAACCAATCCGGCGGACCAATCAAATACCGTAATGTAATGAAACTCGCATGCGAGTTCTCGCACCGTGTAAATGAGCCCTAAGGGACCCTTTGTTAGGCATTGTGACATTAGTAAATCCTGAAAGAAAGTCGTCGATTAATTATCAATATACTTTAGTGTCCGACAGAAACTGTTTTTTGTTTCTGACACAAAAACCAAAGGTTCGGCTTTGTTCTAGTTTTGTCTTAAACTGAACTCTCGGCCGAAACATGCCTTTTATGCCGAAATCTGCTGAAACCAAAATTTCAGTCTGACACTATTAAATATACAGAAAGAAAGAGAAATGTAAAGAGTACTTACACGGACTGCAGATCTTTGTAGATATCTTCCTCCGACTGGGTCCTGTGAGCCGAGAAGGGCCTGCAAACAATATTGACAGTTACCTACAGATACTTTTTATCTGATACTTAAGATTTTGTCGAAGTAAATCATTATTAAATAGTAATTTTACTTTTAACACATCCTTTTCGTAGCGCTATGCTCCCAGCCTTTTCCCGCTTTATAGAGGAAAACGACTAGGTACGAGCTGTGAACCCGCCGAGCGAGCTCCCGGCACTCAATGTGTTAAAATTAGAAAGTAAATAAAGTATTTAGTTACGGTAAAAACGATCATAACTTCGGTTGTATGACGGGGGCTAGGTTCGTATTACTCTTAAAAGTTTGACAGATCAAAGGTCAATTATCTTGAATCAAAGATAACTTACTTGATGCCCTTAGCGAGTGCCTTGGAACATTGACTCAGCTTCGCCAATGTGCGAAGGGCGCGATGGAAGTTTAACGGATCGAACAGCATGGACGGGTCGAAGAGGTCCGTCTCGCGCCACTCGAACATCTCATCACACATTTTGAGGAACGCCCATGCACTTGGATCAAAGAGGGAACTTACTTGATGCCCTTGGCGAGTGCCTTGGGACATTGACTCAGCTTGGCCAAAGTGTATAGGACGTGATAGAAGTTCGACAGGTCGTACAGCATGGACGGGTCGAAGAGGTCCGTCTGTCGCAGTTCGAACACCACGTCGCACATTTTGAAGTACGCCTCAATGTTTCCCATGCACTTGGATTAAAGATAACTTACTTGATGGCCTTAGCTAGTGCCTTGGGACATTGACTCAGGTTCGCCAAGGTGCACAGGACGCAATGGAAGTTCAACAAATCGAACAGCATGGACGGGCCGATGAGGTCCATCTCGCCCAGCTCGAACACATCGTCGCACATTCTGAGAAACACATCAATTTTCCCCATGCACATGGATCAAGGAGGGAACTTACTTGATGCCCTTAGCGAGTGCCTTGGGACATTGACTCAGCTTCGCCAACGTGCAGAGGACGCGATGGAAGTTCGACAGATCGAACAGCATGGACGGGTCGAAGAGGTCCGTCTCTCGCAGTTCGAACACTTCGTCGCACATTTTGAGGAACACCTTGATGTTCCTCATGCAAAGGAACTGTGGACAAACAAAATGGTCATTAGCTTTTTACCTTTATTAGGTGAAATGAGAGAAGACGTGCAAGAATCAACCAATAGTCCACCGACTCATTAGTGTAATCCGCTGGCGTATAGCACATATCTATAGGATCTTACCATCTATGGGCCGCTCCGATATAGGTATTCTAATATGTGTATATTTCTAACACACACACAGCACAGTCATAGCCATAGACAGGCATAACCTAGTGCAGGTGTCATGGGCAATTTCTATACGTTAAAACAACATTTAGCAGTGTTTAACCAGAATAAGTTTACTTAACCTTGTTTTAATTATTATAAGTTTCACTGTATCAATAAACTATTTTGACTTTGTTTTGTTTCTTTTTTAATGCTTTGATTTTCAGAAAAAAGTGTAACTTTTTGGTTATTTCGACTCGAATCAAAAGGGCTATCGAATATAAGTGTCGCAGTTTTTCATACAAATCTTGGGTGTCATTTTTGTGACGGTCCATGTAGAATGTATGTAAAAATGCGTCAGAAACTGACATTTTTTTCTTTCTAAAATCGATAGTCCTCCTGATTCTGACTCAGTAGAAATAACTCAAAGATGATGGTTTTTCTAAAAAAAGCAAATAATGGTACACTTTTAACTGAAAATGCCCTGATACGTCTCAGTCTCTGATGCGTTTTTTTTATTCTCGTGCAAAATAGGCATTTATCAGAATCCTTAACACAATCGGTGTTTGCGCACGTTTCCTTAACTGATTTCTATCTTACGTACGTAGGACAATAGAGAAATAATAAGAATAGAGTGCTCACTCCATACACCAGTTTTTAAATCGACGTAATCGACATCTAGCATCGAGTATCGGAATTATCAGTACCGCTATTTGACACTAGATGTCTCGGGTGTCGCGACTGACGAAAATTGTATTTTTCGACAATTTACAACTAACATTACAAGCAGAAGGAGTTGAAAATAGAGTTCAGGTTAATCCGGTTATAATATTACCTGAAAATTATTGAGCATTAGACTTTTCGTTCGTCGCGACATCTATTGTCAAGTAGCATTACTGATAATTTCGCTACTCGATGTCAGATGTCGACTTCGAAAATAATATCGTTTTGGTACCAAAACTGATGTATGGAGTGAGCACTCTATGCTTACTTCTTATTTCTCTATGGTCGTACTGTGTTCCAACGGATACTGATATCTGTACGAGATAGCAGTGCCATTGTTAAATGCAGATTATCAACAAATGCAATGCTGTTAAGTCGCCATCGGATATATCGGGGCGGCCAAGGTGCTCAAAAATATCTCAACACGCACTAACGTCTCGCTCGATAATAAAGGCTTTGTTCAGTATTTGTGGCTTTGTATTTGTGAATACCATGGCCGCTCTGATATATCTGATGGCTACTGTTGAAAACGATCTGCAGGTTTATTCTCTCAACAATAAGTTGACTTTATTTTTTTATTTATCGTATGGCGTTTACACACTGGTTACATATATATAAAAAACTTAATTCAAAATTTACATTTCTGCAGATAAATACTCGCATCTTATGTCAGGTGTTTAAAATCCTCAGCTGGTCCGTTGTATTTCGTGACGGGGCACTCGAATACCATTGTGCTGCACCGTCTGCTCTGGGTGTCCACATTCGCACGCCGCAGACTCGCTCCACCCCCACTTGTGCCAGAGGTACGCACAGTTACCGAAGCCAGTTCTGAGGCGGTTAAGTCTGCACCATATTTCTCGGCTTTCCGGGAACCCTTGAGGCCGTTTCCCTGGGTCCAACTCAAAAATGGTGTTGTCTACACTATGCTGAGCCTCCCATTCTCTCATCCACGCTTGGTTGTCCTGGTGTGATGGGATGTGGGTGTGAAAGATTTTGGCCGGTGGGTTTCGAGACTTGAGTCGGGTGTTTTGAAGACTGCTCAGGTCCTTATGTATCGGCAGTGAAGAATTGCCGGATAGAAGTAGTAGAATAAGTTGAGTAAGTGTAGGAGTTGAAAATGGAGTTCCGGTTACTCTGGTTACAATATTAGCGGAAACTCGTTGAGCATTAGACTTTTTGTTTGCCGCGATATCTATTGACGAGTAGCAGTACTGAGAGTTCCGCTACTCGATGCTAGATATCGACTGCGTATATAATAAGCATCTTGGTACCAAAACTGATGTATGGAGTGAGCACTCTGTTACTTCTTATTTCTCTATGATCTAACGAAGTAACAGTATTTTTTCTATGAAATTCCATTTCGGGAGAAAACGGTTTCCACTGACTAATTTTGATGTCGATCGAATATATTCTAGGTTTCTAGGTCTCGCTTTTTGAAAAAAAAAAAGTTTTGCAAATTTTGAAAAAAAGAAACTGTGAACCTAGTTTTTAATTGTGTTAACAACATACTAAAAAATCATGGAAAATGTAAAATACTTAGAAGTGGAAAAACTTTTTTCTTTTTAACACGCTTTTATTAGGTCGACCTGTATGTAACTATGTAATGGAATCTAAGGTAACTAATTTAACCATCTTCCAAGGATTGTAGCGTCATGAAAATTGGCAGCTGTATGTAGATTTGATGACCATACAATATGGTACTGTCGAACTGATCTGATGATGGAGCCGGAAGATATGAACTGGAACTTCATGATGGAACATCGTATCATAGCTGTGTTTGGATTTGTTAGAAAAGTCTTGTAATGAACTTGGACCACGATTAGGTTTCAAGGTCTGATGATGAAGCCGGAAGATAGGCACTGGCATTCCATGATGGAATATCGTATCATAGTCGTGTTTGCACTTGTGAGAAAGGTCACGTAATGGAAATTTTACGTGCATTTATTAATGCGTGTTTTCCTAGTGTTTTAAACTATTAATTTATTATAGGGACGATCACGTTGCTATTCATATAACGGGTAACTGTATTATTATCTATTCCGTATTCTTACCAGCTAAAGAAGTCTTTTGTGAATATTTCTCAGAACAGATACGTTATCTTTGTGAAGGCAGTCTTTACCATGACAGTTGCGATGGCAGATATTGAGCGATTTAATCTAAAGTGGTTCTGAGGTAAACAAATTATTCAATAAAAGTATCTAATAAGAATAACTATTTTAAGTTACTGCCATAATAGTTATTTACGATACTAGTGCGGAAAATAGGAAATTCTAACGAGTGGCGATTAAAACACGCCCAAGACCGGGCTGCGTGGCAAAAACTGGATGATGCCTTTACCCATAAGGGGATCCCAAAATAAAATACTTAAAATTAAGAAAAATATTTATACTATGACAAAACATTTGAATATAATTACATAATTATCTATATTTTAAGTGTTTAGCATGCAACATAGGAAGCAGAGATCGTAAATAAAGGCTATTTTATTTTATTTCTGTGTATCGTACATCATTTTACAGTACATATCACTACATATGCACGGAAAGTGCTTATTCCCGCACTAGTGCGGTGCCTTCGGTCGTGTTTTAATTTATCGCCACTCGTTGCGAATTTCCCACTTTCCACACTTGTATCGTAATAGTGCATTACGATACAAGTGCAAAAAATAGGAAATTCGCAACGAGTGGCGATAAATTAAAACACGACCAAAGGGAGTGTTCTAAATCGACACGAGTTGCGATTTACCTATTCGCACATGTATCGTACAACGTTTTACAGTACATTTTATACTACATATGCCCTTTAAATTTTCGACATAGTTACGTAATGTGCTTATTATCGCACTAGTGCGGTAAAGTAGCTCCATATGTACTGTAAAACACTATTAAAACACTTAATTTTTTCCGACTGTACTTGGTACCAGATTATTCTATTCTTCTTTATTACCTCTTCACACTTGGACCGCTAAACCGATTTAGATGATATTTGGTACAGAGATAGTTGGAGGCCCGGGGAAGGTCATAGGATAGTTTGATCAATCATCATCATCATTCCACGCAGACGAATTCGCGAGCAAGGCTCGGAAACCGGTTAAATTTCCAAACCGTTATCATGTACTTTGCGCAAAACCTTTTATTTAGATTTCGTTTGTAAAACCCTTACTTTTAAACCGCTTTCTAGGAGAACATTTTCATAAAGTACTTGTCAAATAACAGGTTTAAAGCAATAAAAACCGGTTTCTTCCTATGTAGGTGTCTTTTGTTTACGTGGTACACCACCAGGCCGGACGGCCGTCTTGACGCTCATCGAATAAACAGGTTTATTTAGGCTATTAGATTACAACAAAGTTCTTAAAACGTTTGTGCTCTTATGAACGTTCGGAGTATAACCAAAATAAACCGGTATTTACCGCTGTTTTTAAAAACGGTTCCAAGCCATATTCGCGGGCAGAAGAAATATTATAAAATGCGAAATGTAGGCAAATGTGTGGAGATTGAGCCCCGGGAAAGGATACGCGGATGAAGTCGAGGGCAGATGCTAAACTCAGACCAAGATAAGTTAGCAGCGGTTTTGACAGCCCAGACAGTGCAAATGTTATTTTAAATGACAAACTTCTATGAAATTATGACGAATACTTAACACTGACTGACTCTAGCGTGTGTATATTTTTGGCGCGTTCTAATGTATAGCAATGTAGCGTTAAATTTAACATCATATATTCAATGTACTTATATTGTATAATACAATGTACTGTAAGTAAAGTAGGTAAAGAGGAAGGAAGCCGACGTTCTTATCTTGTTTTTTTTTTGCTTTTTACCTTAAAGCGATATTAAGGCGTTCTATAAATAGCCAAGTGGCGAAAACACTTAATTATAGATTATCCTTTTTTTTAAGATACACGAGGCAAACTAGCTACTTGTATTTTACCCCCAACACAAAAAGAGGGGTATTATATGTTAGATGCTAATGTCTGTCTCTCTGTCAGTCTGTGTGTCTGTCTGTGGAATCGTAGCTCTCAAACCTTAGAGCATTTAACCAACCGGAGTCACCTTTAAGAGCTTACCCCATCTGTCGAAAACCTCGGCCATATTCACGTCATACTTATTGTATGGACTGATGTTTATCTGACATTTGCTATTTGTAAGTTACATACGGTCAGCTGCAGAGAAAAAGCACCACCCCCCATACAAAATTTCTATGCAGGGGGTACAAATAGCCATACATTTGACGTGCCCCTCACGGCAAAAATCAGCAGACTGTTTCATACAGAAAGTTACAGGCAGGACGTCTCAAATTGGTTAAATACTCTGTCTCAAACGGATGGACGGATATAAATGCAGTTTTTTAATGTGAAAGTGAGTTTCCAGTCAGCGGCGGCCTTAGGGTGGCGAGCAGGGCAGTCGCCCGGAGCCTTGCGCCAGCGAGGCCCTCGCATCAACCCGATCACATGTTTACAAGGGCCTCGCAGAGCAGATTTTTACAAGGGCCACCAGGGGCCTTGCGAAGGTTAAGTCCGCTACTGAGTTTCCTTGTGTGGTTCTTAGCTATGATTGGTAAAAATTGATCCAGCAGTATGAAGAGTATCAGCTATTTTCGAAAATGATGTAAGGCATTTTTTTGCAAAAATGCGTATGGGGTTTTTAAATTTAATACGCGCGAGGCAATGTACATGTGCCTCAGCCGAGGCGGTGCACTCATTGAGGAAAATGCATGGTAGAGGCACATCTACACTGGCCGGTTTGTGCATGAGGAAATTGCCTCGCACATATGCCCGCTCTGTGGACCTGGCTAATGAATATGAAATATATATATTTTATTTGCACCCCAAAATCAGCTACAACACAATGAATAAAATTACATTTTTGTATTTGGATTCTATGACTAAAAAAAACAGAACTGAATAGTTAACTATGATGTAAGAATAAAACTATTTTCTGTTAGACCAATTTAGTTAATGTGCTTACATTAACAGGATAGCAACTAATGAATTTATGAGAACACACACCTCATTCATGTTACAGTATCTGTCACGAATATATCGAGGGGAATATTGTATCAATGCCCATTCACTGTTGCATACATAATTAATGTATTCACCCATTCATGTTATCACCCAAACGGGCAGGAAGTCACTCTTGATTTATGTTTAACAGATGATAAGTTATTTGGAAATACGCTTACGTTACGCGTAGCGTAAAATTCGCATCGTCAATAAGCGCGTGCCTAATTGCTAAGGTCAAACCTGGGCCATTTGCGGGCGCTGGTTCACGTCCTTCATGTCGACGCAGCCCGGCTGCAGCACGTTCAGTAGGTTGCATAGCAGCACGCCGTCCCGCAGCGTATACGCCAGATCGTGTATCGTGCTCGATTCCCAGTTCGCCTTGTGGTCAGGACGTAACAAGCCACATCTCGTCAGCCAAGACGCGCACTCGCGCCACAGCTCCTCGCCACCCGCCGCCATAATTCACGCAGTGCACATCAAAAGTCACGGCAGCACTGCTTTTTAATAATCAACAAGCCATCATTCAACGAGGGTTAATTGATAATTGACATACAAATTGATACAACAAACACGGGAGCAACAGCACAAGACAAGAGTTCTTTGACAACTGGCCCGGAGTGTTGCTAGATGCGGAATGATTGTTTTTTACTTTTTAAAACAAGAGACTTTGGTTTTTGTGAATGCTTGGTGCTGCCAGGCGTGTGCGTTAGTTGCTGGTTGTAAAAGTAAAGAATTTCATTATCAGGAATCAATATTTTACAAAACTTTCCTGGTTTTCATGAACATTGCAATACTCTACCCCATAACAGTAAAACCTTTAAATAAAACATGATGAAATGTGAACATAAAAACAAATGGAACGAAACGCAGCGAGGTTAATCAATGACTCATTTTACAAATTTACACTAGGGCAACATTAGTTGTAGGCGGAGTGACGCGAGTGCACGTCGAACGAACGATTTTCTATAAATTTCCCGTTAAAAGTGATTTCACACACGAATTTCCACTGATAATCAACTATTACGGTAAGATTTTACTCCTATGTACCATTATTGCTTCATTTTATTCGCCCCCTATTTCTAAAAGTCTATTTTTCTTATCTGACACACCCATGTATCGCCGAATTCCAATTGCCTTTGCCATCCATAATTCATTATGGTGGACGATTGAAAGTATAAAAAACTGTTACTCGTAGCGTGCATTCGTTCTGCGGAAGTCTATATTTGTCGCCAACGGTGATTATCCTTATTAGGTTTATTTTGGTGCATTACGTCATGGCCGTAATAGGGAAGTAGGTATGCGCTTGCCGGTGATTCCAGCGGATAGCAGTCGTTTGTGCGTGACCACAGAGCGAGCGAGCCACATACTTTCTATCGATAATTGCTATTCCCACCGTATCTCAGGCACCCGATAGTGCATTAAAGATAACTAGTAAAGGTAGGTCTAGCTCATAATGTGCAGTGAACATTAGCAGTTTTAAACTTGATTAACGTACACAACGGCCTCATTTAGTGTCTAGAGCCACACCTTGTTTGATTATGTACATGTTGTAAAGTTGTTGCTCTTTTGATTCTCTAAATACAAACTAGGTACATTTAACATTAAATGGTAAGTATTTTTGTGTTGTTGAATCGTAATTTTGGTGATGAATCAGTTTTTTTAATCCTGATTATTATCCTAGTCATTCGTTTTTTGTACTTGTACTGGGATACCGTAAAACCACCCAACTATAGTCCAAAGCTCCCAACTATGGTCCAAAAATAAACTAAATTTTTCTCGTTCAGGTGTGTATTTTACTATATTTTTGTAGTTCTAAGGCAAAGTATGTTTATAAATAGAAGGTAAAACAAGGAGTAAACCGAAAGGAACATTGGTATAGATACTTAATTTCCTTTTGAACTTGTGGACCATAGTTGCAGTATTGGACTATAGTTGGGTGGTTTTACGGTATATTAAGATTTTGTTACTGTCTTGAAATAATTATTATTACAAATAATCATAGATAAAGACAAGTAATCCAGGTAATTTAAAATTCTGTATTAAACATAGGCTATTCATACAAACACTACATATTTTCTTTGAGTTTGTTTAATATCCAATACACATTTTAAGTTTCCTTTATTTTTTTTAAATAATATTTCAAGACCCTTACCAAGATGCCTTGTAGACATTGTTTATATGATGTTAACAATTTCCCAAGTTAAACTAATGTACCTGAACATATGTATGGTTTGCACAATTAATAATGATAAGTATGACTACCAAAGCTAAATATCGCAACTTTGGACCATAATTAACTCAAATATCTTTATTTAGACATGACAATGAATTGAATGACATAGTTCTGAGACAAGATATTTTCATTAATGAATTAATAAAGAAGAAACAATAATTAGGTCTTTATTTTTGATCTCTTTTTCAATTGTATAGTATAGTACATTACAAAATTTTCATTTTTTAGATTATTACAAGTGAAACAAATGTAATGTGATATATTATATCCTATAAATTAGAGTCAAGCCATCCTATGTTTTCATCATTTTAAAGTGCTTAACTGTGTATGTGTATATTTATGTGTATATTTGATGACCAGTCTGGCCTAGTGGGTAGTGACCCTGCCTATGAAGCTGATGGTCCCGGGTTCAAATCCTGGTAAGGGCATTTATTTGTGTGATGAGCATGAATATTTGTTCCTGAGTCATGGGTGTTTTTATGTATTTAAGTATTTATTTATTATATATATCGTTGTCTAAGTACCCACAACACAAGCCTTATTGAGCTTACTGTGGGACTTAGTCAATTTGTGTAATAATGTCCTATAATATTTATTTATTTATTATATTTATGTGTATGTACATTGCAAGTAAAATATAAGCTTGTAATAATGATGTATTCTGATATATTTGGACACTATCTGTTTGATTCCAACTGTATAAGCTTTTAGCAAGAACCACACTTTTCTTGACATAATAAACATCCCCTACACATAAAAAAAAATAAACAATCTAAAGAGACCGACTTTGCAAAGATCCCATTACTTGTTTTGGTTTCCATCATCAAATCAGATCCATTATCCATTATTGCTAAATTTAAACTCAAATCTGGCAACTAGATCAAACTTTAAATCTTACATAAAATCAAGATAGTGAGGCTGGCTTTCACATTGGGGCCCGTTTACACATTGATTAGTGTTTAATGCAAAATGTATGAAACATTTGCTACTTGTGTCTAGTGCTAAATGTAAGAAGTCACACTAAACACTAGTCAATGTGTAAACAGGCCCAGTATGAAGCCCAGTTACACATACCCTGCAATATTAGTAATTTTTATTACTTGTAAAAATTTCACATGTAAAAGTGCCCCTGAGGTAAGTAACTCTTTCTGTTTGTTGCCCCTGCATGAATTTAAATAAAACATCAAAAACATCAAACATTTCAGCAAATAGGCCACAAGGGCACTTTTACGTGACACACTTTTACAAGCAATAATAATTACCAAATATTACAAATATGGAAACAATGAAATATTAGATACTTTATTAGAGATGTATACAGTCTCTAAATGTCGAATTACACAGAAAAAAACTATGATAAAAAATACAAACAAATACTAAAATTCTTTAGAAGTCTCTAAGTGTCAGAGATAGAATATAATTAAAAAACGATTATTAAAATTATCCCAAAGAGGCCTAATGATTACAAGTTCATTGGACGATATTGGCCTGTCAGTTATTCGCGATTGTCAGCTTTTGCGAAGGTCTCCAAGAATGAATACTTATATAATTAAAAGACAAAAAAATTTAATCAGACAGACAAGAACCAAATGAATTGTCTCACGTTTTTGCCACTGAAAAATAAAGTTATATAACAAGTATAATAACATACAATGTAGCCCTTGTAAGCTTAAACAGACCGGCCACAAACAGTACCCGTTCACGAGTATGACGCGTATCCCAGCCATATAAAATTTTGTTTGGTGATATTTTAAGGAAGGGAAGGATATTTTATGTAGGATAGTTTTTATCACGGAACTCATCATTCTATGCAGACAAAGTCGTGGGCAGGAGCTAGTATACAATAATTAGTAACCACTTGTCTGTCTATAGTAAGAACCTTGACCGAATTCTAGTTCTTTAGCAGTTTTTTCGAGAACATTTTATTTCTCTTCTTCATGGTATTTTCATTCATTTCCTTTAACTTCGAGGTAAGTACATTAAAGGAAACTAATTGGCATAGTTAATTTTCGAAAATGTTTATGCATATGGGTAGTTTTGTGGTATTAACACGGGCTATATTTAACTCAACGAAACAATTGAAAACTATGACAATGAACTATGAATGTTATTTCGAATATCGATCGTCCGCGATAGTACTTGCGTTTAGTAGCAACATAGATCGTGTCATTCACGACGACGCCTGATGCCTTGAATCGTAATGTCATATTATTAAAGGTTACATTTGAAAAATCTGCGCATCGTGGATGACACGGACTATAAACTCCTACTAAACACTAAGCAATGTGTAGACAGGCCCTAAGGCAAGTGCACACTCTCGTAGGGCCATTATTAGATAAAAAAATAAATTATTAGTTATCTCCAAAATGGAGTTTAATTAGAATACCGGTGTCTTTGAGAAAGTAACTTAATTTAAGCGCAGGAATGCACCCTTGAATGGTTAAGAAAAGATTATACTTGCCGCAAAACTAACTGGCGACTGAGATCATAATGCTATCTCCTTTACCCTTGTTAAGATCAACCAAGAGTGAAAGAAATGGCATTATAACGTGTCTCGCCGCATAGTTTTGCGGCAAGTATAGTAGTAAGGCCCACCTTTCTGTACGAACATTTGAGATACATGATACACATATGAGCCACGCCTGCATGACTGCATGACATACATACCCAGAGAGATTGTAGACTTGATATCTAATAACTATGCAGCGTATTGCATTACGGACTGCATTTTGCAATTCAGTAAAATACATTTATGGAGAAATACGGTTAGAGGAGTCTAAATCAAAATGAGACTAGACATTTTTACCTAACTATCCAAGATAAATTGATCTTCCTTTTTTTACTTGCAATATTAGTATGGTTGTCTTAAACATGTTGAAACACTGGTTGGTATCTGATTGAGCTGAAATTTTACATACTTTTAATATATTAGAAAACTGTAACCTGTCCTAAGATATTAAATGTGTTCATTTACTAATTATTTTGTTTATAGTAAGTATAAATATAACAAACATTGAAGGCTGAGAGTTCTAATCTTGTATTGTTTTTGCCGGCAGTTAAAACTGTTTTCATAATTCTATTATTAGTTAGAACTAAACCAATAATAAAATAACAATATTAGACTAAATATTAGTCTCAAATTAGTTAAATCCGCCTATTAGGCACCAATTAATAACAAAAGAAACCCAAATTCCTAAGCGATAATGGCACCCACCACAAACTTAACATAATTGCCGACGGTGGCGCTCTCAACGACAAAAGCGTTTAGATTAACTTCAAAAAGGGTGTATGTTTGTATAGTTACAAACAGTCGTTACGCCTTTTTGAAAATTATACATCAGACTCAACTTTACTTCGCTCATTTAGACGTAAGCAAATGTAAGTTTGTCGAGCTCTTCATTACAATTATCAATAGATTAGACCTTGCTGCCGGTCCGGTCTCTACTTAAATATATTTAAATACTATTTTCGCGTATCAGAGCTATAATAGTACTAGTTTTTACAAATTATCTACATAATATAGACTTTATTTCAATAAGTTAAGGTTGGTTCTTGGGTGGCTTGCGTCTTTGTGAATGAGTCACAAGGCCTTGTGATGTCATCTAGTGATGTAAAGTGTGGTATGACCTTATGTCAGTTTGTTTTTTAATGGTAATCGACTAATCGCCTAAACGGTTACACGGGGAGTCTGTGGTCATATTTTTGGCAGTCATGTATGTCATGCTCCCATAATAGTGTATATTCGTGTGATTTTTTGACATTATACACGGTTTTTATAAAATTCCGTTAACTTCGAGGTATCGCTAAGTACATTTAGGAAACGAAATGGCATAGTTGGTTAGAATTTTTATTAATAAATAATTAAATACTGCATATAACGTTGTAATACTGTCATTATATTCAACTCAACCAAACAATAATACTTATTTATTTTATTTTATATCAATCTCATTTCGAACATCGATCGTCCGAGATAGTACTTGCAATATGTAGTCACAAGATTTTTGTGACCCATTTTGTACCTTGTCACAATGACAAACATCATGATAGTCGCTAGAGACCTCATACCATTGTTACTGTAACAATGTACGAAATGGGTCACAAATTAAATCTTTTGACTGTACAACCAAATGTATTTGAATTGCAAATTGCTAAAAAGTCAATTTCCTCGACTGTACAATCAAGCGGCCTCTATGAAGCTCAAAAGAGGTCACGTTTTTAGGGTTCCGTAGCCAAATGGCAAAAAACGGAACCCTTATAGATTCGTCATGTCCGTCTGTCTGTCCGTTTATGTCACAGCCACTTTTTTCCGAAACTATAAGAGCTATGAACCGCATTAAGATTTTCACACAAAAATAGAAGGTCTTCAAAAATGATATTGAGGTTTCTAATATCATTTTTTTCTAAACTGAATAGTTCGCGCGAGAGACACTTCCAAAGTGGTAAAATGTGTCCCCCCCCCCCCTGTAACTTCTAAGATAAGAGAATAATAAACCTAAAAAAAAATATGATCTACATTACCATGCAAACTTCCACCGAAAATTGGTTTGAACGAGATCTAGTAAGTAGTTTTTTTAATACGTCATAAATGGTACGGAACCCTTCATGGGCGAGTCCGACTCGCACTTGGCCGCTTTTTTTAATTTGTATTCTGCTCCTTTCGCACTCATGAAATGTTCAATTGATGGCTTCCCTTTTCCATGTTTCAATCTTGTAGCGAGTCATTCTCGATTGTGGTTTGGACTGAAATTGGTCTAAAACTTGACAATCTCACTTCTAGAGTCGCCATCAGACATATCGGGGTGGCCGAGATGCTGAAAAGTATCTGAACAAGCACTCCAACGCCTTGACAGTAGATGCGTGTTCAGATATTTGTGAGCACCTTGGCCGCTCCGTTATATCTGATGGCGACTGAACAAACAACAACACTCTTACTGTTCATCGGTGGACCTTATGCCTTGTAATAAGGTCCACCGACAGTTAACAGTGTAGGGGATGGTACAGTCAGCTTCAAATACTTTGTAGCAGTCAAAGTGGCCAAATAGTTCGGTACACCATACTAAATATATGGTGTACCGAACTATTTGGCCACTTTGGTTGCTACAAAGTATTTGACGCTGACTGTACAACAGATTACCCAACTAGAATGAGAGGCCTCTTAGTTTTCGGAAAACTGTAACACACAAAAGTGCTATTGTTCACGTCGACCAGTATCCAGTGGTCTCTAGATTGTATCAAATAGTTTGGCTTCAAGTGTAGACATTTTCTGGTCGAATAGTATGGACCACAATTAGAGTGTTGCCTGGCCGAGTTTTATGTTTGTATTTATGATGAAATATTCCGTCTAGAGCCCCATTGAAACGGTTCTTATACTTGCCTGCAATATTTGATACGCTATAGTTCGTATCATCCACGATGACGCGCAGAGTTGTCAAATCTAACCTTTAATAATAATATAATAATAATATAAGCCTTTTATTCAGACAATTTTTACATTTACAAGTTTAAATTGTACATTTCTTATTGAATATTTAGTTTGACATAAATTTACTATTTCAGACAACATCGGTTTGGTCTGTATGCCATTTGGCAAAGGCCTCTTCCATCCCTTTCCATTTTTTCCTATCTCTCGCCAGTCTGGTCCAGTGCCTCCCTGCGAATTTTACGATCTCGTCTTCCCATCTCATTTTTGGTGGTCCATGTTTTCTTTTTCTATCTTTTAGAAACCACCATATAATTCTCTTACTCCATTTCTCTTTGCCCCTGATTGTATGTCCTGTCCACCTCCATTTGAGTGTTTTAACTTTAATTGTTACGTCTTCCACACGTGTTTTGGATCGAATAAACCTGTTTCTTATTCTATCTTTCAGTTTAACTCCAATCATGCTCCTTTCCATGGACCTTTGACATACTTGCAGTTTGTGTAAGTTGCTCTTAGTTAGAGTCCAAGTTTGGCTGCCGTAGGTTAAAACTGGTAAAATGCATGTATTGAACAACTTCCTCTTTGTAGCTACACTAATTTCTTTGTTCTTCAAAACTTCCCTCATTGACCAGTACCTTTTCCATGCGTTAGTTGTTCTTCTAGCAATCTCTTTCTCCATCTGGTTGTCCATGGATATTGTTTGTCCTAAGTATATGTATTCATCCACATCCAATCTAACCTTTAAGAACATGACAATACGAGTCAAGACACGCGTCTTCGTGAATGACACGATCTATAACTACAGAGTATAATAAATTCAGTCAAACAACTTATGGCCTCGACATGGTGTGAGCTATGGAGTCATCGTTAACTTTAAAATTAAACTCATACTCATACTCATTTAGTATGACTTTCATTTTAATGTTAACGACTCCATAGCTCACTTTAGTCCTACCATGCTAAAAATACTCCAAAGTCTGATAATCGCATTACGATTTGCGGCATTTGATCGATCGATTGAATTCCTTGTTCCTCCTTAACCGATAGTTATCTTAAATCGCATGACATTGGTTGCTAGGTCTGTAGAAGCCTTTAGTATCAATGCAATGCAAGGGATGATATATAGGCTTACCACAGTAGCCGGATAGACAACCCGTCGTTTTCTAACTGTATTAATTAAAGAGGGACCGGTAGTCTTTTAAAATAGTAAGTCGATGGCAAAATCTTGTATCGGAATAAATATCAATTTTTGTTTCGATTATGTGTGACCTAATACTTTGCGATACAGGCGGTTTACTAAGTTTAAGACGTGAGTAGACGCTAACGCTAAGACGCTTGGGCGTGCAGCCAAACGTATAGGAGCGGCCGCAGTGCACGCTGCTCACAGCACTCGTGAACCCGACGCCACGCTCCGCGCCCCGCCGAGCGGGCGTCCACTCAGACCTTACAGTATACGTGACATAACGTTGCCAATGTTGCCATGCCACCCACTCCCCTCTACCGGGACATCGTAATTTCCTATAATAGGAATGTGACGAGTCGCGGCGAGACTCTATGTACAGTCGCCATCAGATATATCGGGGCAGACAAGATGTTCACAAATATCTGAAGGAAGCCTCTATTATCACACGTTTAAAGGGCATGTACAAAGGTTTTTGAGCATCGGCCGATGTGATATATCTGATGGCGATTATACATTACTCTTACCAAGTATTCAAGGCACTATTAAATGTATCGTTATATTATAGTTTTATATTCTGCGGAGATGTCGCCCTCTCGCGCATGAGAGGAGGCCTGTGCCCAGCAGTGGGACGTATATAGGCTGAATTATTATATTATATTCTGCGGAGATGTCGCACTGCAGTTTTTAAGCACAAATACTTCGCGCACTCAAAACTGAATCTTATCCTCACGCAGGAAGATACAGTTTGCAACAGAAACTTTCACACTAATTGGTGCACCTTAGACAATGTTAAGTATAGCAGTGCTATTGAGCCTTTACGTTTTTAGGTCCTAATGATGATGGTCTTAAAGCGCGGTGTGACACTAATGTGGAGTTTTTTTTTTAATTAACACGAGGTTTGCGAGAACGAGAGAAAAACATGTGCGCATAGATACGACATGCATTTTTGTTGATCTTATTCTTTACTTTTTATCCTGGATCATATGGCAGTCGAGGGTGTATAATTATATTAATTATAAAAAAAACTATCAGACACTTGCCATAATGCCGTTTCATATATTATTACTTGTTATAATTTAATTACTATTATACGTTTAATTTTGTTATATTATGATTAAATCTAAACCGTTATTGATATAATGCCTATTCTTGTGTATTTATAACTGGTATAAAGGCATATTGTATAATGACTTTTGTTGGGTTCCGTATCCAAATGGCAAAAAACGGAACCCTTATAGATTCGTCATGTCCGTCTGTCTGTCCGATTATGTCACAGCCACTTTTATTTTAATATAATGTAATACTTTATATAATCAAAAACATTATTTTTTAGCATTTCTAACCTAACCTAAACCAATTTTTCTAGATATTCGTTTGTGTGGGATCACCGTTTTAACCTAACCTTACGCAGTTTTCTGGGAGCCTATTATTTTTATTATGACCTACATATTATTATTATTTAATAAGCAGGCAGGCAGTTATGACAACTGATATGACCTGTATCCAGTATTCATAAAGATAGTTATCATGAACGAGTAGTAGATATAATATGCTTGTCTAATTTATTTTTAAACTGGTTCACATTTTGTGCTAAAACCACAAAATAATGTCACTAGTTCGAACAAATATGTTTAAAAATAGTAATAATTATGGCTGTGTATATTAGACGTTGTGTAAATATACCCTATAACCATTATACCAAGAATAACAACATTATGTATGTCGTTGATTAGGTAGTATAGTAGTATGCCTTTTATTACGTTATTCAGAAAGACGATATATCAAACTATAATATATGAAGAGTAATATAATGTTTTTATTTCAACCATCTGGGATGATACAACAAACACAACAACAAAATACATATAAAACTTAAAATCTAAATCTAAAAATTAATAAAAGTAATCTTAAAATAAATAATTAAAAACTATGGTGCCGTAGATGCTGGCAGCATTTCCTCGTTGTATCGCAATACTTATTCTCTGTGCGAGGAAGCTGCCAGCTCTACAATCACCGGTAGCGTCTGCTTTTTTTTGGCTAAATCCTTGAATAGTGTAGACGCATTCGGACCCCACGGACCAAGGGTCTCGACGCCAAAAGGTACGAAATCGTATTCGGGGCCGAGACCCCTATATTTTTTCTTTTTAAATTTTTCGGCCGCCTCTGCCGCCGCGCCGGCTTTTGCAGTTGTGCCGTGGATATGAGACGGGGCTAGGGTGTCTACACATGTGGCGTTCCACACCAGCACCCGTCCCATCTTCCACGGAATTAGTGACATTAAAGAAGAGTAGTCGTATGACTTGTGTACTAATTTGTAAACTTTAAATTGCCATTACATCACGCCATTCAAGTGCTTGCCCCCGCAGTCCTCGCGCGCCCCCTTGTTCGTTTAAAGTTCAGCCAACATGTGACCTAATTCGAATTTTTACTTTCGCTGCGGCAATTTGTTGTAACGCAGCTAAACTGCATCGGGCCGAATCGACCCGTTGCCGCAGTGGACGTTTTAAAGTAGCCATTATTTAAATGAAAAATGAAAAAAAATAAAATTATTTATTTACTTATGAAGTAAAGGTTTACAATTTGGCAATAAGTGGTTGGAACTTCCTTTTAGGTGAATGAACCTGTATCAGGATGCCCGATCCTCCATAACTTACAGTCTTGTTACTTAGTAGTAGGGAAATATTGTATAAGTACATGACAGTTTTATAGCTATTTTATTATATATATATAAACTATTTGATTTGTGTTCTAATCTAATTAATATATGAATATATGAGTGAATATACGAATGTATAAAATATATTATGTGTGTATGTGTGTGTTAAATGTGATTATTCTTGGTTATACATCATGTTTTTAAATTCTGTTGCTTCAGGGTATGGATAATAGTTAGGGAGGCGAATAGGGGAATTTTCGGTAATACTCGAGCGTGGCAGTTTAAGATATGAGAGATACCTTAGACCTAATAGAACAACCTTGTAAAGTATTTAGCTCTATATGTAGTGACGCGCGCCTAGGATAGACGATCAGATTAGTAAAAAAAAATCGATAGTCTGAAATACTCGAGCGCGTCAGATTAAGATATTGGGGGTTGATTTTAGTGTTTTAAGACTAAATTTAACTAATCTGACGATAAGTCCTTGACGCCGCCGAGTTATAGGGTCGCGAACTTGTAAAAAAAAAACGTTAATCCGGCATTCTCAAGCGCGATTTTTATTTTTTTTATTTTGAAGAATATAATCTAAAACTTACTAAAAATACAAAATCTGCCGGTTTCCGCATGACCGGAAGCGTGGAGGAGCCATTTCATCTTCCGAAAAACGCGTTGCGGCATATAAGTCGCGAACGATACATTTTACAAAAAAAAAGTTTAAATAAACAAAAAAGGTAATTTAATTTTACACAAAAAAGGTCTCTTTACATTTTTGTCCAATGTTAAAACTTTTTGACTTGGATCATCATAAAAACTCTAACTCCCGGTTTTTTGAGTATATCTCGAAAACTGAGGGTGTTAAAAAAAATTGATATGAAATAACGATGATTAAATTATGTGACTTTTATTATATGTCAAAAATTTTTTTTTTCTAAAGCTTCTCGACAATTTTCGAATACGAATAAATGAATACGAATACGAATGAATGACGATAAGGACTACCACATCAGCGGTCCTCAGCAAATCCGATTAGTAGACTTTGCGAAGGACTTGAAAAATATCAAGTTCAAAGAAGCTCTAGTCAAGTTTTTCATTGATCATTGGAATAGTCAAGAGATGGCCGTTATTATTCGCAACAAAACAATCTATTTGAACCACAACTTGTGCTACGTCTTCAAAGTCGTCGATGGAATAGTGCAGAGAACAATCGATGATAAGCTCTCATGCTCAAGTCACGAAGAAGCCGACACGAAGACAGTTTTCCTTGCCTGTCAATTGCCACAAGGTTCTACAACAATCATTCGAACATCAGACACAGATATTCTGGTCATTGTGTTGGCCAATGTGGAGCATTTGAACGAATCGGTTAGAGCGTGGATGGATCTCGGAGTCGGTAATGCACGTCGCTATATAGATGTTTCGGCACTGTCAGTTCAGTTAGGCTCAATGCTTTCACGCGCACTGCCTGCTTTCCACGCTTTAACAGGATGCGATTTTAATCCAGCATTGTATAAACGAGGCAAAAAGAGACCTTTTGATATTTTGAGAAAATCTGAGATCTTTCAAAAAGCGCTCGCTGATGTAGGGTCCGATCGTTGTGATATCCAAACAATATTACATCTACATTTACGTTGGTTGCCTATCGCTTTATTGTCATTCTTAAAATCCCCGTTTTATCAAGGAGAAAGAAAGGAAAAAAAGAAACCAAAAAACCTTTTTCGGTCAGATTAAGAGAACCCACCAACATTTTTGTCAGATTAAGAAAATATGCTTTCAGGATACCGAGATAAACCTCTCCTATGAAAATCTGATGCGCTCGAGTATTTCAAAAACACTTTTTTTTTTTGCATTTTCAAAAATTCATCGTAACTTATCGTCACGCCGAAATCGTCAGTTTTTTTAAAGGGAGCTTCCTTGGGGCCTACTTAACACCCCTTCCGAAAATCTGACGCGCTCGAGTATTTTTTTTTTTTTTGCATTTTTGACTACTTTATATTCCTACCCCCACCACGCAAACCGGCAGATTAGTATACCGTTGTTATCAGAGGCACTTGGGGCATACGTAGTATGAATATCTGACGCGCTCGAGAATGCCCAAGTAACTGTTTTTTTTAACATTTTTGAAAAACCGTACACGCCAAACCCACCGCTAAAATGGTTTTTACCATACGAGCTTTTCTTTTCGAAATTATTTTATCTTTCGATTTTGATAGGTCTCGACGGCGCCGTTGAATTACGCCATTTAGCTACCTCGCCTCCCTAACTATAAGTACGTTTAAGGAAACTAAATCGCATAGTTAATTTTCAAAAAAAAAATTGAATTAATATTTTAATGTTGCATTGTTGTAATTCGGTCATTACATTTAACCTTTCGTATGCGCCTGTCAAAAATATGCCATTTATTTAGCAACCATGACATCTTCATGTTTTAAGTTGAATTTGGTTGTATATACACGGTGATCACGAGGAACCCGAAAGATTTTAATCACGTGCTTCTGAGGCCAAAAGAAGGAAAAAATGTTAGGTATATGAGTTTCAGTAAATTTCGCCAAAAAAAATTTTTTTTTTTTTTTCATATTTTGAACGTATTTGTACATAAAAAGTTAATGTTATGTATGGTAAAACTGGCACTGAAAATAATTTTTTACGATTTTTTTTTGTAAAAACTAGTTCTTGCAAAGGTTACTTGTCACTTTTTGACATCTATCAATAAGGATATTTGGTACGGAAGTTGGAGATAAGAATTGGAATCTCCATATACCGAAAAAGTGTCATCAAAAAACCTTAAATAGGTGGCGCTACAATACCTAGAATACTTGAAAAAAAAATCAAATCATAGACAGCGCACTTCACTCCGTCAATAACTACTCTAGCGCTAATCTGGAGAGATTTGAAACTATTATTTATAGCTGACCACTGGACACTTTTGCATAAGTTCTGCCTATGGAAATTGCGTTCCTTAACTCCATAATATTTGGAGTAGGTTCCATATTTTTTTGTAAGTGGCTTTAACTCTGAAATTAGGGGAATTCCAAAAAAGGGCATTTTATAGGACATTAAATATGATATTTTGTTCAAATATGATCAGGAATTGTTAAGGCGCGGTGTATAGTAAAATGCGCTATTTTTAAATCGATATTTACAAGCTTGTACAAAGATTTCATCGATTATTTTCTAGTATGTATAACTTCAGTCCTTGAACTAGCCGTATGCTTGTCAGAAACACGAGGGCTCATCTTTTTCTCGATAGATTATCGCTTTGAAAATATGCTTAGAATTGTGTCTTTTCCGATATTTTAGAAGTACTATGACGAATATCAATATGAAATTTACTTCATTCGATAGCTTTTAAGTAACTCTATGATTTTGCTTGTCATTTTATCGGTGCGTTAAATTTTTCATTCATAATTATGAATTCAACGTTTTGTCTACTAAACGTTACCCTGCGCGGCAATACCGTCAGTACGCCAGTACGCCCGTGACCACTGTCAGCGTCGGACCTGTGCTAGTTTAGCCGACGTTACATAAAATGGATAATCACACTATAAATACACAAATATGTTATACACACAATGTTTTTATCACACTTACGAAGAAAAACTAACGTTTAAGCTACTTGATTCCTAAATACGGTGACATTTCAGACATCCGTCCGTCATATTATGTTTTTTGACAAGTTTTACACACGCATCATCCGGCATTCAGCCACTATTAACCAAAGGGTGAAATGGTGCCTTGCAACCGAGTTAAACACTGTACTTTTCATTTTTAATACGAGGAAAGTAAAAGTAAAAAAACACGGCTAAATATAAACTTCAGTAGTATTTCGTAAGGGGTACTTAAGTACTATTAATTATAAATTTAGGTAAAACATAATTATTTATGGAATGGGCAGCTAATTATCAGAATGGAAATGATACATCAAATCCATTTAAAATCAAAATTTGAAATGCTTATCGTAAAAAAAGAAACAAACGTACTAAGAACGTACAGTGCTCTAGACTCTCTCTAGAGCAGTAACTTTTCTGCACTCTTTTGAAAACAACAAAGACCCACTTTCGGAGCATGAGAAATGATAAAATATTTTAAATGGCTATGCAGTAATAAGCAAATTGAATACCTATTTTTAAACGTAAACAAATAAATTAATTCGCTTGTTTAATTTATATCAGTCATTATATTGGAACAGCTTCAATTTTAACACATACTTACAGGATGCAGGAGATATACTGGATTCAAATATGTGGGAGTGCTTAGTGAAAGATACCATTTCACGACTTTTAGTTTCCGAGTTACATGCGTTTTTGTGGATGCGTAATAGTTTTGTGTTATATAGCCTGTTCCGTTAAGTCTTTATACAAGAACTACTGCTAAATTTGGATTTCTGGTTTATTAACTTTCATATTTTAATGTATCATGGTATACATATAAGACTTTATTTACAACATTTATCAATTATTTGATTTTGTAAGGTGAGCAGGAGCGATATTTACCCTTCAAGTCCCATACAAAATTTTCGCAGTTCGGATATATTTGTACCTTTCGCCAATATTTTTATTTCACTGGTTAATTATTCTGTAAATTCAAGAATGTCACTAAATTCCATTTTTGTTAGTGCTGAACATAAAACCCTTTGTACAAGTTTGGTAAAATTATATGAATAAGTAAGTACTTAAAAAAGTTTATAGCATGCTATTTCTAATTGTATGAATAATGGTGACATTTTACTTCTTTTTTCTAGTATAAATTTCGATATCATTCTGCCGCCAATTTCAGGTCTCAGCAATGATTTTACCTTCTTCTTTGGAAACTTGGACCTTGTTATGTCTTTGTGATATGCTTTTACTATTTTTCCTGCCAATACAAAATATTAGTGGAAAATCGATTGAAAATTTCACAAAAGATATTTTCTTCATTTTTGTATTAGGGTGCGTATGTGTAATATGTATGTATTAAAATGGTTTATTTTGAAATGAATCACTAGTCAAGGCCTATAAAATATCCCTTCAAGTGGCGGCAGCGAATAACGTGAAAAGTAGAAAAGTGGCGGGGCCCCGTTGGGTGTTCTGCGCGGATTTAGAAAATATTACAAATTCAACTATTTAAGCTTATCTATGTATAACAGTATATATTGAAGCATATATCGTTAGAATAAGCATTAAATACGGTGTTCGAATAGAACAATTAAATTATTGTAATGTTTAGGCATTTCGCCACACGCACCTAACTAATCAAACCTAGCAACAGTGACAGGTGGCCGACAGCTTACTGGCTTTCGCATCGACCCGTGAGTGGTGGGCCGCCATTTGAAGGGATAAATAACATAGTTATAGATAAAATAATTTTGTTCATCGGAAAGTTTTGTATATTAATGTGTTCTTGTAAAAAACATTACGGAACAGGTCTTAATTGTACTTCGTTCCACAGGAAAATAATACTCATCGAGACAATTCTAACAAACTCAAACGCAATTAGGTTGAGATGTTTTTACACAGAGTTTCTATGGCCACCTCCTCTCTCAATCATTAGATCAGTTCGATGGTACCATAATATTTCATTGTCACCCTACTTACATTTATGTTTGCAGATTTTCAACTTCATCTGAAACCTCAGTGGGTCAAATATACTTATAATATTTGATTAGAGACAGAGTAGACAGACAATAGACTGCTTCTGTATTAGACATTAATTAAAGTCAGTCAATTATACCCATTACTATATAACTTCGAAGTAGAAGTGTCTTTTTTTAAACTTTAAATAATATATAATAATAGCAATTTTATCGACTTTTGCATTGAAAGTTTATAATCGTCGTCAATTCAAAAAATAATAAAGAAATACATAGTCGTTACAGTTAGAGTCATGGTTCTTTTTTTGAAGATAGCAAGTTTTATCTACTTTTTGGAGCTACATAATATATGCTTATGCATACCTTATGCTTTTGTTTTGTGTTATCTCAATTACCTGCAAAAAAATCTACCTTTCCACGGTCACTCCCACAAATTACTTAACTTTGCTAGTATTCTTCCTTTTTTCAATACTTGCCCGAAATTGACTTCTATTGCATTTTTAAGGTCAACTAAGTTTTGAATAGGTATCTATATATGATTTAAAACAGACGGTTGTAACTTTTGTCTGAATTAGTAAGTAATATTATTTCATCAGAAAATTATTTGGTATCATTTTACTAGGTTATCAGTTTGCCGCGGTATACTTCAGTATTGTATATAATTATCTAATTTTTAATTTCATTGAGTAAAAATCATAATCAATATAAATTTCCGAAAAAGATCCCAGAACTAACAAACCAGAATACGGATGGCGTCAGAATAAGTACGTAGGCATTCTGCGGGCGCGGCGCGCGGGGCGCCCGCCTGCTTGCTCTGCCACTTCGTCTGCTTCACCCCCTCAAAAACCTAAAATCCGACTATAAGAGCGCCTTAAAATCTCTCGCAAAGCTCACGGGCACAGTGTATAAGGGATAATATCTGACAGTAATCCTACAATTATGATCATATACGTTTGTTAATTACACCATCATAGGTTTGTCATTATTCAATCACTCCTATATCTATGATAATGTAAGTGCGGCCTAACGTGACCGAACACATTATCAAAACGATTTGTAAACGAAACCATAGCGGATAGGTGTGAGGTTAATTATTATTCTGAATTCCAAATTTTCAAGTCGAATTATCCAACATAAATTGAATGAAAGTACTTATACATCATAATTCTGGTCATAAGTGCAAAAAATAGGTTTTCCAAAAAGTTTAAATTCTTTTTGAATTACGGTTTTATAATTAGCGTTAACATTGTATGTACAAATACATAAAAATTATATATTTCTTTTTTTTATTATATATGTTCACTGGTAAGTTGTTGTTGCAGTTGACTTGACGCATCCACCATGGAGCAGATCCCACCGCCCAAGGAGGTGAAGATCCTCGAAACAGCTGAGGACATTCAAGAGCGCCGTGAACAGGTTAATATCACACAGACTACCTCAACTATTAGACGGAGCACATAATACACAATCGAGGTCACCACACATGACCGCTCCCGTACGAATTTTGTATGAGAGCGCGATCGCTTATTTCATATGCGCTCACAATTACGACCAGTACTCGTGTAAATTAATAGTACATTTCTATCGAGGCCGGGAAACGAAGGTTTGCAGGCCGCGGCCGGCAACCCTGTTTCTCGCCGAGATTTGCATAGTGCTTTTCTCAAACGTGCAATGAAATAAAAAAATGTAATCAATTCGTAAGTTTACAAAAATACTACACACATTTACAGCTAAAAACAAATTACGAATCTACTACTATTTGACGGTTGAATGCCAAAACGTTGTGTGAAAATTTGACGTTTAAAACCAAAAAGAAGGTTGCTTTACAGGTGTGTAAGGCTGTATGTAATTCCTTTAAATATCATCTTCACTCCTCGTTCCGGAGACGTAGTATTTCCGGACCTAATTTGAAGTAAGTCATGTGAACATTTCATTGCAAGTTTTCGAGAAAAAAATATTAAAAAAAAATCAGCTTTGTGGGTTACACTTTTATAACAATGATTTTATGGTGTAGTAGCCATTTCCATACACTACTAAGCATAGTAGTGTAAAATTCAATTTTAAACATATTACCTTAATTTTCGCCCAGGTGCTGAACCGCTATGAAGACTTCAAGCAGGAGGCGCGCGCCAAGCGCGAGAAACTCGAAGATTCTAGGCGCTTCCAGTACTTCAAGCGCGATGCCGACGAGCTGGAGTCCTGGATCCAGGAGAAACTGCAGGCGGCCAGCGATGAGAGCTACAAAGATCCAACCAACCTGCAGGTACGTACTGCCACAAGCTGGAAGACAAGGTGCTTCCAGTACTTTCGACGACGAGCTCGAGTGTTGAAAGTGGTGAGAGCTATAAAGATCTCACAAACCTGCAAGTACCTACCAGGCCCATGTCAAGAGCTGGAAGACTAGGCGCTTCCAGTAAGTTCGACGACGAGCTCGAGTGCTGAATCCAGGAGCAGCAGGTGGCCAGTGATAGAGCTATAAAGATCCCACCGACCAGCAAGTACCTACCAAGCCCATGACAAGAGCTGGAAGACTAGGCACTTCCCGTACTTCAAGCGTGACGCCGATGATCTCTAATCTTGGATCCAAATGCTACAGGCGGTCAGCGATAAGAGCTACAAAAATCCCACCAGCCCTCAACGTACCATTAGTATTCATCTATTCTAATTACCATTTGGTCTAATCCTCGAAACGATAAGGTCACTAAAATATCTGCGGAGAGTCCAGGAGGATCCTACACACATTCAGCACGGAGAACTCAGGACGTGAGGTGGAGTTAGGCACTCCCAACAAGTATGGAAACTGGAGCCTGTAACCTTCCACCAATAACCTTGTAACCAATGTGTTTTCATACTTAATATTCCCAAGTCTAGATTTTTGATACATGATACTTTTGTGCTGTTTATGTTCTAGGTTAAAGATGTTTATCTTCTACACACCAATCATAACCTCTTCCCTTTTCATCAGGCCAAGATCCAAAAGCACCAAGCCTTCGAAGCCGAAGTTGCCGCGCACTCCAACGCGATCGTGGTGCTCGACAACACCGGCAGCGAGATGATCACCAGCAACCACTTCGCCTCCGAAACCATCAGGAGGCGTCTGGATGAGTTGCACCGTCTATGGGAGCTGCTGTTGTCTCGGCTCGCTGAGAAGGGCATGAAACTTCAGCAGGCTCTGGTGCTGGTTCAGTTCCTGAGGCACTGCGATGAGGTCATGTTCTGGATCCATGACAAGGTGAGGCTTATCTGATTTTTATTAAATTGGTAATAATTTTATTATAAATTTGTAAGTATATATTCAATACTTCTTAAAACTTCTGTAAAAACATTTGACTAAATTATCGTTCTCATTCAGGAAACCTTCGTGAACGCCGAAGAGTTCGGCTCCGACCTGGAGCACGTCGAGGTCCTCCAGCGCAAGTTCGACGAGTTCCAGAAAGACATGGCTGCGCAGGAGTACCGCGTGACTGAGGTCAACCAGCTGGCCGAGCGCCTGGTGCTGGAGGGCCACCCTGAGCGGGAGACCATCGTCAAGCGCAAGGATGTAAGTACTCATTCACCTTTTGCCGAAATAGCACATCAGACTGACCAAAGAAGTGTATTTTCATAATTTTTTGATGGATGACACTTCGATTTGTTATTCAAAAGTTTGTACAGAGCTTATAGATGTGACAAGGGGGAGAGATGGATGGATGGATCTACTTCTAAAATTCTTCATATGTGCAACGCCAAAACGTATTGTTGTATTGCTATTTTTTTTTTGCGTATAAAGCTTAGAATATTTTTTTTTCGGTCCGAGAATACTAAGGACGTAGTTTCGCTAAAACATAACTAGGATTCCATCATCCACCAATTTTCTAGTATTTACGCGTGACACACTCACATTGACAGTCATCTCTATGGACTCATCCACCAATCTGCCGTCAGTCGGATTGAGACGTCAGTGCATTAATTGTTCGAAGAAAAAATTAAATACACCGGCATGCGTGATCGAATGTTGCAAAAATTATACCGATCGAAAGAAAAAAGGAGACAGGATACATTTTCATACATAAGTTAACCAATTATCACGTTATCTTTTGTAAAATACGGTATAAATCCTTGAAGTTGTACCTAAAGTGTAGGGTGCTCTCACTTTTTTGGCATACTAAATTGAACCTTATCCCCGAGCTAGAAAGGTGTTCGTGCCAAACTAGAGAAAATGTACTCAATTCGCCTAGTTATACATTCGTGACACGCACACATTGAATCCGTCCGCCATTTCAGTGTCACAGCTGGCCGTCAGTGGCGCGGCCTCTGTCAAATTGTTCCTCTATGGGTCTATATATATGTCTTAACCCTTTACCAGGCCCCGAAGAACCAGCGTGTCTTAATACGTACTTTATATTATGTTGCAACCGTATTGAACGCCTTGTAAAAAATGTATTTATGAACGTCGGAGATCTTCCTTTAAACCAGAAATAAAAATGTGGGTTAAGGTTATCCCATCGCCTGTCTAAGTAATGAACTGTCATACTAGATTTTGTCTTATTATATTCTTGATCAGGCCAAGGGATATATTCCACCCACATCTTATATCGGTTATAATAGTCAAGGTTTAACTCCAAATCTCCTACGAAACATTATATCAATCACTGAAAAAAAATCACTTACTTACGTGAGTTTTTATGACATGACAAGACAATTTACCGGGCCATGGGAAATATAGCTCCCACACAGTTAAACTCTAATAAGGCCATGGGATAATGTCAACCCACATCCTAATTCTGGTCATACACAATAATGCATGAATATTTAGCAATGTTTCCGATTACATTAGCTTTCAACACTCAAAATCTACAAAATATCAAAAAATTGTTCGACCTATGTACTTCTGTTTCATAGAAATTATGAAAAGTGTTCGAATTTATCCGTAGTTTACTGAAATTAGCGTTCAAGTGCATATTACGCAATTTAAAAGCGTGTTGTGAATGAAGATCATAAAATAATATTTTCAGGGATTGACAAAATATTTTGTAGGTGGTTTGGAGTTAAAACCTGACTACGGTAACCGATATAAGATGTGGGTGAAATATATCCCTTGGCCTGGTAAAGGGTTAAACTGATTATGAACAGAAAGAACTTAAAAACTTTATCAAATAGTACGAAAACATAGCCATAGTATTTTCAAAAGTACGACGAAATCATGACTAACACACCGACTTCACGCAGGAACTCAACGAAGCTTGGCAGCGCCTCCGTCAAATGGCGCTCATGCGCCAAGAACGTCTATTCGGCGCCCACGAGATCCAGCGCTTCAACCGCGACGCCGACGAGACCATCGCCTGGATCTCTGAGAAGGACGTGGTGCTGGGATCTGATGATTATGGCAGGGATCTGGCCACCGTCCAAACTTTGCAGGTGAGAAAGACGAGTCCAACTCGTTAAGACTATCCACAAAAATGGTAAACTAATTTGACGCATTTTTCTGTGGTTATGACTTAGGTTCATTTGGATTTGATTTGTAATGTTATACGGCGAAGAAAATTTCTAAAATATTTGTAAATTTTAGCGCAAGCACGAAGGTGTAGAGCGTGACCTAGCTGCTCTTGAAGACAAGGTGTCGACCCTAGACGGCGAGGCGGCTCGGCTGGCGGCCATCCACACAGACCACGCGCCCGCCATCCACGCCAAGCGGGACGAGATCACCGCCGCCTGGCAGAAGCTGGTCCACAAGGCCAAGGTAAGTTAGACCTTGCAGTGACGAAAGGTCCGCCACCATTTAGATGTAGTGTATGGCCACCAGACCGGAAACAGGCGGGCTGTCAATCGTTGGAGCTGCAGGTCTCGGCGGTATTCCACCAGCTTACACCTAAACTACAGGCCAAATTAGTTCTGGCTTGTCCGACAGGTACATATATTTACGAGACATGAGAAATTACCCCCTTATTCATAAACGTCTACTAAAGTTAACAAGCCACTAATAATCGTTTGTCCCTTTCCGACGTATTGGTATGAAAGGGACAAACGATTATTAACTTGTTAACTTTAGTAGACGTTTATGAATAACGGGGTTAATGTTTAACAAATGTAAACTTTTGCCTTTTACTAAGTAGCGATGTTATAGAGTGGTCCACAACACGTTAGAAAGGCGCAGTGTCAGAATGTGACATTAGGTTATGTCATAATTTAGCAATTTATCATTACTTCGTTATGTCAGGTAATTGCTTCGTGTCAGGCTCAATTTAAGTGTTTAACATCTAACATATATATCTCACCTACCAGGAACGCAGAAGCGAGCTGGAGTCCTCGCACGCCCTACACCGTTTCCTAGCCGACTACAGGGACCTGGTGTCGTGGGTGAGCGACATCCGCGCGCTGATCGCCGCCGACGACCTCGCCAAGGACGTGCCCGGCGCTGAGGCGCTGCTGGAGCGCCATCAGGAGCATAAGGTACCATCACTCTCACCTTCACTTGGTCTTGTGTAAACCAGGGGTCGGTAAACCCTCATTAGACTCTTTCAACTTGCTATTACGTCTTCTAAAAGCCGCATTCCTGACTTTTTGGCAAGAGACAATTAATATAAATTTGGATGTCTAGGTTAGGTTATTATATATGTCGTTGTCTGAGTACCAACAACACAAGCCTAATTTGAGATTACTGTGGGACTTAGTCAATTTGTGTAATAATGTCCTATAGTATTTATTTATAAACTGTACTGCAGCCAAAGGCAACTTACCATTGTAGAGGATATTTTATTGAAGTGACATGCAATTAATTACGGGTCAATCTGTAAACTTGGCAGCTGTTTTAGGACTTTGGAATGGATCTATTCAAGTCTATGTATATCAGACAATATACAGTCAGCTGCAGAGAGAGGTAACCCCCCCTGCATACAATCAGTCTATGCAGGGGGATCACCTCTCTGCATCTGACTGTACATCGTACACGCTGATACACACTCCTTATTAAGCTTACAGCGAAACAATTTTTGTCAGGTTGTCCCGTTTTTTTCGTGTACTCACTCTTACCAGTCTGCACATATTCTGTCTCACTTTCAACCATACTAAACCAGCATAACATTCCAGGGCGAGATGGATGCACGCGAAGACGTAATCCGTGCCTGCGCGACCGCCGGCCAGGCGCTCGTCGACAGCGGCCACCGCGCCTCCTCCGAGGTGTCTTCAGCCCTCGAAGCCCTGGAGCGAGAGAGCAGCGCTCTGCAGCAACTGTGGGAGCAGCGCCGCGTGCTGTACCTGCAGTGCATGGACCTGCAGCTGTTCTACCGTGACACGGAGCAGGCGGACGCCTGGATGCACAAGCAGGAGGTTAGCTACGCCAAATATTAATACTTACTCCGGTAGCTCAATGTCCCAAAATGAGACTTGACCGCTGACACAAGACAGCGACATTTTTCTCGGTCCTGCGCTAAATCTCGCCAATCAAAAATGAATGCTGCTTTATAAATATGGAATTGAAAATAAAAGAACTGGCGGAAAGCTTTTCAGTGATCTGTAGGGCAATCTTATATCACAAGTAATAAGATGTATCGTCCACATTTCTATAAGTTTGCTAACTTTGTTGAGGACCTTCTGGAAAACCTTCGTAGTGAAGAAAAGTGTAGTACTTATATCTGAACATAACTTGACATTCATAATACAAATTCGTATAGATTAGTCTAGAATAAATTAAATTTTAATTTTAAAATTATGAAATAAATATTATAAAGTTATTTTGTACTTTTATAGTATAATACGTTATCCATATAAAAGCATATAATCTACAATTGTATCTACATATTTGAATGTTCTTTCGTCAACTTCAAAACACGCTAAGCATCTCTTTTGTCCAGGCTTTCCTCGCGAACGAGGACGTCGGCGACTCCCTGGACTCCGTCGAGGCCTTGCTAAAGAAACACGAAGACTTTGAGAAGTCCCTCGCGGCACAGGAGGAGAAGATCAAGGCGTTGGACGAGTTCGCGTCCAAGCTGATCGAGGGTCAACACTATGCGGCTGATGACGTTGCTCAAAGGAGGGAGATGGTACGTTTAAAACTAAGCTTGAGGTCAAGCAAAAACCCTTGTCAAATTGACCATGCTCCAAGCCAGGACTATCTAACGCAGAAGATGGTACGTGTGATGATAGAACTAAACTAGACTTGGAGTCGCAGGCAGCTCAAAAGGTAAAAATCAAGGTCCTGGACGAGTTCGCGTTCAAGCTGATGCTCAAATCATTTTAGCTCAGCCTTTTTGTATGGGGCGTTTTTACTCGCCGTACGCGTGCTACATTATTTTCGCAATTTGGTTGTTTCTGGGGCCCATTTGATAACAGGTTCGTTAGAAACATTTGAATCTCACGAAAAGTAAAATCTTCATCTTCCAATATTTCATGTATGTAAAATTATAACGTTTATAGCAGCGCTGCCACAGCAACGCATTATCGGTTCTGACAGCCTCCCAGTGGCTGCCATTTTAACTATCTAGTTATAATACTGATTACGTTTAATTTTTTTATCTGAAGAACCGTATTGTTTTCCATATATCAACCCGTTATGAGTCAGAAACAATATAATCATTATGATATTAACTTCGTCCAGCTGTTGGAGCGCCGCGCTGCCCTGTTTGAGAAGTCCAACCAGCGCCGCGAGCTGCTGGAAGACGCTTACAAATACCAGCAGTTCGAGAGGGACTGCGACGAGACCAAGGGTAAGCCCGACCTACCCCTATTAATAATTGCAATAATATCAAGGTTGGAAGTGTTTGAACGAATACTAATCCACTTCAAAATGTTCCTTTTAATAAAATAGCCCATTTCCTTCCAAAAATTGTATCTGATTTTTATCATAAAATTACTGACCAACTATATCCCACCAGGCTGGATCAACGAGAAGCTCAAGTTCGCCACCGACGACTCCTACCTCGACCCGACCAACCTGAACGGCAAGGTCCAGAAACACCAGAACTTCGAGCAGGAGCTCCAGGCGAACAAGCCGAGAGTCGACGAGATCACCGCCGTGGGACGCGACCTGTTGGAGCAGGAGCATTTCGCTAAGCGTGAGTCTCTTTGTTGATCATGTTTGCCTAGTACTTTTAGGAGAGGAGTCGTTGGTAAATAATTTGCCATCGGCTCCCTAACCTCGACCCAACCTCCCTCAAGGGTAAGGTCCAGAAGCACCAGAACTTCGAGCAGGAGCATTTCGCTAAACGTGAGTCTCTTTGTCGATCATGTTTGCCTAGTACTTTTAGGAAAGGAGTAGAGTCAGTTATTATTTCTAGGCATTGGAGACCGCATCAATGTGACTGTTTTTTTTTCTTAGTGACCGATAACTTGATTTCTTTTCACAGAAAGTTTCTTAAGTCTTATTCTAATTACCTTCAAAGTCCTTTTGAGTCAAGATTTTACGATTGTATTATACTCGGTTTTTTTTTTCGATTGTGGACTCAAAAGACTAGGAAGTATTTTTGGGACTGCATTATAGAACTGAACTGAATTTCTTCCAATTTAGGCAGACGATTCAACTAAATAACGGTAATTTTTTGAAGATACCCAATATAAAATAAGTCTGATTTGCTGTCTTTGCAAATCTGATAATCTATACTCTGGCAAGCAAATTTTGTCAGTAGAAAAAGGGGCAAATTAAAAATATCTATGGGAGATCGATTTTGCGCGTCTACGTTTTTCAAATTTACTGGAAATTTATATTCATATACATTATTGCTTCATTATTCATTATTTCATGTTCATTATTATTATTATATGTGCTATTATTCGTTATCTGCGCACAGCTCAAATCGAGTCCCGGCTCGGCGAGCTAGCCGGTCTCTGGGAGCGCTTGGCTGCCGCGTCCGAGCTCAAGGGCAGCAAGCTGCAAGAGGCATCGCAGCAGCAGCAGTACAACCGCGCCGTTGAGGACATCGAGCTGTGGCTGTCGGAGGTGGAGGGGCAGCTGCTGAGCGAAGACTACGGCAAGGTACTTGGGCCTTACGAAGTTAATTCCGTTAAGATTATTAGATCAGATATATCCTAATTATAGACTTATAATATCATCACCCTGCTCCAGGACTTGACCAGCGTGCAGAACCTGCAAAAGAAGCACGCTCTCCTAGAGGCGGACGTCGGTTCCCACGCTGAACGCATCGATGCCATCCGTACGCAAGCCGAGCAATTCATTGAGAAGGGACACTTCGACGCTGACAATATCAAGGCTAAGAGAGTAAGTTATATTCTTACAAGTCGTAGTTTCTTGATTTGTACTAAGTAAGATAAATAGATGGAATACTCTTTATTGGACACCTCAAAAGAGAAACAGTTTCAGTTATATTAAGGTACTCTCATTTGAGTAAGCATATCGTTGAATCAATTCCTATATGTCCTTGCAACATTGTTTGAAATGTCAAGTTGAAAAATACTAAAGATAAAGTATTTAACAGATGGGTAGTCTATCTCGCGTGCGAGATACTGCCACGACGCACTTGTGCTTAATCTACTGTTCAGATATTTTTATTAATTTTGCTTGGAAGACCCTGAATAAAGGCATTAAACAATGTTAATGATGATTACCTAGGACGGTCTGGTGGCGCGCTACACAGCTTTGGACAAGCCGATGGCGGTCCGCAAGCGCCGCCTCCTCGACTCCCTGCAGGCGCAGCAGCTGTTCAGAGACCTGGACGACGAAGCCGCGTGGATTAGGGAGAAGGAGCCCATTATCGCGTCCACCAACCGAGGTACATACGTGCTCTTAGTGGGAAATTATCTACGATTTTACACGAAAATTCAATCCCCTTTTAGCTGCTTCAGGAAAGGAATCGAAAACAGCTAAGAATATTTTTCTCTCACTTTTACACAACCTCTACGAACTACGTACCCGTTTATAAATTAAATTATATTTCATGTATTTAAGACCATCCAAGGATCAATATTGTTAGTAGCATATTAAATTTTACAACTAATGTTAGTAGGTATACACACACTTATTCACTTACTACATATTTATCTATTTACACATAATATGGCACTGCAGTGGTTGAGGTAGGCCGCCATCGAACCTGTCAACAAACATGGCTAGGATGCTGTTGGTGCTGTGTCTCACCCCGCATAGCAACGAAGCGGCTCTTTTGCGCATAATAGCAGCAAAACTATCTATGCGCTCTTCCGCAAACATTGTTGACGCGCTGCAGCAGCGAGGGAGCCCCATCAGCATCCTAAACGCAACGCAGGGTACTGTATTGTATTTGCGTGTAGTTCACCCACAGGCTGCAGGTGTAAAAAGATGTACAATAGGCTCGGAAATGTATGAAAATGGAATATATTTTAAAATTAATTAAATCAATTTTACACATTGTCCATTCCGTACAAGCTTTAGCAATTTAAAAACCAAAAGTCAAAAATTTATAAAATATATTTATATTCCAATTGTTTGATACATTGTTTACACACGGAATTTACTTTTACTTAATCACACAGACGCTAGTCCTAGAACATCGCATAAAACCGAACACCATTTCATCCAGGCCGCGACCTCATCGGCGTCCAGAACCTGATGAAGAAGCACCAAGCCGTCATGGGCGAGATGGCGCAGCACGAGACCCGAGTAGAAGCCGTGCGGGCCGCGGGCGCCGCGCTGCGGGACGCGGGCCACTTCGCAGCTGATGAGATCGGCGCTAGGCTTCAGCAGTTGCACCAGCAGTGGACACAGCTACAGGAGAAGGCTCTCCAGGTATACCCCTCTAGGGAGTTAGAGATTAAAGGCAGGTAGAACCACGCACAACGAATGAAGAGAACTGTCAAACTTTACATTCAAACAAATTTTAAAGAATTTTGATGACGCTGTCAGTTTGGTGCAACCGGCCTTGTCGCCCAATATACGAGGGTGCTATCTGTACAAATTTACCTGGATTTGGTTTTGATTTTGACCCCATTCGGGTCATACGAGCAGCGATTAAATTCAAACACTTTATACTTAGGTAAACCCTACAACAAACAAAAATTGAGGTTTCCAGTTAGGTGATAGTAGCCGTAAATATACGAGCCATAAGAAGACGCTACGCCAGAAATACTCGAAATACGAGTAACCAAGATCTTATTCCAAACGGCAAGATTATTAAAATCCTAATGATATACCTATTTGTACATGATAAATACTCTATATTAATGATATATTGATTTAGTAGGATGTGTAAAATCTAAGAAATTTCGTGCTTCGAATTTGACAGGTAAACGAGATGGCGCTGAACAGCTCCATACATTTTGCGGTAACTCTGATTGACGTTTGAAAATTCAATGACCGCAAAACTACGCAAAACATATGGTGCAATACAGCGCCATCTGTTTTGGATGTCATACTGAGGGGCACTTTTTTTTCTTAGACTTTACCCCTCTATTACAATCAATCTCCTTGCTCTCTATGCATATGCACTTTTTAAATGAAAACTACATAAAAATGCAAGTTGCAGTAAAGTGCAGCAAAGTACCAGGAGATCAGAAACGTGTAGGTGTACTATTGAAATAAACAGCAATGACCTCAAGTGTCCTCAATACGCGCGATAAGATTTTTTATTTATGTAATAAATTACCAGGCTGCCATAAAAACAGAAGCGGTATTTGCATCTGCATATCAATCAGATTTTTTATTGAAAAGTTTAGTCCTATATAGCCATACATTTTCTATGCAAAAACAAATGAGCGTTACATACTAGTTCCTTATGGGCAGTACTAATTAATATAATAAAACAGACAGAAGCAATATCAGAAACATCCACTATTTTGCCTGTGGATGTTGCTTTCTGACTTGGCTTCCATATGATTCAATTATTAAACTTTTTATGTATTGTAAAATAAATGAACTTGTTTTGTCGATTAAATTAAAAAGGCATTTTTAATTAATTATTTTTCTGTAACTGCCTACTGGCTGTCGTAATAAAACGCAAAAAAATGGGAACTTAATTTGACGAACAAAACTGGATGACGTAACTGGTATCCGAAGAGCTGGCGGCTTCCTTGCACAACGTATATCCAAATCCAGGTTATACACAGTGTAACATGAGGAAACCGAAAGATTTTAACAGTGTATTCCTCATCACATTTAAAGACTAAAATGTCATATAAACTTTTCTGGATTTCACCTAGTTTCAGAGTTAATACCAATAAAAACACTGTTTTAAAAAAAAAATTAGTGTCAGTTTTACCATATTAAAAAAGAAATAAAAAAAACTATTAAAATTCAATGACATTGTAACAGTTTTTCGATCAGGTCACGTGTCCGTCTTACAAATTTTCAATCTGTCGAATCTGTCGGTCACGTAACCTTTCGCGAGTTGTCCATTTTTTCCCCATCACAAAAAGTGCACAGCGCTGCTACAGAAGTTTTCACTTCAAAAACTTTTTTTGGCGACATATACTTAAACTCATATAACATTTTCTCTTTCTTTTGGCCTCAAAAGTGCATGGGTAAAATCTTTAAGGTTCTTCTCGTTACACCGTGTATAATATTAATTATCAGTCACCACTTTTGACCTAATTTTCATAAACTTCCGTTAACCATTCGACCGCCAAAGACGTCAACTGACGCGCGCGTCTACAGCCCAATAACAGCCGTAGTGCGTTCCGACGATATGCGTGGCGACCAAAGGGATCCCTACACGTCTCCTTTATTCTATACTCCCTGCATTACCTCAACAGCGCAAGCAAGACCTGGAGGACTCACTCCAAGCCCAGCAGTACTTCGCCGACGCAAACGAAGCGGAGTCCTGGATGCGCGAGAAGGAACCGATGGCCAACACTCAGGACTACGGGAAAGATGAGGATTCCTCCGAAGCCCTGCTCAAGAAACACGAAGCGCTCCTCTCGGATCTTGAGGCGTTCGGGAACACTATCAAAAGCTTGAGGGAGCAAGCCAACTCATGCAGGGTGAGTTTTTCTATGATTTGTCAACATTAGAATATGTACATTGCCCGAGGAACCGATAGCCAACACTCTACTACGGGAAGACGAGAACTCCTCTGAGGCCCTCAAGAAACATGAGGCGCTCCTCTCGGATCTTGAGGCGTTCGGGAACACTATCAAGAGGTTGAGGGAGCAAGCCAACTCATGCAGGGTGAGTTTTTCTATGATTTGTCAACATTAGAATATGTACATTGCCCGAGGAACCGATAGCCAACACTCTACTACGGGAAGACGAGAACTCCTCTGAGGCCCTCAAGAAACATGAGGCGCTTCTGTCTGACCTTGAAGCGTTCGGGAACACTATAAAGAGCTAGGAGCAAGCCAACTCGTGCAGGGTAAGCTTACTTTTTTTTTAGGTTTTGAATACATTGATGGCGCAAACTTAGATCCTTCGCTGACTCGAACGGGTCACGCCCGCAGGTACGTGCGTAGGTAAAATCCGTCGCACGTCCGCGCCTCCAAGGACCTTAGCATCGTGACGACGAATATAGGACGAGGACTCTTTCAAACTCTGCTCAGAGAACAAGAAGCTGTCTTTTATAAAGTAAATGCCTATTTCAAGTCTCGTTTCTTCTGAAGATAGATTGAACAACGCATAAGTATTAGACATGTCCTAAAATAATCGTAGATTTGTCCTTGGGGGTCCGTACCCAAAGAGTAAAACGTGACCCTATTGCGAAGACTCCGGTGTCCGTTCGTCTGTCTGTCCGTTCGTCTGTCACCAGGTTGTATCTCATGAACCGTGGTAGGTAGACAGTTGAAATTTTCACAGATGATGTATTTCTGTTGCCGCTATAACAACAAATACTAAAAAGTATGGAATCCTCAGTGGGAGAGGCCGACTCGCACTTGTCCAGTTTTTTGAAGTAGTTGACTGAACGAAATGAAGGCCTCTACGTTTCAGCAGGTATTCAGTCAAATGTTTTTTTTTTTTTTAATGGCGGAGTCATGGGGGTTTCTTTAGTTCACACTCCATAACTACACTAGTAGTTTAAAGAAGCCAGAATCCTTTTCAACTTGTTGGAGAAAAAAAGAAATAAAATAATTGTCAATATACATTTTGACTACCGGCTTGGCCTATTCTATAAACTTAATTCGTGACTGAGAATTTAGACCAACACCAATTTATATAAAGTCATTGAGGGTAAAAGAAACAGTACAAGAATTCCCTACAAGTGTTTATCCTGTCTCGATGTTTCTCTAACCCCAATCTAACTGTAATCTAACGCAACGTTCTAATGCAGCAACAAGAGTCCCCCGTGGTGGACGTGTCGGGCAAGGAGTGTGTGGTCGCCCTGTACGACTACGCAGAGAAGAGTCCGCGCGAGGTCTCCATGAAGCGCGGCGATGTGCTCACCCTGCTCAACTCCAACAACAAGGTATGTGTTCAAATATGTTAATAGTATTTTCATCACACTTGCTCGAAAAAGTTCTTATTTCATGTAGGTGTACTGAAGGACAAAGGCCTATTTTGTTCCCGGGGGAGTTATGGATTGTGAAAAAAGCTATAACTCCCTAAGGAGTCATAGCTTTTCTTTTTAATTATGTCACTTATTCATACAAACCAAGTAGCATAAATGTTTGAATTAAATAAGTAATTTGATTAATTTAACAGCCGTTTAAAATATTTTTACATAATTTTCAATTGTGGCTGAATGCCGAAAAAGTCTGTGCCCGTGATGCTAACCTGTCAAGAAATTACAAAATGGCGGACAAATGTTTTAATTTCGTTTTTTCTTCGCAAGTGTGATGAAAAACACTGTGTGTAACTGCGGGGGTAAGAATATTGCAAACTCTGGTCTTTAAATCCCTCCAGCCTGCGGCTATCGGGAATTACCACCCTCGTATCCAAAATTTCACTTACCCCCCTCGTTGCACAATGTACTATTTTGTAAAAGAAGCGAGCAGTACGAATACATAAATACGGGATTATGGCATAGCAGGAGAAATGAGACTTAACGTTTAAGGAAACTAAATGGCATTGTTAATAAAATATATATATATATTTAGAAAAAGTGAATAAATGTTGCATATAGCATTGTTGTAACACGGGCATTACATTTAATTAAACGAAACAATTGAGAATTGGAATCTTGAGCATTGCGAGGGTTTCAAGGCACGAGGGTTAAACCAACTTTGCCTCCGAGTGAGACACAAAATTTTTCACCACCCCATAGACGCGAGAAAATCACTAACTATGAAATACCAAAAAAATCAAACCAAATCAAATCTAAATTAACGTAGTAAAATATTTTTCATTCAAAATCATCATTTAAAAGTCAATTCTACCAGCTAACGTAAGAAAACAAGTCAAAATTTGCATCTGATTACTTTGCCCCACATGTGGATAAAATGCAACTTTCTCATTAGTTTTTGAACAATCAAGAGGGGCTTTACCAGTTGGTGTGGTGAAAAAGTAATTTAAATATGTTACATGATTATTGTAGGTACACAAAAAGAATGAAATAAACTATCGAAAGCATTTTATACACGTAATTCACTGTGAACCGTTAAATTAATAATAGATAACACAATCAGTATCTCTAAGCCCCGCATTTATCAATTAAACGGAATTTGTTATCTAAATTTTTAACCATACTGGTAATGAAAAAGCTATTTTAGTAACATGTGTATGTCTTCATACACTCGCAGGACGTCTAACATATATTGTCAAAAGTACATACATCGATCGTGATTTGACCGATTTGACACATGGAGTCGAGCCGTTCTCTGCCTTTTCGCCGAAAATTATATTGACGAATTTCACTTGCCAACCAAATGTTTCGCCGAAATTTCATTTGGGCGAATTTCATTTCCCAACTTTACATAATCCAACCTAACCTAACCCAACCTAGTACGCAATTTACATTTCCCAACTATGGGGTTGGGAAATGATATGGTTGCGAAATAATTATTTGGTAAAAGTTATTATGCCAACTAAAACGTCTGCGAAAAATTTGGTAGGCAAGTGAAATTCGGCATTACAATTTTCGGCGAAAAGGAAGGATACCAGTCGCGGCACGTTGTGCTAGTTAGTCAGATACAAATTCATGCGAAGCCAAAATTATTTCAATCTGTCAAATTAAACATAGTTTACAGTAACTAAGGTCAAATCAGCTTTCAATGGCTTGTAAATCGGCATAAATTTATTTAAAAGAGGTATTAGGTTTTGACGACCGGTAGCCGTTGGTCCTGGGTTCGAATCCCGATAAGGGCATTTATTTGTGTGATGACCACAGATGTTTGTTCCTGAGTCATGGATGTTTTCTATGTATTTAAGTATTTGTATATTATATATATTGTTGAGTACCTAACAACCGTTCTTGGCTTACTGTGGGACTTAGTCAAATTTGTGTACGAATGTCCCTATAATATTTATTTATTGCAAGAAGTGAGAAGACATACTAGGTGACGTCACGGATTATAGCCACAAATCGCTTTCATGTAGCTGATTATTGGTTAAAAAATCCAATTCCAACCAATTGAGAACTTCCTCCTTTTTTGTAGTCGGTTAAAACCGAATATATATCGAAAAAGCTGACCCCTGAAAAACAGTATGTTTAACATTATTGGAACGCCGGCTACAGAATCAGAATCTGTAGGCATGTATAAAACATGCCGCATGTGAATTATCGTATTTTTTATTGTAAACATCGTCGCCACAGTAAATTGACCAACCGTGAGCCTTATTACATTGGGATAAAGTCCACCAATTACCAGTTAAATGTGTCAGCACGTGTAGACATGCTAATTCATTGTCAATAATATTACTGACCGCCGTGACGCCATGTAAGGGTACATTCATATTGCAATGAAACCTATAGTTGAGATTTCAAGGGCGTCCGCTAGCTGGCGCGGGTGCCATTGTAGATAAAATCCGTCGCACGCGTCCGCGCCGGTTAGTCTTGCTCATACTATTTTTCGTTGACCCGCTCAAACGCTACGTGCAACCGCACCAGCTAGCGGTCGCCCTTATTCCTATTTGAATTTAAAATATTGAGGTACGGATGAAAAAACGCGCCAAATGTAACTGATATTCCGGATAACTTTTTCAAATATAGATAAATCTCTAAAATTCACGTAATAAAGTATATCTTTTAGTCTTAATTGTTCTACATATAGAACCATCATTGTTTGTTAAGCTGTTACAGAATGGTAGATACTTTAGAAGCGTTGTTTAATCCGTTACTTTTGACGGTGACTGTACAAACAACGTGTCCCAAAACTCAACGATAAGCCGGCACCAGAGGATGGAGCTGCTTATGATTAGTCGAGAAAAAATAAGGAAAAAAAAATATCTCAATTATTTTAGAAATTACAGAAAAAAAATGAAATTCATCGAAAATCGACATCCCTAATGGTATTTTTAACGACCATGTCACAAATATTCAAATATTACTGTTTTTTTTTTTGTTTTTGGAAACTTAAGTAGCCCTGCTATCTAACACAGTTCTTAAAAATACCATAATACATGTAGTTTTTACACAAAAAATAATCAAAATTCATTTTGTCCCTACAATTTTGACAGATTTTTTCTTACAGTCCACTTTCAATCATCATGGTGTAAAAAAATAGTATCGACACCACTATGGCAATTATTTTCAAAAGTTGACGCAACTAACCAAGATTCCAAAATGGTATAATACTTTAGGAAACCTAGTCACAAAAAAAAACAACGAATTTTTAAACAAGAATCGACATTATTTAATGTTGGCGGTAATCACTTTTACTGTACCCAAAAAAGGATTTTTGTTGTTGAAAAATGTTGAATAAATGCAAAGAAATGGTACAATTTTTTTTTCCTTTTTTTTTAATTCATTTACTACATTATTAATACTACAGTAAATGTTCAAATTGCCTGCCACCGGCATTAATACAGACATGACATCGCCTTAGAAATGATCGTTTTATCCGTCGTGCATATCTTCTACCATTGATATGATCCGCAGCTTGTGTGATTTTTTGGCGAAGCTCGTCCAATGTTGCTATGGGTTTTGAGTAGATTTTGTCTTTAAGACAGCCCCAGTAGAAGAAGTCCAGGGGGTTCAGGTCGGGCGAACGGGGTGGCCACAAGATAGGACCAAGTCGCCCGATCCAACGCCCTGGATACTCTTGGTTTAAGTATTCTCGCACTGCACGGGCATAGTGAGCTGGGCAACCATCATTTTGAAACCACATGTTTTGTAAATCACGTAAAGGCACGTCTTCTAATAATTCAGGCAAGTCGTTTTGTAAAAAGGTCAAATAGCCATCACCATTAAGGTTTCCTTGTAACTCAAAGGGTCCAATTACATTTCCATTTAAGATGCCCGTCCATAAGTTAACCTTGAATTGATACTGAGATTTGTCTTCTCTCATCAAGTGCGGATTTTCATTGCTCCAACTGTAAGTTGTGTAGATTTGAATAGCCATCTTTCTTGCAGGTTGATTCATCCGACCATAGAACTTTGTCTAAGAATTGGGGATCTTCCCTGTGCTTTTGCAGCATCGCACGGCAAAATGCGACCCGATGTGGATAGTCCCGCGGTAGTAACGTCTGCACACGCCTGTAGTGATATGGGTGAAGTCTGTGACGTTTTAGAATTCGATGTGCAGAACTTTTTGGTATTCCCGTAGCTAGTTCTATGGCACGTACCGAGATAGTTGAATCGTTTTCTATTTCATTGAGAACTTCTTCATCGCGTTCCAATCTAGGTCTTCCAGTGTGTCTCCTGTCAAATGGTAAACGACCTTCCGCAAAGGCTTGATGTACATTAATAAACACTCGATAATCCGGATGTCTTTGAACATTTGGGTACCTTTCTCGATACAATCTGCTAGCAGCGTTAGCATTGCATCGGCATTCTCCATAAATGAGATGCATATTAGCGTATTCCAACGGTGTGTACGGTAGCGGCATGATAAACGCTAAACAATCCAGAATACGGAAAAAGTCCAATACACAAAACACAATCACAGTCCAAAATAATGCCAGGTCAGTACAGTTTGCAGATCACCAGTCCAAAAAGCAAAGCCAAGAGTTGTTAGTATGAGAGCCACATCAATTAATACGGAACGGTGCACAGCGAACAAAGGATCAGAGTGTACTGACTTGAAAATTGTATTAACTACCCACATTTTCCATTGAAATTTTAAAACTTGCAACAACAACCCTTTTCAAAAGTGATTAATATCAACATTTAAAAATGTCGGTTCTTGTTTAAAAATTCGTTGTTTTTTGTTGTGACTAGGTTTCCCAAAGTATTATACCATTTTGGAATCTTGGTTAGTTGCGTCAACTTTTGAAAATAATTGCCATAGTGGTGTCGATACTATTTTTTTACACCATGATGATTGAAAGTGGACTGTAAGAAACAATCTTTCAAAATTGTAGGGACAAAATGAATTTTGATTATTTTTTGTGTAAAAACTAAATGTATTTTGGTATTTTTAAGAACTGTGTTAGATAGCAGGGCTACTGAAGTTTCCAAAAACAAAATAAAAAACAGTAATATTTGAATATTTGTAGACATGGTCGTTAAAAATACCATTAGGGATGTCGATTTTCAATGAATTTCATTTTTTTTCTGTAATTTCTAAAATAATTGAGATATATTTTTTTCCTTATTTTTTCTCGACTAATCATAAGCAGCTCCATCCTCGGGTGCCGGCTTATCGTTGAGTTTTGGGACACGTTGTATATTATGTGATTTCTGTCGCTTTTGCGATCGGCTCGTTAGATTTGGTAAGACGACGTGTCGAACTTTGTATCTCATTGATTTAAAGGCAAACGCCTTCACCTTAGTGCCCGTCTTGAGAACATTGCACATTGACATATGTCGAATTATGACATAATTGTAGTTTTATAGCCTATGACTCTGATTCAATCTTATTAAATAAATATATGCCAAGAGTATGTCAAATTTGATTGTCATAATACTCATCATTATATATTTCCGAAAGTGTAATGAAGCTAGAGTTAGAGAGAATCAAAAATCCTTGTGTTTGATCGAAAATTTCAATAGGTTTTCAGGACGATTTATGTGTTGAGGCATTTACAAAACTGAGTGTCCAACTCTAGCGAAACTTTAAACACACGATTAATGTTACAGTTGATTTAACGTTTCACTATATTTTCAATAAGTTTGTGACTCGCCGTCATTTTGGACCCCCCATTGGATGACCTTAAAGTTAGCTTAGTTAGGTGGGTGGAATCTACACGTTTAAAAATTAAAGTTGAACTGAAATTTAGTCCTTACTAAACCATTGGGGCTATACGTCTCAAAATCTGTCAGTTTATCTGTCTCCAACCACCTTTAAAATTGCTATTATTATAATTATTAACTTCGACTTAAGGTGTTGGTATTTAAAACGTTCACTGCGGGTAGGGTTCGAAACACCCCATGCAAAGTACGTACGTACGTACGTACAACGAAGCTTCGCGAAGATCTAGTAAAATTTAACTTGAGCTGTCAACTAGTTCGCAGGAATCTGCCTCAATCTAGACGCATCCTAACCTAATTGTCAATTTATCTGCGTCCAACCGGCTCCGAACTGACGAAACGCGTCAGTGCTCGCTCGCGCGTCGAGGCGCCCGCTCCCAAGATGTAGCGAGAAATTATCGCGAAACTTATTGTAATTCACTGTGATATTAGTTTAGTTATCTTAGTGATAATGATAGTTGTATCATGGCTGTGTTGTTTGTTAATAGATAATGTTTGTAAGAGGAGCGTAAGTGGTTTTGTTTTATGATTTCCGTATTTTGGACCCGGGTACTTCCTTAAACTACGTCCACAAGAGAGGTATGGGCATTGTGAATGTCATCTCGCTTTGTGTGGTAGGGCACAGCACAGCGGATGTCATTCCAGATCTAGAGCAGAGCCCAACTGGGGAAGTACCTCCACCTTACAGAAAACCGCAGCCAAATAACACTAGACCCTACTCATAGTGTTGTGTTCCTGCCGGTGAGTAAGGTTGCCAGAGCTCAACGAGGGGAGGGAGGGTTGCTAGGGTCGGCAACGCGCATGTAACTCCTTTGGAGTTACAGGCGTACATAGTCTACAGAAACTGCTTACCATCAGGCGGGCCGTATGCTTGTTTGCCACCGACGTAGTATAAAAAAAAATTGCTTTTGTGTAAATTGTTTCTGTTGCCTTATTTGATATAATCTCTTTTTTATATTTTAAATGTAGTACACATCATAATACTCGAGTGTAAGTAATTTTTTATTATACTCATCCGTAAAGCTGTCGTTGAAATGTTTGTATAGTACATTGTGCAACGAGGGGGGTAAGCGAAATTTTGGATACGAGGGTGATTATTCCCGATAGCCGCAGGCTGGATGGAATTAAAGACCCGAGTTTGCAATATTCTTACCCCCGGAGTTACACACAATGTTTTTCATCACACTTGCGAATGCCTTTCAGCCACGTTTGAATATTATGTAAAAATATTTTAAACGGCTGTTAAATTAATCAAATTAAATAATTTTAAACAAAAACAAAAATATAATCCCTAGGGAGTTATAACTTTTTTTTTTTACAATCTAAAACTCCCGCGGGAACAAAATAGGCCTTTGTCCTTCAGCACACATCAGTTTATTATTCCTTGTCTATATCAATGATCTTCCAAAAATATTAGATGTACATTGCACGTTATTCGCAGATGATATTTCAATATTATTTCCCTGCACTCACCCTGAGGAAGCTGCCACAATATTAACCCAAACACTACGTAAAACGGAGGACTGGCTACAAGCCAATAATCTTGAACTTAACCTAAATAAAACAAAAGTCATCCAATTCAAACCTCACCAAAAACAGGACTTGCAAATTAGCCTTACTTATAATAATATTAAATTAGAATGCATAAAATCAACAACTTTATTAGGGATCGATATAGATACTAGTACCAATTGGAAGCAGCATATACAAAATCTGACGAACAGGGTATCGTCATTTATTTACGCCCTAAACCACCTCAAACGCGTAACTGACATAAAGACAGCTCTCGCAGCGTACTATGCATACGCTCACTCCAGAATATCCTACGGAATCGTTTTATGGGGTAATAGTACCGATATAGATAAAATATTTATACTTCAAAAGCGATGCATCAGAATCCTGGCCAACATCGATGAAATGGAATCCTGTAAGCCATTTTTTATTAAATATAAAATACTCACCCTTACCTCAATATATATTCTAGAAACCAGCAAATTTGTAAGAAAACATAGTGAATTATACTCTCCTGAAACACTACCTAAAAGAAATTGCCGCAATTTAAATAAATTAAAACTTCCTTTTTCTAAACTGAAATTGGTCACATCTAGCCCACACTACATGTCAATAAAAATATATAACCAACTCCCAAATAACATAAAAAACGAGGATAAACTAAGCCTGTTTAGCAAGAAACTAAAATCATTCCTGTTAAATAAATGCTACTATAGTATGAGAGAATTTTTTGAAGATACATAATATCTCTTTTGTGTATGTGATTGTAAATCTTTAATTAGTATGTGTATGTCAGATAGATTTTTTAATATGTAAAATAATTAATGAATTAATAGGAATATATGTAAATAATATGTACAATTTTAGAATAGATTAGTATGTAGCCCTATGTGGAACTATGTTGCTGTGCCCTAACAGGGCGTCACATGAACAGCCTTATATTTAAGAACACCTGTACCTGCTATGTGATATGCAATAAATGATTTCAATTTCAATTTCAATTTCACACTTGCATGAAATAAGATCTTTTTCGAGCAAGTGTGATGAAAAAAAATACCTAAATCGTTATAAATATAAACCCTTTTCTGTTTTTTAATATCAATTTACAAAAAAGTCAATCACAAAAACAAAAGAGTGAAAAAAGGAGGTACGTATCACTCCGAATCTGTTCGTTCATTATACGAGTTTTGTCACCTTAAAGTTACCACTTTTTAAATATTTTGTATCTCTGACGATTGTTTGTATAAATTGTATACGAAGCTTAAAAGAAAATGTTACCACTTTTTAAATATTTTGTATCTCTGACGATTGTTTGTATAAATTTGTATTTATAATTTTAATTTGAGAATTTTGTGTTTTTTTTTTTATGATAAGTTTAAATTTATTTATTTTATTGTGCTTCTGTCTGTTGAATTTGTCTTTTATTGTTAGAAGTTATTTTTTTATTGGTTTATAAATTATATTGATTATATTTGTATTACATTTTTGACATTTTTATATTACAATAACTTGACATTAGAATTAAGATTTAACATGTAAACGACTTGGTTATGTTTAACATAATTATGTTTAAAACCGAGTTTTGCAAACGGAAACAAAATATTGAAATACGAAGCTTAAAACAAAAAATAATGGAGATTTACAAAAACAAAAAATAAGGTACAATATGCTAACAGGAATTTCAATTTAACTTTCTATCTCTATGATGATCGGGAGAATCTCTAGAATTTTAGTCAAGATCAGGAGCAAATTAACAAAAATATAAAAAACTTCTTTTATCCAGGATTGGTGGAAGGTGGAGGTGAACGACCGTCAGGGCTTCGTGCCGGCCGCCTACGTAAAGAAGATCGACGCGGGCCTGTCCTCGTCGCAGCAAAACCTGGCTGACTCCAGCTCCATTGCGGCCCGACAGAACCAGGTACAGTATTATAACGTCCTCCCAGGCGTCACCGTCGCCGGAAGCATCTTGGCAAACTATAGTCTATTTTTTTTATCCCGTAGACTAAAATGACATTTCATGTGTTGCTGGTTTTTACGCCTTATAAATAGTGATGTGCTACAACCGAGGTCTAAACACAATATTTCTAATATTTAAAAGCGATTTTATTGTAAGATTAACAGTCACCTCGAAGCTCATAATGCAATTTTTAAATGTTTGAGTGGATTAGTAGCGAGTAGATTTTATTTATTGTTTACTTCCTATCATGTAGTAAGTAGATTTCATTAATTGTTTATTTTGGTTCTAAAATTATTTTAATATTTATCGGTTATTCACAAACCGAAATCAAAGATCAGCACTATTTGTTTTAAGCTGGTCACATTATTTCTACGTTTGACATTTGTGGTTGTCCTTTTAGTCTACGGAATAAAAGAACAGACATTAGTCCACTGAAGAGCTCTTATGTGTCATGGATGCGAGCATCACTTGTTAACATTTGGATTAAACGTGCATAAGCTCTCCTTACGAGTTGAAGATATAGTGCTAGAATGGCTTGGGCAGAGTTTTTCGGAGATGACGTTTGGCGTCAAGGTGTCCTAATCATGCGAGTTCAAAGTTGGTCAGCAAAGTCGATTAGTCGAATACATATTTGTGATCTTATCCCAACTGCATCCTAAGCTGCTGCTTCGGAACCCATTGTCCGCATAGACACAGTAATTCAAGGGTTATAGTCTTGTAAAATAAATATTTTATAAAATTAGTTTAAAATTCGTGAATGTCTTAATTTGTATGGGAAATTGACCCCTTGTTTGATGAATTTTCAAATTTTCCGCTATTTTCTAATGACGAAATTCGCTTACAAATATATATCATCTTTTTCCTCGCGTTGTCCCGGTATTTTTGCCACGGCTCTTGGGAGCCTGGGGTCCGCTTGCAAGTGGGGTAGGCTCTAGTTTTTACGAAAGTGACTGCCATCTGACCAACTCAGAGGATAGGCCTTATTGGGATTAGTCCGGTTTCCTCACGATGTTTTCCTTGACCGAAAAGCGACTGGTAAATATCAAATGATATTTCGCACATAAGTTCCGAAAAACTCATTGGTACGAGCCGGGTTTTGAACCCTCGACCTTCGGATCGCAAGCCGCACATTCTTACCGCTTGGCCACCAGCGCTTCCTTGCTGGCAAAATATATGATTTACAGATATTGAACACCACTGTTTGTTCCCAGATCGAGGGTCAATATGACAACCTGCTGGGGCTGGCGCGCGAGCGTCAGAACAAACTCAACGAGACGGTCAAGGCATACGTCCTTGTCCGCGAGGCTGCTGAGCTCGCCACATGGATCAAGGACAAGGTAACACACATCGTAGTTCATTGTGTATTTTTAATCTGAGGGCTGCTCTGGCCTAGTGGGTAGTGACCCTGCCTATGAAGCCGATGGTCCCGGTTTCGAATCCCAGTAAGGGTATTTGTTTGTGTGACGAGCACGGATGTTTGTTCCTGAGTCATGGGATTTTATATGTATTTAAGTATTTATATTTTATATATATTGTCTGAGTAACCACAACACGAGCCTTCTTGAGCTTACTGTGGGGCTTACAAGGAAGGGTACCCAACTGTCCGACTCCGATTTGATTCATTTTGATATATGTTATAGAGTAGTCTAAAATAACGGACACGTATTTTTTTTTAGCTGCCCAAACTCAACCTATTGGGAGAAATTGTCCTCCAAAGTACTAAAAAGTTACTAAATCTTCTAACTCCTATAGAAAGTGATGCTCAAGCAACTTGCTAGTTAATGGCTTGTTTGAGTATATGTTTGAGAGCAGGAAAAAATAATGTACACGTGTTTTGTTATATCTGCTTAAACTCAAATTTTCCTAAAAAAACATCCGTCTTTATGTGTAACTATAGTGATAAGATATTATAAAACTTCGAATGTCGGCAAGGCCTAAATTACAAATACCTTAACATACAAATAAATTTCATAAACTTAAAACTAAAAGCTACTTATTCGCAGAACGGCGTAGCTCCGTTGAATTCCACTACTGTATCTGTCCCACTCCAACCCATGCCCAGAAATAGTTAAAAGCTTGTTAGTTCGTGTCATCCACGATGACGAGCAGATTTGTCAAATCTAACTTTTAATAACATGGCATTACGACTCAAGGCACGCGTCGACGTCAATGACACGATCTAAAATCACCAAACCGGCAAGGCAAAAAGGAAAATATTACTAGATTTTTTTTCTTTTAACCTTTTGACCGCCAAAGACGTCATATGACGCGCGCGGCTACAGCCCAATTTCAACCTTCATGCGTACCGACAAGGTTCACGATTACGCGCTGCGTACGATACGCGTGGCATTCAAAAGATATACCTTTGAAAATACTAGGATCATACTGTTGGCTTGGCTCAATAAAATATCCCTTGGAGTGGTAGGCGGTCGACTCCCGCCCGATTATGTCATTTAAATTTCAAATTCGATTAACCCTTCACCAGGCTATGAAAGATATATTTCCCACATACGGCACTTCAATTTTGTGTTCTATTTTCGATGAGTAAGACTGACATTCGATTTTCATAAGTTTATTTTAGTATTCTCGCACACCTCGTGGCCTTTTTGTAACTTACATATACATATGTTTTATAAAATAAACAGTCTAAAAGATAATATATATGTCCGTTAACAGGAAATGCACGCGCAAGTCCAAGACGTCGGCGAGGATCTGGAGCAGGTCGAGGTGATGCAGAAGAAGTTCGACGATTTCCAGAACGACCTGCGCGCCAACGAGGTCCGCCTCGCCGAGATGAACGAGATCGCCGTGCAGCTCATGACTGTCGGACAGACGGAGGCCGCGCTCAAGATCAAGACCCAGATGCAGGTGAGATAGCCTATTGGCACAGAATCAGTAATATCGTACAGAAAAGAAACTTCCTACAAAACCAAAATTTGACAGCGATTCAGGGAGGAATCATGCTGTCCCTTTCTAATCTACAGCACTATCCCTGTCGGCTATTGAGATTTTTCAAAATTCAAGTCATTATCTTATCTGTCGTGCACGCAAAGGTATAGTCATTCGATTTGAAGCTGGCCCGAAGCGGCTAATCTTTTGTCTATTGTTAACTAAAACTGCGCGTGCCGTTACCTGCAAAAAAAGGGTCGAATAATTCTAATTGGAAGCTGAGCGCGGGCTAGTCCAACGCTCAAAAAAACCAGTGTAGGTGTGCTTTGTTACGCATATCGAGGGCACATTTTAGACTGGATCGGTAGCGTTCGACTCGCTGGCACTCAGTACCCGTATAGGGACCACACAAGAAATCGCAAATAATTTTTCCATTTCTTCATTTTGAATCTTATTTCAATTACCATAGGAGTTGTAATTAAATAACCGGTTAAAGTTACCGGCCCCTTTTTTTGTAGGTAGTGGCACGCGCCGTTTTAGTTAACAATAGACAAAGGATAAGCCGTTGGGGGCCAGCTACAAATCTAACGACTATACGTCTATTTGTGCCAATCCTAATAATTGCTCGGAGCAATGCTGAGCCGAACGGAGCCGAAAATGACCGAAAGCTACAGTTTCTCCCTCCATTGGATAAAATCGACTTAATTCTACTTAGGGAATCAATAAGGCACCAACAACATTAAGCTGTCTTGACATATCTCCTTTTTTGCGTCACGGATTCCAGAAGGCCTAGACAAATTTTACAAGACCCCCACTCTGTGATATCATTTCGGGACGCTTGCTGAAACAACAGCAATTCTGCACTACGGGCCAGAGTTAAGCTGGCTAGACCGCTAGCATACTCATATCATACCATAACATCTACGTCTCAGTTGTAAGGCGTCCGCTTCGACACAAAACCATTACATAGGTCGCTAGACAAATATGAAACAAAGAGGTGGCCTATAACATATACATTTTAAAACTATATTTCCATAGAAAATGTTTGGCGGGAAAACAATTCCTTTTTAAATATACACCTCTTTGTCTCATAATTGTCTATTGTAAAACTTATCTAGTGACCTATGTAACGGGGTTACTATGTACAAGGGTATTTCTTTAGGTTTTTTTTTTCGCGTCACAGTATGATAGAATATTTATTTACGATACAAGTGCAGAAAATAGGAAATTACCTATTCGCACGTATATCATACACCGTTTTACAGTACATACGGCTCTTTTAACCTTTTGACCGCCAAAGACGTCATATGACGCGCGCGGCTACAGCCCAATATCAACTTTCATGCGTACCGACAAGGTTCACGATTACGCGCCGCGTACGATAGGCGTGGCGTTCAAAAGGTTAAGTTTAGACATATGCACGGAAAGTGCTTATGCACGCGTGCGGAAAAGTAGCACCATATGTACTGTAAATGTTTTAAAAATAATCATTGTCATTAAATAAGACATATGATACAAAGCAGCGTTCATGTACCTATTTACTGATGTGCAATACCTACGTAAGTTTCAGGGGTTTGTTATCACATATTTGACAAGTAAATTTACTAAATAATGTCTTAACAGGAGCTGAATTCCAAATGGACGTCCCTCCAACAACTGACGTCAGAGCGCGCCGCTCAGCTCGGCTCCGCCCACGAAGTCCAGCGCTTCCACCGCGACGTCGACGAGACCAAGGACTGGATCGCCGAGAAGGAGGCTGCCCTCGCCACTGACGACCTCGGCAAGGATCTGCGCTCCGTGCAGACGCTGCAACGTAAGCTTTACTAATGTTCCTAAGCCTTCATATAGAAGCCTGCCTTGTTCTCTGGAAAAACTAAGTAAAGTCTGACCAGTAATATATGACCACGCGCCATATTGCGGAATTTCAATGGAAAATTCCCATACTAAACTGAACTGTCACCCCATACATGAGAGTAACAGCGCCCTCTTCACAATGATCATATATTTCTGGTCGGGCTATAAACACTGTACGAGAATAAATATTGATTACATCAGATAGAAAATAATTGGATAGAACAAAGACGAACTTATCCCTAAGAGGGATCGAAACTGCAGGCACGCGCCAACGCCAGGAACGACGGTGAGGGATTTTACATATTAGGCGACGGAATATGTATAGATAAATAAAACTGTCCGTACTTACAAGTTATCTGTGTCTAATAAATTTCAGAGTCGTGTTAAGGCGGGTTTGTTTGTACAACTTGCCAGTGTGAATCTGAACCCGAGGGCCACGGTACGCATGCTTCGGGCCTGCGTTTTGTTGCCTAATGCAAATGAGCTGTTTTATTCGGCGTGTATTTCCATACGACCGTATAACCAAAGTGTAGTTAGTTTAGGCTGTAATGAACACACTTTCATGGGTTTTATAAAAAATAAACGACTTTTATTTCTCATATACAATAATTTAGCAAGCAATGTATCACTACTTTGATTTAACTGAAAATTATGGAGTGTGGAATTAAGAGGAGTGACATCTCTTATGGTAGAAATGTTGCAAAAGTGTCCAGCTGTTAGCTATAAATAATAGTTCCAAATCTCTCCAGAGTAGCGCTAGAGTAGCTAAGAACCTAGGCGCTATTGACGGAGTGTAGTGCGCTGTCTATGATTTGATTTTTTTGTTCAAGTATTCTAGGTATTGTAGCGCCACCTATTTAAGGTTTTTTGATGACGCTTTTTGGTACATGGAGCTTTTTTTCCTTACCTCCGTACCAATGCCGGATTTAAAGGTCTGGAGGCCTCGGGCAATAAAGGAGTGGAGGCCCCCTGGCCCTAAATTATTTTCCAAATAATATGGTAAATTTTCCGAAGTCTCTATTGTGGGGGCCCCTCTTTTGTGGAGGCCCCGGGGCTGTAGCCCCGGTTGCCCTCCCCTAAATCCGGCTCTGCTCCGTACCCAAAATGTTGCATTTTATGACGCGACGTCACAACTGTTACAAGTGACTATGATCAAAGATTACTCAATAAATGTGAGTAAAATGCGTAAAATCGAAGACAATTTCGTGCTTCGAATTTGACAGGTAATCAAGTTAGCGTACAGCTTCATACATTTTGCGGTAACTCTGATTATCGGAAGTTGACACTTAACATTTCAGTGACCGGAAAACATGGCGCAGTACAGCGCCATCTGTTTTGGATGTCAAACTAAGGGGCACGTTTTTTTCTTAGACCTCTATAATAAGAATAAGAATAATATTTATTTCAAGAATTTGGCATTACAAGACCAGCAGTACATTGATCCCCACACTAGGCTCAGCCTGTCACGTGGGAATCTCAGAGAAGTATCGAAATGGTGCGGTTCTCATTTTAACAGAATACATTATTGTTAAAGCTAAATTAAATTAGATTTTTTTATTATATGACTATCAAACTAAGCACAAAAACAGTTAAAAAGGTCTCAGTAAGTTGTATGTAAGTGAAAGTGTTTATGTGAGGGTATGTGTGTATATATGTGAGTATGTATGTATGAATATGTGCGTGTGTATAACTACGAAATGTGAGAGAAAACAAAATAAAAGAAAAGTAGCTGTAGAAGTTATTCATCTTTCGGGAGCAGACGCAATTGAATATTGTCGTCTACTACAGTCATTTCAAAATATCCTCTGACTCATCATAGTTCCAAGAAAGTAGTAGGGGTTGGATATGCCTTTTTGCTTCAGTTAAGTTACAGTGCCTTATGTCGCAGATTTTTACTAATTTATTGTATAAATGCGGAAAGAGATAAGCCGAGAATCTCATAGCAAAAGCAGTTTTAACAGGGGGCTTGGGAATTTTGTACACTCTTTTTAGTATCATGTCTTGTAGATTAGGCTGACGACTGACCATATTGTGTACGTAAAGGGAAGCACGCAGTAAAAACAATCTACGAACACTTAAGACGTGCGCTTTAATAAAAAGTTCAGAAGTAGAATACCGTCGGGGGAGTCCTAGGCAGACTTTCAGAACTGCTCTTTGTGCTCGCTCTAAAGTGATTAAAGTTGATTTAGTAGAACCACCCCAAGCGAGTATACAATAACTTAAAATAGACTGACACAGAGCCAAATATATAACTCTAAGCAGGTGAGTATCCGCAACCTCCCGTAAAAGTTTCATAGTGTATATAAGTTTGCGAACCCTACCAGACGTCGCTGAAATATGTTTTTTAAAGTTAAGGTTCTCGTCGACTATAACGCCTAAGTATCTGAGTGAACTGGTTCTATTTATACCGTCACAGGAGCACGCAGAGGTAGGCGGTGTTATGCAAATGTGACTGTGGATTTTAAGACAAGAAAAGGCAGGTGGAGGACATGATGCCGCTGTTTTATGAAATCCGATAAATTTTGATTTGTCAGTGTTAAGGGTTAAAAGATTCTGGTTTAGCCAAGTGGATAGTCGTTGTAACCCTGCTGTAGCCACAGCATAGGCGTCCCGCCATGAGTCACCATGAAACACTATGGCTGTGTCATCGGCGTAACATAAAACTTCACTATTTTTAAGGTCTAGCGACATGATGTCGTTAATATATGCAATGAATAATAAAATACAATCAATTCTCTTTGCCGCTGCGGCAGTTCATATTATATTCAAAAATAATCTTTCAGTATCGTCTTATAGCACTAAAATCTACGTCTAGTTTACGTTTGCGGTTATATCAAAAATACACATTGTATACAAGCAGTTTTGTTCAGTGACGAATCGGGCGACTTTTGTGTTAATAACTTTTTTCGTGTCTTGTACTAAAAGTTGTTCATCCACCAGGCAAGCACGAGGGCTTGGAGCGCGACCTAGCCGCGCTCGGCGACAAGATCCGCTCGCTCGACGAGACCGCCAACCGGCTGATGTCGACGCACGGCGACTCGGCCGACGCCACCTACAGCAAGCAGCGCGAGATCAACGAGGCCTGGCAGCAGCTGCAGGCGCGCGCCAACGCCAGGAAGGAGAAGCTGCTCGACTCCTACGATCTGCAACGGTGATTATTTACATACTATACTTTATTTATTTATTTAATCTTTCTTACACAGTAAAAGATATACAGTGACAAAAGGCGGACTTAATGCCACGCGGCATTCTCTAACGAACACTAAGACTTGAAGCTTAAAATTAATAGGCACAAATAAAGAGATAAAATCCTAAAACTACTTTCAGACATTTTTAAATATTATTAGCCTGTATCTGTTTTTTCTCCGATAAAGAAAATAAATAAAATAAAAATAAATACATATAACAATAATAGTAGTATAGTTCTTTTTTTTGCATTAGAAATAAGGTAAACAACCTTGACATGTCTTTTTACTAGAAAACACTTTTTAAAAATCAGTTACTATTAGTTAAGAAGGTTTACAAATTATTGTATATGATTTATAATGGTGACATATTTGCCGTGACTTATTTTTCAAAAGTGTTTTTCAATAAAAAGGCACGTCAAAATCGCTTACCTTCTTTCTAATGCTAACAATACGAACTACAGGGATCGTGCATGAACTGTAGGAGGCAGCACAGGAGCCGTCAGATTTTTGGCGCGAGGCGTAAATGTGATGTTTATTGTTCCGATGTAGCCCACAAGATGGCAGAACCTACTATGCACAAGAAAACACTTGACGTATAAATATACATGTTTTTGGTTCCGATTCAGGCCACAAGATGGCAGACCCTCCAACGCGCACGGTCCCTATAGGCGAAGGAATATGTATAGACCAAAGCTACGTAAAAAAATGATTAAGATGCGTAAAATCGTAACACAATTTCGTGCTTCTAATTAGACAGGTAAACGAGATGGCCCTGTACATTTTGCGGTAACTATGTTTGTCAAAAGTTGACGTTTGACAATTCAGCGATTGCAAAACATATGGCGCAGTACAGCGCCATCTGTTTGGATGTTGAACTAAGGGTCACGATTTTGTCTTGGAGTTTACCTCTCTGTTGCAATCAATTCTCTTTGGTATAGACGAAGCTCTTAGTACATTTTCGACCTCAAAAAACGGAATATCTATATTTTTACTGGTCAAATCTTGCAAGTTAAATTTGAGCCACTTCCCGGTTTCCGTTGAAGCTGAAATTTTGCATACATATGTAAGTTGGGTGACAATGCTATATTATGGTACCATAGATCTGATGATGGAGATAGGAGGTGACCATAGGAACTCTGTGATAATGTACCGCAAACTAATTGTATTTGGGGTTTTTAGAATTGTGTCAATAAGTATTAGTTGGCTGTGGAAATAAAAGTACAGTCAACGATAAAAGCTACATACAAAAAAATATTTTTATGCCAAAAACTTATATATAGTGTGTTATCTCCACTTACAAATATAGTGACCGAAACGTAACACCCGCTGAACCTTTCTAACACACGAATATTGTTTCAGCTTCCTCTCCGACTACCGCGACCTGATGGCGTGGATCAACTCCATGATGGCGCTCGTCAGCTCGGACGAGCTCGCCAACGACGTCACCGGCGCCGAGGCGCTGCTCGAGAGACACCAGGTAAGCGTTCAATGGAACGTAATCAAGCAAGACACAAGTCCTGCTATTATAACCGCTATTTCAAGATAAACTGTGACTATTTAGGCAAATTTTTGTCCAAGACACTGAGAAATAATGCTGTCTTTTCAGTTCACAAAATAAATATCCTCCTAAAGAAATTGGAATTTACAGTGTAAGAAACAGAGTTGATTTTGTTTCGTTTAAAAATTGAACGAAACCGAACAAATGCAACTATGTTCCTATTTAAAATTATTTAAATTTCATTGAATTTAAAAGTCCTACCTTAGGAGAATATAGAAACTTAAGAATAAGTAACCCTAATTTTTGTGCTATGAATTTTTAGCTTTACATCGGTCCCGGTGGAGATTTAGATAAAGTTGTGACTAAATAATTCTATATGACATTAACTTTCCGAGGCATAATACAGAAATCTGAAATCTATGTATGACAAAATTTAGTATTAACATTTTAAAATCCATCATTTTTCTTTTTCAATAAAAGATTATTTTCTTTCTTCGAAATACAACGTAAGCTCTTATTTTGTCTGTTAAGATAGTCTCTTTACAGCCGTAAACGGTTTCCTTCCCCTCTTTCATGTTTTAGTTTAATGAAGGGAGCCTTAACCCTAATCTGGGTCTTAAGTGGACTGCCTAAGTTTATAAATGTTCCAATAGTAAAACAATGACGTGTTGTAGACGCACCGGCTGGAGATAGACGCGCGATACGGCATAATGCCGCAGGTCAGAGGCATGAGTGACGCCTAACACACAAACATTAATACACGAGTGTGCAACACACACAATACCAGTTTTATTATACCCTTTACAGTCCGTGAAAATTTTACCTCTAAGCCTCACGAAATATTGATCGGTGGCGCGCGTAAAACTTGATAATTCCATAGCCACTGAGACTGCCTGTCTTTCCACTGCACAATGAGGCGGAGGTGATGCAAAAATCAATCAATTGCATTAGTTATACTTTGGTGTTTTTTTTAAACTCCGTTAACTTTCGGGGTATGACTAAGTACAATTAGGGAAATTGAATGGCATAGTAATTTTTTTTTTGCAAATAGTTAATGCATAAGAGTTAAATTAACAGGGTTTTTGTAACATGTATATACTCATACTAAGCACTAATCAATATGTAATCAGGCCCCGAAGGCAAGTGTTCACGCTCGTAGAGGCCTCATTAGATAAAAACAAATCATTGATTATCTCCATAATGGACTTAATTAGAACACCGGTTTCTTTGAGAAAGTTACTTAATTTAAGCTCAGAAATGCACCCTCGAAATTAACGAACTGTAAAAAAACGACAATGCTATTGATTGATTCCGGCACGGTTCGACTCAGAGGAAAGGATGCTTTAGAGATTTTTGGCGTTGTCGACGCCTCGGAATCGGGGGGTTAAAATAATCGTGGCGCGATATGGTATCATACCACCATCGTCATCATCGCAAAGGAAATTCGTTTTTGCTCTGACAAATTTCGCCAACCTAACTTTACACACTTCTATACTGGTGTGGACCCAGTTTAACAGAGAGACAGTTTAACAGTTTAAGAGATCGTAAAACTGGTATTGTGATGTGGCGACGTCAACGCGTTGAAACATCACGTTGGCGTTCTGACTTTTCATTAACAGGACGAGAGTGCATTAAAATTTGCTATTAAGAAATATACTTTCAACCTTTTGAACGCCAAGAACACCTTAATTTTGTCGTTAATAGTCTTGCCTACAGCGCCAAGGACAACTATAGGTGTTATGGTGGACGCTGTCAAAGTAACCTTCACTCTTTAAAGCAAGGTATACATTGGCTCCTTGCGCCCGGGAGCTTGGCGTTTGAGTGATGTTTGTGTTTATGACATAACGCGTTCAAAGGTTAAAGGATATTTCTAAATTTTAATGCTCTCAGTGACTATTATTGATTATTTAATTACACTTCACATTATGTTTAATTATATCATTTATAAAGATGATTAGTTTACTAAAACGTAGCGGTCAAATTATTAAAGTCACTATTAATATGAAACCTGGTCCACCCTATAGTTTATTCTTATATTAACCACCCAATATTTACTTATTTTATGAACAGCAAACGTTAGGATTTATTTTATAATTTTGGTGTTGTCCTGTATTCTCAAGTCCAATTTTGATGTTTTATACATTTTATATTAATTGTAATATAATATAATCATTGTTGTGTGTTTGATTTTGCGGTATTGTATATTTGGTTTCTTCCTAATCCTCTATAATGTTTGACACTCACATTTGGTTATTTGGTGTTGTTTCCGCTTTATTCCTTATATTTTTAATGGGTTCAAAATTTTCAAAAATTTATAGGTGCTGTTTTTCAGTAAGGCACTATTGACATCTGGATATTACGCTCCGTCACCTTAACAACTAGAAAATATTATCAAATCTATTGTAAAATTCCTAATAGATGTGGTAATATTTTGAAATAAGCTATCATAAAGGTGCAACCAGTAAACCGAAAGTGTTGTTATCTCGCCGTCTACAAATCGTGCTTAGGTAATGTACGCGGGCAGTGCGTAGCCTTACTCGAGAGCTAAGGTCGCACGTTCTCAGCATACAACTCGATGTTCTCGCCGACCGCCATACATTTGTGTTTACCAATGCATATCAGTCGCCGTCAGCGTCGAGCGTGCCTCTCGCGGCCGATACTTTACACAAACAATAGCGTTCGATACATCTGGATACACCTTAAATAGTATTGTACCTTGCTCCCAAGTCTATACAGTGAATGTTCCAATACTAACTGACTCCACTTGACATATAGGAGCACCGTACCGAGATGGACGCGCGCGCCGGAACGTTCCAGGCCCTCGAGCTGTTCGGGCAGCAGCTGCTGCAGGGCGGCCACTACGCCAGCGTCGACATCCAGGAGAAGCTCAACAACATGGGCGACGCGCGCCAGGACTTAGAGAAGTAAGACCTAAATACATTTTAGAGACAATTTTAACAGGTGGGTCGTTCTTAAAATATGACTGCGATCAGCTTCAACTCTGTCAAACTTTTCATACATTTATTTTGGTTTGATGGAGTTTAGACGCAGAGAAAAATCTGAAGAATGACCCAGGTGACGTTGGACGCTACATGAACACTACTGTGTACGCAAAATAAAATGACGACCGGGATAATAATACCATCTCTTTCACTCCTTCTACGGCTATGCAAGTGTGAATGAAAAGTTGACGACCCCGGTCGTCAGTTTGGTTTGCGGTTAAAACCAGCAGCGGCGCCCTTAGGGGCAACAGGTCCACCGCCCGGGGCACTGAGCAACTACTCGAGCTGATTTTTTTGATGTGCGCAAAACACACGGAACTCGCAACTTAAACTCAAGCTGCATGTCCCTTAATTCATTCTGTTTAAAGGCGTAAACATTACCATTGGCGTGAAAATTACATTGCCATCTCTTTCTGCAGAGTGACTCTTGCAGCTGTAACGTGCGGGAACTAGAAACTACAAAAGAATATACATAAAATAATATTTTGTGATCACAATGAATGCAAGTTTACGTTGAAAATAATTGATTTTATTAGTTGGTTTGTTTTGCATAGCGAATGTTCATAGCTTCTCCTTTGATTTGTTGGTTTTTAGCTGCTTTGCTATTTAATTTGTTATTTATCTAGGTCTATTACAAGCTACGATTTAATTGTCCTTGTCCTAGAGGATCTGTTAGCAACACTAACTTAATCGAGTTAATTATGGATTAATTTCCTAGTGTTCAATGGAACTGAATTGCATACAATGCGAATGATTATATTGTATGCCAGGTCTGATGATGGATTCAGAATGTGGCCATGTGCACATGTACAGTCAAGTGTAAAAATATAGGTGTACACATCTTACTCAAAAATATGTCCCATAGCATCTTATTCCAGTGTAATAAGAGCGTAGTACCATATTTATGAGACGATTTATTCGATACTTATTTTTGCACTTGACTGTACACATAGTTGGTATACATTCATAAAGTGAGTGTGCACTCTTGCAGCTCGCTGTACATCACCTCAGATGACTGATGTGAAGAGTACAGTCGACAAATGCTGTTTTTTATTTATTTTTGCTACGCTAAACTTATTTTGCGCATATGCGAATGTGTTTAAGTTTTTTTATATAATAATATAGCTTTTGCAATTCTTTTATATACTTACGTTTAAGAGAAAAGCACGTTTCTTTCTTCATTGATGTTATTTGCCAATTCTGGCACATCATTACCAGAAGGCATGGAACACATCATACTATCTCGCAAAATTGACCATACGTACAGTGCATATCTTACGCGATTGCTTTGCGAGTTTCAATTTCAATTTTATTTATTTCCTTTTAATACATTTTTAACTTTACAGTATATAATTCGTAAGAGTAGGAAATGATTCCTCCGTACTAGTAAGAACTGTATGACGGCAGGATGCACCACCTCTCCCAGAACACATTTAATCTATTTAAGTCTAGACACAATATAAACAGTCAGTATCTCCGCAGTACTAGTTATATAAATGGTATGGGAAATTCAAATAAGTGTTTATATATGCGCGCGCGGTGTGTGTGTGTGTGTGTGTGTGTGTGTGTGTGTGTGTGTGTGTGTGTGTGTGTGTGTGTGTGTGTGTGTGTGTGTGTGTGTGTGCGTGTGCGTGTGCGTGTGTGTGTGTGTGTGTGTGTGTGCTTGTATGTAGTTGTCATCACATCATGTGAGATTCTAAATACCACGAGAAGCATGTATGGATGGATTTGTATATATGTAAGGCCAACGTATATAAGAAAATTATGCAATATTTTTTTGGGTTAGTTTAACATTTTTAGACGGTAGTTTTTAGAAGTTTTTCGGTCTCATCATAATCATATAATTTCAAAAAAGATGTAACTTCCGCTTTACACCGATTCACTGTAAGCTGGGTTAAATTAATACTTGTGGAGATCTTGTTGTACAGAAATGGACCAAGGAAAAAAGCAAAGTCATGGGCAAAACTAGTTCTACTGGGTGGATTGATAAAAATTCGGTTTCTTCTTCTCTCAGAAACTCTTGAAGATGGCGCTTTCTTGTGTTGTTTTAAGATGGTTGCTTTTATAAATAACTGTCTTACTGATAGAACGTTAAATTCTTTATATAAAGCGGTTGTTGAGTATCTGAAGTTTTTGAATGTAGCTACCTTAATAACTGCTCTTTGAGCTCGTTCTATAGCAATCATGTGAGACTTTTTGGCACCTCCCCAAACTTCAATGCCGTATGATATGATGGACTGGCAGAGTGCAAAATATACATTCTTGACAATACCAGGATCTCTTAAATGTCTAATGTTTTTAAATATATATATTAGTTTCCTAACTCGAGAGCATAAGGAATTAATGTGGTAGTTCCATTTTAAATTTTGATCTATATTTACACCAAGATATTTTACGACATTAGTTGATTCAAGTGTGTAGCAGTTGCAGGGAGCTGTGTAAGTGTCCGGACAAGTGTGTGCTTGAATACAAAAATTAGAAGGTTGCATGGAGTTCTTTATGCTAAACGTAACATATTGTGTTTTGCTTAGATTGAGCGATAAAGAATTATTATTGAGCCAATTCATAACATGACATAGGCCTTTTTCTGCAGTGTATTTAACATCATGCCATGATGGTCCGTCAAACATAAGCACAGTATCATCAGCAAAGGTCACAATAGCAGCATTTTGGAGTTTAAGGCGACATAGACCATCTATATATATTAAAAATAAAGTAGGGCCAAGTACGCTACCCTGCGGTACCCCGAATTTTACTAGCGTCTCATGACTTTTATGTTCACCTATTTTAACAATTTGAGTTCTATCAGTAAGATAGTCAGTGAAAAGTTGGTGAGGAGTTCCTCTTATACCTAGCTTCTGTAGTTTATCAAGAAGGATTGGGATAGAGACAGCGTCAAAGGCCTTGGCTAGATCGAGAAATACTCCTATGCATTTGGATTTGGAATCGAGTTTATTGGCAATATGTCCGACAACGTGATTAATTGCATCTGTAGTTGAGATATTATTTCGAAAGCCATATTGATTACTGGACAGTAGGTTAAAATTTTGCAGGAAATGTTTAAGACGTTTATTTATAACCTTTTCAAGAACTTTAGATACAACAGGAAGTAGTGAGATTGGCCGGTAATTAGTGACACTGTCTTTATCCCCCGCCTTGTAAATAGGTACAACCACAGACTTCTTAAGCGCTTTGGGGAATACGCCAGTAGATATGGCTAAGTTACAAATGTGGGCAATAGGTCTAGCAACTGAGGAAGCTGAAAGCTTAAGAAGAGCAGATGGTATACCATCCCAACCTGTAGAAGAGCTATTTTTTAGTGACATAATTATATTTAGTACTTCAGTTTCATCAGTAGGCAGCAATACTAGTGAATTAACCGGGGTCTGTATACAAGGTTGTTCATTTTCATTTAGTACATTAGAGGGAGTGTGAATGCGACGCGTAGTAATATTCGCGGCCAGGTCTTGTCCTATATTGGTAAAATATTCGTTGATGAAGTTGATCGAGTCTGTAGAATTTGATTTAATTTTAATAAGGTTAAATGGTTCAGTTTGGGGTTTTTTAATATAACATATCTCTTTTATTATATTCCAGGTCTTTTTTAAATCATTTTTGTGTTTATTGATCATGTCGCGTTCATAATTTCGCTTTAGTGTATTAAGTATTTGATTACAAGTATTTCTATACCTCTTATATGAGATCTGTAGAATTTCGTCATCAGGATATTTTCGTGATTTTAAATGAAGTCTGTCTCTGTGTTTCATACAGCGAAGTAAACCAGGCGTTATCCATGGCTTGTAGTTGGTAGTTATTCTCCTTTAATAACATGCAGTACGAGTCAAGGCACGCCTCGTCGTGAATGACACCATCTATATTTGTCGTCTTCGTTAAAATTCGGAAAAGTAAAAAAAAAGTATAAGTCAAGATAGATAGATCTAGAGCAAAGCCCAACCGGGGAAGTACCTCCACCTTACAGAAAACAGCAACCAAATAACTCTAGACCCTCTTGTGTTCCTGCCAGGTGAGTAAGGTAGCCAGAGGTCAACGATGGTGCGGAGTGTTAGGGTCAGCAACGCACATGTATAACTCCTCTGGAGTTGCAGGCGTCCAAAGGCCACGGTGCCTGCTACCACCAGGCGGGCCTTATACTTTTTTTGCCACGGACGTAGTAAACTTTTCTTTATAAAAAAAAAAAGAGTTTATTGCAATGCTAGACAAAAATGTATATAAATTTGGAGTATAAGTATATATGTGAGTTTTAGCGTCACGTCTAGTTTTCTATGTAGTCTTGTCAGTGTTGTTTTCTATAGCGACAAATGTGTAAGCACTAAGCAGTCATATTTTGCAATTTTTTTTATGTGTTTTAACTTATGTTCTTACGGTAAATAGCCAATAATTAGAGTGCCATATTTTGCTAATACTTCTTGCTGGCGAGTAGTGTACAACTGTAAAGCATCTGCTGTAACACGTTTTCATATTTATCAGTAAATTCAAGAATATTTGCGTGAATATATATAATTCTAAGAATATATTTGGGTGTGAGGCTTAGAGCGACTTAACAAGAGACGCCCTTTCTATAATTTTCTCTACAAAACAGTCTACCGATTGTTCACGTCAAATGTATATAGATAAACATCAGTCCATACAATCAGTATGACCATGGGGCGAGGTTTTCGGCAGAGGGGTAAGCTCTTAAAGGCGACTCCGGTTTTTAAATGATCCAAGGTATGAGTTAAATGTAATCTTATACCTAGAAACACGATTTTATACCAGTTTGCATGTAATAATAATTTGCATCATCATATCATTGTGATCACAGAATATTTAAGTTAAAAAGCACTACTTATTTGTGGAAAGAGGTACTTAAATTAGTGTTACCAAGCCCCTTCAATCTTAGGCCAGAGTCCCTGTTTGGTTTCTTACGCTGCCCAGAAAAATGTGAAAAGAAAAGCCATCGCCCCTATGATCTTCAACCTTACCATTAACTCCCCAGGGCGTGGGTAGCTCGCCGCATGAAGCTCGACCAGAACCTGGAACTGCAGCTCTTCTACCGCGACTGCGAGCAGGCCGAGGGCTGGATGGGCGCTCGCGAGGCGTTCCTGGCGCCCGCCGACCAGATGGACCAGGCGGACAGCGCGCAGCCCGACAACGTCGAGCAGCTCATCAAGAAACACGAAGACTTCGACAAGGCCATCAACGCTCATGTGAGTAACTCAAAACCAAACTGAGAATTCAACACGAAGAGTTAAGGGGAAAATGATAGTATCGACGTCGATTGTCGTATTACGACGAAATGGGACTACTATGTACTCAACTTCAAATGTCAATTTAATTATAGTAAACGCCCCTATAATGGAACAAGCACCAGTAATGGGATGGTATAGGGACCGTGCGCGTTGGAGGATCTGCCATCTTGTGGCCTGAATCGGAACCATAAACATGTACATTTACTCGTCACATGTTTGTGCATAGCAGGTTCTGCCATCTTGTGGGCTACATCGGAACAATAAACATCACATTTACGCCTCGCGCCATAAATCTGAGGGCTCCTGTGCTGCCTCCTACAGTTCATGCACGCTCCCTATAGACAAATCCTGAAAAACAAGTATTTACCATCAGTTTTTAATCGCTGGCAACATTTTACCATAAACAAGAGCCAATGAGCTGCTTAAGTTTAATTTTTCATTGATATTTGTTAGTTTGAAAATTAATGGCAATGTATGGTGCCATGTCCATGTCTGGAGCAAAAAAAAACACAGTATTAATTGGTTAATAATATTGAAACCAATTGCAGTAGCTTTCATTAAATATACAGAACACGATAAAGGACGAATTGGACATTCAACTTTTAAAGCGTAAAGCTGTAGAAATTTTACAGGTGTCGGTGAAATATCAAAAATACTCCAAATTTTCTCTTAAATGTCCCATGATTATCATCGTTCAAACAGGTTATCATCGTTCTTTCCTAGACTGCAAATTATTTGAGACTACGGTAGAGTGATAGAAAGCCAATGTTTTCATGATAGCCTTGTCCATATGAAGGTTTAACGAGCAACAAAACTATTATATGTAACATAGTATCAAGCGGGCCGCAGTTGACTCGCTAAAAACCATTATAATATGATCAAGAAGTTTTAAATTTAAACGAGCCTATTTTCTAAAGATTATTTTACTTGAGTATTACGTGTAAATCTCAATTCACTAAATTAATGTTATTGTGCCCCACAGGAGGAGAAGATCGCTCAACTGCAAACGCTGGCCGACCAGCTGATCGCGTCCGACCACTACGCCGCCGACCCGATCGACAAGAAGCGCCGGCAGGTGCTCGACCGCTGGCGGCACCTCAAGGAGGCGCTCATCGAGAAGAGATCCAGGTATTGTTACTTTTAACCCTTTGACCGCCAAAGCCGTCAACAGACGCCTACGGCTACAGTCACCTTGGTCACAAAATAAAAAATAAACAGAAGGTCCGTTCCCGTCGTTCTTGAAAATACATACCTAAACTTGCCCGACTCACTAGGGTTGCTTCTGTATTAATTTCGAATTTTGAAAAGGAGTATGTAATATAAGTTTATAGACATACATACATCGATTCGTTTATACATACATCTTATCATGTTTACATTCCTTAGGGACTGCATTTTGACGTACATGACAGTAGGTACCTACGTAGCGGCGGGGACGTCAAGTGAGCAACGCGCGCACAGCCCGACTAAGTTCTGCCCGAGAGTGCCCGAGAACGCCTGTAAACGTAACGTCTGTGTGCGTGCGGCGAAAACGGCACTTTGTACTGAGCGGACTCCCTGCTCCGGCGCGCGCCGCCGCTATTTACTAAGGTTCACGAAGACGTGCCGAACACGTTAGGCGTGGATTTAGAATAATTAAAGCCTCGGTCTAGGGGCAACATTTTATTCCTCAGTTTGCCTAACGCTCGTTTCGGCACTTTACTAATCCAGTGGTTGTAAACCTTTGGTAGTCCAGACCAATGGTGGTCTTTGAAAGAGTCAGAGGTGGTCCGCTTAAATAAAACAAACCCCTTATTGTAGTTATTGTTTTTATTCTTCATAGGTTCTTACTTCCGAACTTGGTGATCCTTAGAAAAATACAGATTTGTTAAAAGGATGATTCATTCACTTCTAATGAGTATTCTCGCGAACAGGAAAATGTACAGTCAGCATCAAAAGTAACGGATGAAACAACGCGTCAAAAGTATCTGATATTTCCAATAACTTTTCCAAATGTAGATAATTTTCTAAAATTTGCGTTCAAAAATATAACTTTTACAGTCTTAGTTGTTCTATATTAAAGAAATCACTTTTTCATAAGCTGTTACAGAATGGCAGATACTTATGAAGCGTTATTTGATTCGCTACTTTTGATGCTGACTGTACTAGTCGAACAAAAAACTGCGAACACTCGATATTCTGCTGGAAATGAAATGAAATGAAATGAAATTGGTTAGTTAGCGATAGGTATACTAAATAGAAATTGTTAAAGAATGTCGCATGTCCTAGGTTGGGTGACGAGCAGACTTTACAACAGTTCTCGCGCGACGCCGACGAAATGGAGAACTGGATCGCCGAGAAACTGCAGCTCGCTACTGAAGAGAGCTACAAGGTAACATTATTTATATTTTGGAAACTAGCTCGTTGCCTAATACAGGGTGTCCAGCGGCAGATTTCGGCTTTCTAAATTTTATTCAAATACAACAAAGACATAAACCAAACCTATTCATTTTTCTGAAAAGAAGATGAATGCGACCTTCGCTGTATACGTACTTCACTTCTATAAGCCTTTGGTACAATATGGGTCAATAGCATATGCACACTGCTCTGCTGGCCAGCGATCCATTATCACCAAGCAAACGGCAGCACTCTCGAAACGAAAAACTGCGGTCTTGTGGCTAAATCGAAAAACATTTACACTCTGCGACAATAAATAGGGATCCCTGTGCTGATTCCTGTACGCTACCTATACCTATTATTAGCTAGTGGAACAAAAATTGCAATACATGCGCAGAGATTAGTGGAGGTGTCATACCTAAGGGTTTGAATGTAACAATTTCTTTCCCACAGGACCCGGCCAACATCCAATCGAAGCACCAGAAGCACCAGGCGTTCGAGGCGGAGCTGGCCGCCAACGCCGAGAGGATTCAGTCCGTGCTGGCCATGGGAGACAACCTCGTGCAGCGCGGCCAGTGCAGTGGCAGCGAAGACGCCGTGCAGGTGAGCAAGTGACTTAAAAAGGGACGTAAAGCCAAAGAAATAAAAGTTGGGACGGAAGATGCGGCGCGGGTTTATCCAATGAAATTTGGTCGAGCGCAACCTAAAAGCAACAATTACTTCCTGTCTTCATTTTACACCAAGAAAATCCATGGAGGAAATGTGTTTTATACCATATTCCTTTTGTGCGAGATCTTTCATTGAAATTATCGGTCCACGAGTTAGTGCAAAACTTTTATATTGTGTCTATCTTCTTCCTCCTGCCCTTATCCCAAGTTAGGTGGGGTCGGCACAACATGTTCTTCTCTTCCATTCTCCTCTATCTTTCGTCACCTCAGCACTCACTCCTTTCTTTCTCATATCCTCTTTCACACAATCCATCCATCGTTTTTTGGGTCTACCATCCGCTTTCCGTCCATCAACATTAATTCCTAACATTCTTTTGCCTATATGGCATTCATCCCTCCTCGTTAAATGCCCATACCACGCTAACCTACCACTCATTATCTTCTCCGCTACCGGTGCTATTTTTTATAATGTGTTTATACTCATGTGTAACTCCCAACAGGCTCGTCTGGCGTCCATCGCGGACCAATGGATGTTCCTCACGCAGAAGACGACCGAGAAGTCGCTGAAGCTGAAGGAGGCCAACAAACAGAGGACTTACATCGCCGCCGTCAAAGACCTCGACTTCTGGCTCGGAGAGGTTAGCTTTATTTTGTCAAACAACAGTTCAGTAAGGCACCATTGTGAAATGCATACAATGTTGTTTTAATACTAACATTAAATTGTGTTGTATATGACTTGACGAATAACAATAGGGACCGTGCGCGTTGGAGGGTCTGCCATCTTGTGGCCTGAATCGGAACCATAAACATGTACATTTACACGTCACGTGTTTTCTTGTGCATAGTAGGTTCTGCCATCTTGTGGGCTACATCGGAACAATAAACATCACAGTTACGCCTCGCGCCAAAAATCTGACGGCTCCTGTGCTGCCTCCTACAGTTCATGCACGCTGCCTATAATCGCTTTATAACTGAAGACGGGGCGATCATCTATTGACTCACATAAATAAATATAATAGGGGCATTCTTGCACAAATTGACTATGTCCCACTGCAAGCTCAAGAAAGCGTGTGTTGCGGGTACTCAGACAAATATATGTAATATACAAATACTTAAATACACAAAAAACATCCATGACTCAGGAAAAATATCTGTGCTCATCACATAAATTGCTAGAATTCGAACCCGGACCATATACGCTTCATAGGCAGAGTCACTACCCACTAGGCAGACCGGTCGTTAAAACCTCATGTTGACGACCGATTTGGCCTAGTGGGTAGTGACCCTGCCTACGAAGCTGATGGTCCCGGGTTCAAATCTTGGTAAGGGCATTTATTCGTGTGATGAGCATGGATATTTGTTCCTGAGTCACGGGTGTTTTCTATGTATGTAAGTATTTATAAATATTTATATATTATATATATCGTTGTCTAAGTACCCTCAACACAAGCCTTATTGAGCTTACTGTGGGACTTAGTCACTTTGTGTAATAATGTCGTATAATATTTATTTATTTTTATTTATTATACATTCATCACATACTGGTATCATCTTCAACTAGTGGCAGAAACTAGAGGATAGGAATAACTTTTTTAATTACAAATAAAGCCCTTCAAATAGTTTCATCACAGAAATAAAGAACGCAATTTTTATCACACAGGCCCATGGATTACTCCATAAACATTTCGTTTAAATTTCAACATTAGTTCCTAACCTAACCAAACCTCACTCCCTCCAAACAATTATTGAACCGATTTACCAACAGGTCGAGAGCCTCCTAACCTCCGAAGACTCCGGCAAGGACCTGGCATCCGTTCAGAACCTGATGAAGAAGCACCAGCTCGTCGAGGCCGACATCCAGGCCCACGAAGACAGAATTAACGGTCAGTTACACAACTACTTGTAGACTTTATTTCGATGAAGGCTCATAAATAGTCAAGGAATTTGATGTCTGTGCCAATTCGTACCTTCTTTTTAAAATGGCCCTCACCAAATTTATGATAATCGCTAAGTGTTTTGAATCCAAACATTCCCCTACCAATACATGCTGAATGTGTGTTAAACAACTTGACCGTTACAGACATGAACGCGCAAGCCGACGCGCTAGTGTCCAGCGGCCAGTTCGACAGCGCCGGCATAGGCTCGCGTCGCAGCGCCATCAACGAGCGTTTCGAACGGGTGCGGAACTTGGCTGCGCACCGCCGCGCTCGCCTGCACGAGGCGAACACCCTGCATCAGTTCTTCAGGGACATTGCTGACGAGGAGTCGTGGATCAAGTGAGTCCAACACCCTTAGCGATCAAGGAATAGTTCGAACGCCTGCGAAACTTGTCCGCACACTGCTTCGCTCCCATGCATGAGGCAAATACCCTGCATCAGTTCTTTAGAGATATTTCTGACGATGAAGTGAGTCTTTATTTCAACTTTATTGCACAATACATGAAGAGTACAAATGGCGGACTTAATGCCAGAAGGCATTCTCTACCAGTCAACCATGAGCCAAACCGAAAGATCCTATGATGTGTTTATTAATAGTATTTTATACAATCGCGATATAATAGAGAGCTTTTCAATCGAGTACCGTTTTCAGGCGTATTTGCTGAGTTGCCTAAGTAAGGTACGAGATTGAAAAGCTTATTTATATCACTATTGTATATATTACTTTTTCTACGAGTCATCTAAAATAATACTTTATTTACCATAAAACCTAAATAATTTATGAAAATTGATAAGTATTTCCGTAGACAAAAATGTAGACATAAACGCGCGCCCCGTGCCCGTTTAATCTTTTCTATTCCGTTCATTTTTTTTTTTCAATTGACTACAGCGTATCGAAATGAATTTTATAGTTCAGTGGGAGCCCATACATAAAAAGTACCCAATATAGTTTGGTATACGAAATCTTAATTCAACCATTGCAATCGACGAATTCTAACATTATTTATTCTTCGCAGAGAAAAGAAACTCCTCGTGGCCTCTGACGACTACGGGCGCGACCTGACCGGCGTCCAAAACCTGCTGAAGAAGCACAAGCGGTTGGAAGCCGAGCTGGCCAGCCACGAGCCCGCCATCCAGGCCGTGCAGGAGGCCGGCGAGAAGCTGATGGACGTGTCCAACCTCGGCGTACCCGAGATCGAGCAGCGGCTCAAGGCGCTCGGTATGTACACTGCTGTCCGTACAGAAATAATCAAAGACGTGTCCACACCACAAGCGGCTGGAAGCCGAGCTGGCCAGCCACGACCCGTGCAGGAGGCCGGCGATGCTGATGGACGTGTCCAACCTCGGCGTGTCCGAGGCGCAGTATTATCCCAGCACTCCCTTCTGCTACGTGCGAATAATTCGTGTGTATATGCTAACTAAAAAAATGAGTATTCACTCACGCAACTATCAACCGAACTGTCCAGGGACCGGTCCGGTATCCCCTTCGACGGTTTTGGAAGGGTTATTTTGCAAGGCTTTGCTTACCAAAGTCGTTGCTAACTAAAACCTTTTCATTTGGCTGTTTAAGCATTTCTTTATACGGGTAAGCTGATACCCGTCCGTAAGCGCTAACATCTTGAAGGGGTATCGATTATAAATTATAACCCTTATACCAATATCAACTTCTATTCGTAAAAATGTAATCAAATATTGCTAATTTATGTTTAAAGTGAATAACTGGGTGTCTAGCGCCTTGAAGCCCTGGTGTCATATTTTTTTTATTATAAAGGGGATCCCCTTTAAATTTCGCGGTATTCCTCTGAAAGAGAAACCCCTTCCTAGAGCTAAGTCAAATAAACGAGTAAGCAATTCAAAGGGGAAGTTTAACTATCTGCTATGCCCCAACAGGGTAACATGTAACGTGTATATTTTTGTATACCTATGTGACAGCATGAATAAATGAAATTAAAGCCAATCATTGGGGCTATTGGGCTCCGCTCTAGATCTGGAATGATATCCACTGTGCTGTGCCCTACCACACAAAGCGAGATGACATTCACAATGCCCATACCTCTCTTTTGGACGTAGTTTAAGGACGTACCCGGGTCCTAAAGTTACGATGTCTACTAAAGTTACGATGCCGCTAATAATCGTTTGTCCCTTTCCGACGTATTGGTATGATGGAAAGGGACAAACGATTATAAGCGGCATCGTAACTAGTAGACGTTTATGAATAAGGGGGTTAAAGGCTTTATTTCTGGGAATGGTTGGACGGGTCCCTGGAACTGTCTGAGTTGAGTGAGTAATAATACAACACCGCTTCTACATACTCGTGTCAAAATTACTACACTTCTATGTTACGCATACGGATGATATGCGTGATAAATGGGAAAATTAACGGTACATATTTTGGAAATTATACTTAGTTAATTTATAATCCCAAACCCATTCCGAAACCTTGTAAAAAGGGATAGTCTTTTTAACGCCCAAAAATATCCAGTCTGAAAACCTTAGAAATAATACCATTGGCTATATGAAAAATTATAGCAGTAGAATCACCATTCCAAAACATATCTTAAACCTTTTAAATTGACAATAGGCGCAATAAATTTATTACGTAAGATGATTTTTGCAAGATTTTGACGATCTCCCTCTCCTATGTAATAAAAAATAAGAATAGGCCGAACCCCTCCCTTCTTTATAAGATTTATTACATGAGAATCTGATGTTACGTAAGAAAATGAATACACATTGTGTTTCATTTAATTTTGGTTTTCAAAGAAACTTCTTAGGAACGATTTTTTCGTACCTGCAAAGGTATAAAAATATTTTCTGGTAATATTAAATTTTGGTTTCATTTTTAAATTATTCTTTATCAGCACTGGCACGGATGCATTTGATTTGCACATTTTTATCAGCATACATAAGAACTATCAAGAACTTCCCCCCTAAATTGCCTTACGTTATAAATGAATCGCGCCTATTGTATTAAACCCACCGAACTTACGAAAAAAATCAAAGCTATATATGTGAAACCTCAGTGACGAAAATACGTCTCTTAGAGGACTAAAAACACTGATAATATAGGCAGCGACAGAAAAGTATATACAGGTAAAGGAACTCGAATTAGCGGCTAATTCAAAATTAAATTCAATTGTGCAACTGTCCAATTTGTTTTATGTTGCAGCCAAATTATTAAATACACGTACGAAAATGTCAGGTTACTTATAGGGAGCGTGCATGAACTAGAAGGTAGCACAGGAGCCGTCAGATTTTTGACGCGAGGCGTAAATGTGATGTTTATTGTTCCGATGTAGCCCACAAGATGGCAGAACCTACTATGCACAAGAAAACACGTGACGTTTAAATGTACATGTTTATGGTTCCGATTCAGGCCACAAAATGGCAGACCCTCCAACGCGCATGGTCCCTATAGAGTCCGAGCACGTTTAAGTTTCGATTTAGGTCACTAGATGGCAGATCAAATACGCACTATATCCCTGTAAAATGTCCCTAAGGCCGCTAGTATACATCGGTTGTTTTCACCGGACAACTAGGGCCTGACCAACTGAAAGCTTACCGTTTACTCTTGCATATTCGAGCGATAGAGAGGCAGATTACGAAATTACTATTTTCGTTTGTCGCGGTAGGCTCTCTGACCGTATTAGGCGATCACGTCCAGATTAATACGTGACTTGCGACAGCTACACCTAAGAAAAAGAGACATCATCACCTAACACGGACAATTATCCGGTGAAAACAACGTACGTATATAAGCGGCCTAACAAGATTGGTCGATCTGCAGATTGGAACAAGTACACAATAGAGGAGGTGCAGGTCGCGTTTGACAGTTATTCCGAATGGTGGTGGGTCTACCTCATGGAGGAGGAGTGGCCAGTTATCGTGGCCGACATGGTGGAGAAGGGACACTTTGCTACAAGTGAGCTGAGTCACGGTGTACTGTTGTTACGGACGATTTATTTTTTCTCGTCGCCTTCTCAGCTCAGTCAATGTTAGATTTAATTTTAACCGCCTTCCACCAGGCGGTTCTATGTTGTGAAATGGAGAATGGGCTAAACGTATTTAGATTGCGCTGTTTTGTTTCGTTATTTTCGCTATCGGTTTTTATTTCAGACTCGATGTTTTTAAAATTAAATTAAATTCAAACTGGATATTTCTCTTATTGGACGTTAAGGCAGGCTATTTAATTTAGACTTCGGGCAACATCGGAAAGGGAGATGGCATTCGTATTATTTCGTCCTGCCGAAGCGTAGATACAACTGTATCTATGGCGGTGCATGTTGTGACTCGTTCGTACACAAAAAGAGATCGAGGTGTGCAAGATTTGTCTTTGACGTGTGTCATTTTCTATGTATTTGTGTCGTCATTACAGATTGGATTTTGTATGTAGTGAGTGAGAAGTGCTACTGTAGGCACGTTTCCCTCCGTAAAAAATGGCAGAATGATTTGTACGGTAAGATATCGCTTACGCTCCTCCCTTACGACGTGTCGGAAGCCGGTGTTGCTCGAAGAATTTAGACGATAGAGAATGGAAAGCTATATATCAATGTCAAAGACAGATCCTTGAATGCTCTGACTGCCAAAGGCATCAACTGGCGCGTGCGTTCCGACAGGGTTCTCGATGACGCGCCGCACACGATAGGTGTGTCGTTCAAAGGGTTAAAAAACCGACTGATTATGTAAATGACGTTCTACCATATCGGCGAAACAGTGGTATCGCCTGTTATCTTTCTTTTATTAACAACTTTGCACGGGTTACTCGAAACCGTAACAAATTACATCTAAACGTACCTCGAGAATTACTCTATTGATATGTTAAAACTGCATGAAAATGCGTTCAGTAGTTTTCGAGTTTATCACGAACATAGTTACAGACAGACGCGGCGGGGGACTTTGTTTTGTTAAGGTGTAGTGATGGACCCTAGGGTTAGCTCGGTTACCCGATACCAAGAATTGACATAGTACTGTAAGTCAGAGACTTGGTAGGCAAAAAATGGACTCGATGAATAACTGAAGATATCTCGTGTATATTAATTATTATTTTAATTTATTATCTTTATTTCAATCATTGTCGCATGTGGTGTTCGCCTATGCATATGATTGTATCCGTAGACAAAGGGATAATAAGAAGCGTAAAGTATAGCGAAATCTTTAAAATTTGACATAAATATCCAGCCATATATCTATATTACCATCTTCACCTCTGAAATGGTTGGCAGTCCTCAACTGTGTGTTTCTTCAGAAACATCCTGCCTTGCACTGCTATACTGTGGAATGAAATGTCGCCGGTGTATTTCGGGACCGGTACGACTTTCAAACCTTCAAGAAAATAGCGTACTCTTGCGACCCCTCTGGTGTCGCAGCGGACTAAGCACAGTCGCATTTTCGCCTATAAGTGCGAAAGTGACAGGTGATTTAAATGCAACCATGTCCATGGGCGACGGTCATGGCTTTATCATCAAGCAATCTGCTCGTTTGCTTCCTATATTATAAAGAAGTAGATGATGCTGTCCGTCGCCATTGGTTTTGTGGCTTGTCAAATTAAAAAAATATATATTACTTTGCTAATCCGCGAAAAGATAACGCGCTAGTCAATCAGTGCCAACACGTTATACTTGCGTATTTTTACATGCTATGTTCCCAACTTACCACCGCAAAAATAAATATACTCGTAACAAACCACAAACTAAAGCACAAAACTCGACATGTGTTTCGCCTCTCTACGAGGCATCCGCGGGAGATGTTGACGGTCTGACGTCCGACAACTGAAACAGACCAGTTCAGTTGAGATGGCGGAAATATTAATTGCATGTAAAAATACTTAAGGCACTGATTGACTAGCACGTTATCTTGTCGCGGATTAGCAAAGTAATATTTTTGTTTGAATTAGTATGGATTTCCGCAAAGTAACGCCCGATTCTATTCATTATTTGGCTTGTCAAACGTAAGTTGACAACCTCATCCGCATAACATAAATTGTATAAGGTCGTACAGCACTCTTTCTGCTGTCAACTTTGCTACATTAAGATTTTGCATTACGTGTCTTAGAATTTCTTTGTCTATTCTTCTCTGTTTATATTTTGTTTGTATAAAACGTCAGTGACATTGTTATAATATGGTGTACCATTGAGCTGATCTCATTGTATTCGTAAAATTATTTAGAATCTGATGACTTTAGGAACGATAAAATGCAACTTTGAGCTAGTTAAAATATATTAATTCAAATTAATTTTTAATTTATCTTTGTAAGTACTAAAAATAACATAAAAGATTAAATCATTTTTTTTATACTTTCAAGAGATTTTATACACTATCTGTGAATTTTGAGATCCAGCCCTAAATCATCACTAACGCCATTAGACCGCGGATGGGATGCAACCGGGACTATACATTTTCATCGAGTCGCCTAGCGATCTAACAAGCGATCTATCATATTCCTGTCAAGCGCTAAGAAGAAACGCAAGCGTGTTGTCATTATTCCGATTTTAACAATACTTTTATTTAATTAGCTCTGGCGTGGTCGGAGCTGCAGGCGCTGGCTGACGAGCGTGGCGCCAAGCTCCAGCAGTCCCTGGCCTACCAGCAGTTCCTCGCCAAGGTCGACGAGGAGGAAGCCTGGATCAGGTAACTAACTTGAAAAAACCTTTCTCCAGCTGCTCCTGGTTTACACAGACCTATAAGGTATTAAAGCGGGAAGCTTGTGCGTCTGTGCTTACACGTGCACGTTGTAATATACAGATATTTATGAGAGACGGCACACTGCTCGCTTATATCCACTATATTAAAATGACAGTTTATTTGTCTCTTTTTAGTATCTGGGGTCCATTTCTCGAACGATATTCTTATTAGTCTAATATTATTCAACACTATTCGGGAAATGGGCTGCTGGTGTATAAAACGCACTCACGTGTTTAATTAAATAAAATCACCTTATTTCTTAAACTGTACACTAAATATTTTTATTTATAACTGTCGCTCGGTTTTTAGCGAGAAGCAGCAGCTGGTCGTCGTGGGAGACTGCGGCGACAGCATGGCCGCCGTCCAAGGCCTCCTCAAGAAGCACGAGGCCCTCGAGGCCGAACTGGCCTCGCGAGGCGAACGCGTGCGCGACCTCGCCGCTGAAGGCGAGCGCCTGCTCGCTGCCGGCAACCTGCACTCTGACGCTTTACAGCACCGCATCCGCGCGCTACAGGTAAGACAGGACTGTCCTGTGCAAGGCCTCAAGCACGAGGCTTTCGAAACCGAGATTGCCTCGCGAGGCAAACACGTGCGGAATATTGGAGACTTCAAATTCTTGCATCAATCTGCTGAAAGCATAACCAAATGACATCTATGACATCCTACAATATTTTTTTATGGACATAATAATTTTTCACTCCCTCAATTAATTCACTATCTATTAGATGCTGACTGTAGAGCCAGACCAAGATAAGTTGGCAGCGATTTTGACAGCCCAGTCAGTGCAAGTGTTATTTTAAACGTCTAACTTCTATGAACTTAACACGTGCAAATTCTGGGCTATCAACGTTGCTGACAAAATTATCTTGGTCTGACCCTACAGGCTTTTTCAATTTTCCTCCAGTTTATCAGTTAAGATATTCTAAAGGAGGATGGACAGATTTGTATGGACATTAGCCTATGAACCAATAAGAATAAGCGACATACCATCGGAAAGGTTTTTTTTATATATTCCATTTATTTGTACACATTTGTTTAAGAAAATATATGACTGATTTTTTTAAAGAAAACGAATAAATACTAAAATATTTTAACATAAAATTATCGACAATAACAAACCCTGCGACACAGCAACTTAGTATCGATAAAATAACTATATACTCACGTTTCAGCTCTCACTACTTTTTGAGGCGATAACTTTTTTCACAAAACGATTTGGGATTACCTCTTCTTCTTCTTTCGATCCTGTTACCCCTGGTGGAGTGTAGAGCTCGAACCAGTTTCTTCCACTGACTCCGGTCCTAGGCAGCTTGGGTGACCTCCTCCCACCCCATCCTCAATACACCCAACTCTTGCTCCACGGAACGGCGCCAAGTAAATTTAGGACGACCATGTTTCCGTTTTCCGGGTATCTTCCAGATCAGGGCCACTTTGGATAGGCGGGTGTCAGGCTTCCTGAGGATATGCCCAATCCAATGCCATTTGTGCGTCTGGATCTCCTTGTGTACGGAGGATTACCTGCCATAGTAAAAGTTTTACGACTTAGAATAACCTATCCGATGGAAATAAGAAATGCAATAGTGTTGTATATATAACCTTCTACACTTTCACATAGGCCAAGCTGGAGAAGCTGACCAGCTTAGCCGCGCGCCGCAAGGCCGCGCTGGTGGACAACTCGGCCTACCTGCAGCTGCTGTGGAAGGCCGACGTGGTGGAGTCCTGGATCGCCGACAAGGAGACGCACGTGCGCTCCGACGAGTTCGGCCGCGACCTGTCCACCGTGCAGACGCTGCTCACCAAGCAGGACACCTTCGATGCCGGTGAGCTAACGTACACGCTTGTAGCAGTCTACACCGATTTATAACGTGTAGTCCAACTTCGAACAAAAACAAGTGACGACGCGACAGATTTAAGCATGTTCGCTAGGGGCATAGATTTCCGCTAATAATATAACCAGAGTAACCGGAACTCTATTTTCAACTCCTACGCTTACTCCGGTTATAATATTAGCTGGAAATCGTTGAGCATTAGACTTTTTGTTTGCCGCGATATCTATTGTCGAGTAGCAGTACTGAGAGTTCCGCTGCTCGATGCTAGATGTCGACTGCGAAAATAATAAGCATTTTGGTACCAAAACTGATGTATGGAGTGAGCACTCTATTACTTCTTATTTCTCTTTATTTAGAAACGACCTTTACCATACAAAAAATGATGTAAAAATATTTGTTTTAACTTTTTTCTTAATAATATATTGTCAGTATTTTTGTAACACCTTTTATAGTGAGCATGGTGGCCAATATACATCTACATTATATTAAAATAATCAAGAAATGCCTTCAAACAGATTCGATTTATTTATTTCACAACATATGATTACAGTACAAATTACATTAATGTCAATTTATAAGAATCTATATTGTGATCGTCAGAAATAAATTTAAATAATAGCAATATAATACACTACCTGCTTTTCGACAAATAAATGCATTGAATTGAATTGAATTGAATCCAAATAAATTAATTTCATTAATAATAAATATATGAAAAATCTCACCTGAAAGGATCGTCAAATAATATCAATAATAAACAAAGACAATGTCAAATCGGTATGCGATTATAAATTATAGTTATGTAAAAAAAAACACTTATTTATTATATATATATATATATATATATATCTATAATGGGTTGTCCAGTAGAAAGTTTCTCAATAGACGCTTGAATTTTGTATCGGATGTTTCCGTTCTTATTTCTGCAGGTAATCGCTCATAATAAAGCGGACCGATGACACGCGGGTTCTTTGCTGCAAGTGCCATGCGACGTGGAACTGTTCGCAATTGACCTGTAGTTCTAATCTTTATACCTGATACCTCAACGCGTTTAAACAAGGATAGGTTATTTCTAACATACATAATGATTTCGAAGTGAAGTGCGTCATTATTTTGTGCGTCAAAAAAAATTTGTACACGAATCCACAGGCCTCGCCGCATTCGAGCATGAGGGCATCCAGAACATCACCTCCCTGAAAGAGCAACTGGTCGCCGCCAACCACGAGCAGACCCCGGCCATCGTCAAGCGCCACCAGGACGTGATCTCGCGCTGGCAGCAGCTGCTCGCCGACTCCGCCGCCAGGAAGCAGCGCCTGCTGGAGCTGCAGGACCAGTTCCGGCAGATCGAGGAGCTGTACCTCACGTTCGCGAAGAAGGTAACGTTGCCACGGTAGACAACCACCAACAGGCGTAGTGGTGACCGTGCCTGTGAAGCAGGGCGTCTCGGGTTCGAATCCTGGTACGGGCATTTATATCTATTTTCACCACACCAACTGGAAAATTCGCTCTCGATTGTTCAAATACTAATGAGAAAGTGGCATTTTATCCACATGTCGGGCAAAGTAATCTGATGCAAATGTTAGCTGGTAGAATTGACTTTAAAATGATGATTTTAAATGATATTTTTTTTATTACGTTCGTTTAGACGTTTACGATATGGTTTGATATTTTTGGTATTTCATAGTTCGTATTTTCCTCACGTTGGTGTGATAAATATTTTTGTGTTTCATTCGGAGGCAACGTTCGTTTAACGCTTGTGCCTTGTAAAACTCGCAACGCTCAAGATTCCACCTCTCGAACCACTCGCTACGCTCGTGCTTCAATTTTGCAATCTTTCGTTTTCTCGGGTATCGCTATTAGCACCAGCGGTTAAAAAACAACTTTGCCCCCTTGTAAAACAAATTATTATCACAGACATCTGTTCCTGAGTTGTGGATGTTTGCTAAGTATATATGTATCTAAATCTTATATATACATCTTGTTTATATTCGTAAGTTAGAGCTTACTTGTGTAAGATTACCCCATAATATTGTACTACTTTAAAATCGATGAAATGAATAGATTCCATATAAACTTTACTCTAACCACCAGGCGTCGGCGTTCAACTCTTGGTTCGAGAACGCCGAGGAGGACCTGACGGACCCGGTGCGCTGCAACTCCATCGAGGAGATCCGCGCGCTGCGCGACGCCCACGCACAGTTCCAGGCGAGTACTCATGCCATCTATCGGTATCATTAGGGAACATAGACGCATACGAAATACATTACATTGCGGGATTTGATCGGTCGCCTGAGGTTGTAACCTCAATAGGCCGTAATGGAACTAGAATGCGATGCGACGAGCCCTTACGCGAGAACATCCTCGTCACATTTGGAAGTATCCCTATTTTAGTAACTTGGAGGTTTTGACTGTAATGGATGATTGTAAAATCAATGTACTATACATATGATCAATATTCAATAATCTTCTACTTCTTCCTTGCGCTGTCCAGGCATTTTTGCCACGGCTTATGGGAGCCTGGGGTCCGCTTTGCAACGAATCATGAGAATTGGCGTAGGCACTAGTTTTTACGAAAGCGACTGCCATCTGACCTTTCAACCCAGAGGGTAAACTAGGCCTTATTGGGATTAGTCCGGAATCAACATTCAGTAATAATAATATTTTTTTTTTGTATTACCCAGCCCAACTTTAACTAATCTAATTGGGTTATCTCAATTAGTAGTGATCGAATGATTGATTTGCACAGGCGTCCCTATCATCCGCCCAAAGCGACTTCGAAGCCCTGGCCGCCCTCGACGAGCAGATCAAGTCGTTCAACGTCGGCGCCAACCCCTACACCTGGTTCACCATGGAGGCCCTGGAGGAAACTTGGCGTAACTTGCGCAAGATCATAGGTCAGTCCTAGATTTTTTCTAGTCTATACAGTCAGGATTACTTAACCTTATATTATGTTATGTATGTATGTCACTTTAATGCACATAGCAGACGCTGACTGCTAACAGTAGACAGAAGTATATTAATTAAGCTTAGAATAAACTTATATGGTATATGGTGGGAAAATTCGCTGGCTACGGATGAGGTCTTGGTGGCTGAGATGGCAGAACGCTGGAGTATCGATCCAAAGGCCGTGAGTTCAAATCTCAACCAAGGCAGTTATTTTTCCACTTCTAAAGTTTATCGCAGACGTTTCTGCTTGTTGAATATTAATTTGTTATATTAATATTATTAATTGTATCGTTGACTTGCAGCTGAGCGCGACATCGAGCTGACGAAGGAGGCCCAGCGCCAGGAGGAGAACGACAAGCTCCGCAAGGAGTTCGCGAAGCACGCCAACGCGTTCCACCAGTGGCTCACCGAGACCCGGTCAGTGTCTAGAAAGAAAAAATAAAACTCAATAGTCAAAATACGGACGGTAGAGCCAAGGAACAGAAACTCCTAAGGCAGAATTGTTGCAAAAGTATCCAGCTGCCAGCTATAAATAATAGTTCCAAATCTCTCCAGAGTAGCGCTATAGTAGCTAAGAACCTAGGCGTTATTGACGGAGTGAAGTGCGCTGTCTATGATTAGATTTTTTCTCAAGTATTCTAGGTATTTTAGCGCCACCTATTTATGGTTTTTTGTCGGACACTTTTTGGTATATGGAGATTTTGTTCCTGGCCTCTACCTTCCATAAGTAAAAGTGTACATTCTTACACAGATTGACTAAGTCCCACGGTAAGCTCAAGGCGTGTGTTGTGGGTACTCAGACAACAATATATATAATATACAAATGCTTAAACACATAGAAAACATACATGACTCAGGAACAAATATCTGTGTTCAGCACACAAATACATGCCCTTACCGGGATTCAAACCCAGGACCATCGGTCACTACCCCAGACCGGTCGTCATATTCGTTGCTATTTGTAAAACATAGGTGAACCTGTTACAGTGGTGTATAAGATTATCAATTTAGTATCACTATGTTTTGCCTTTTGGCGTACAAAAACATGCCCTTTAAACAAATTATACAGAAACTTAACTAGGTAATGAATAAAACATAAAATAAAATATTGATATTCTTAAATAATAACACTAAAATCATCCACTATATCAATAAAAAACATTTCCAATAATAATATATATATATATATATGTTCAGATCTAATTACATGTCAAGGAAAAATACTTAAAAAAAAAGAAATACATTTATTTAACACTACAACATAGTGCAGTAAGCTGCAGAAATAACGGACCCCTGCATAGAAACTTGTTTGGGGGGGTCAGTTATTTCTGCAGCATACATAAAGAAAATTAGACATGCAGACGTGAAATAGGATCCGATACGTTAAGTTACTGTTGTTTCACACAAACCCTGATCCGCACACCGCGGCGGTGTGCAAACGGGACATCGCTATAAAATGGTTATACCGCTGTCTCGCTTACACAGCGGATCCGCGCCCTTGTCATCACAGCCTTGAGCTTCAATTGCGTTTTCTATCATCCATTGTCATTTTGGCTAGAACCCAGTTTTGCTTCTCGTAAGTTTACATACTGTATCGTGCAAAACCATTTGGGTTTTATTTTCATCACACTTGCTCGTAAACGGTGTTATTGTATGCCAGCATACTTAGATAGAATGAGCTATATTATGCCCACGGGCGGTAATAGATTAGCATATTCGGCATAATATTTTTTCAAGTAGGTATAAATGAGTATTACGTTTTTTTTTGTGTATATTTAATTTGATTACTTTAATAGCCGCTTAAAATATTACATAACTTTCAATCGTGGCTTGGCTTTGATACCTATAATAATAATAATAATAAACCCGCGGGGGCAGCTTGTGGCGAGCTGACGGTGAGTGGCGACACCGCGGACCCCTATTCCAGAGGGCCCTTTTATTAGGCCCTCGCCTCTGCGCTTGCCTTCACCGGCCGGCCAGAGTGGAGTCGCAAGAGCGGGACCTATGCTCCAGGTTGGAAGTGTAAAATGTCATAACGCCGGCGGCCTGCTGAACGGATTACCGGGATCTGGCTTCCGCAGACTCACCTCTCGACAACCTCACAGCCGCTCCAAAGTGTTGCCCTATTGTCGCACTGTGCGTGCGGCCGTTGTGGGGCCCACTCAATGAGTTGGCGAGTCACCGCCTGTCTTACACAATTCCGAGACTGATTGTCACGGCAGGTGTCCGCTAGTCTCCTCCCATAGCCTATTATCCAGTCCATCCAACTTTCAAATCAATAGCCTTATGACCTTAGATCCCATCGCAGCACAAAAGTGCTGCACTGCAATAGTCTTTGCACCTGGCGGGGACCATCTCCGGATGTATCATATTGTGCGCTCGGAGATGGTATCCGCGACGTGTATCCCTTGCTTGTAGATTAATTTGTCTTAAAGGGCCTCTGCGCTGTTGGCTTCGGCCCCACGTATGCCTCCCAAAGGTCCGGGAACCCATGGTCCCGAGATATGGTAAGACAGACAAATAATAATAATAATTGAATATACGTCCCACTGCTGGGCACAGGCCTCCTCTCATGGCTCGGGATATAGTCCCCACGCTAGCCCAATGCGGATTGGGGACTTCACATACACCTTTCAATTTCCTCGCAGATTTATGCAGGTTTCCTCACGATGTTTTCCTTCACCGAAAAGCTTGTGGTAAATATCAAATGATATTTCGTACATAAGTTCCCAAAAAAACTCATTGGTACGAGCCAGGATTTGAACCCGCGACCTCCGGATTGAAAGTCGGACGTCATATCCACTCGGCCACCACCGCTTATTTTGATACCTAACCTGTCAAAAATGACAATACGGCAGTAGAATGTTTAGACTGTCGCCGTATTGAAGAATTATTTCGCTTAGAATTTAGTTTTTTCCTCACAAGTGTGATCAGATACATTGTGCGTGCCACAGGCGGTACAAGAATTACGAACTTGTGTTAATTAAATTTAACACTTGTTCGTAATTTATTGTTTACCGCCCTCTATTGTTGAAATACGGAAATGTTAACAAGGCCTTGATGCGCAGGTACCAACTGCTAGGCTGGGACGGGTAAAGTACACCCCCTAAAGTGCAAAATAACCCGCCTTTTCGCACGTGTCGGCTAAAATTAAAGACCATTGTGAAAAGGAGATGCTTTTTCTGTCGTTCTGTGCGTGAAAACACGGTTTTTTTTTTTCAGAATTTCAATATATTTCTACTTTTGATGTACTAATTATCGATGTGTAACACTTGCGTGTAACCGATTTCAAAATGAGATAAACTTATACTTAGATGGTTAAGGTTTGAAAGTAACAATTTTTTATTTATTTGACATTTATCTTTTAATTCTATTTTTCTCATTACTTTTGAAATCGGTTCGAATATCTGTTTTTCTCATAATTTTTTAATGTAATTTATTCTCTACATAATCATATGGAATAGATAAAACAGCCCATTATCAGGATAACTAACAATAGTTACTTACGATACAAGTGCAGAAAATAGGAAATTCGCAACGAGTGGTGATAAATTAAAACACGACCGAGTTGCGAATTACCTATTCGCACGTGTATCGTACAACGTTTTACTGTACATATGGCTCTTTAAAGTTTCGACATATGCACGGAAAGGGCTCATTCCTGCACATGTGCGGAAAAGTAGTACCATAAGTACTGTAAATAAATTTATTCTACATACATTCTACTATAGATATTCAGAATTAGAAAGAGTCAACTGGTGCCAATGTTCATTTATCTCCGGGTACTGTACGGTCGCTATCAGAAATATTGGAGCGGGCAAGTTGCTCAAAAATATCTGAACACGCACTCTAACGCCTTTACAATAAACGCGTGTTCAAATATTTGTGAGCACCTTGGCTGCTCTGATATATTTGGTGGCGACTGTACACCCATAAATATAGCACAGACTTAAAAAAAGTGATTGTGTACATGTGCCTGAACAAGGATTCCGTGTTTCAGGCGAGATATATGTCAAACATTGTTCATGTAAATTAATTTTCACTTACAAAGCACGTAATACAATTTAGCAACTTACCCCCTTATTCATAAACGTGTACTGAAGTTACGATGCCGCTGATCATCGTTTGTCCCATTCCATCATACCAATACGTCGGAAGGGGACAAACGATGATCAGCGGCATCGTAACTTTAGTACACGTTTATGAATAAGGGGGTTAATAATTAATGATATACTCTTCCTAATTCTGACAGTCTGTCTCAGCTATCTTTGAATAGAGACTCACAATAATAATGGTACCGCAGCACGTCGATGATGGAGGGCACCGGGTCGCTGGAGCAGCAGCTGGCCACGCTGCGCCAGCGCGCCGGCGAGGTGCGCGCGCGCCGCGCCGACCTCCGCCGGCTCGAGGAACTTGGTCTGTACTGCCAGTGCTATTTCTAATTATAACAATACTAAAAGTAACTTTAAAAAAAATCATGACAACGTAATATAAAATAATATAAATATTTAAGGAGAATCTTACACAGATCGAACTAGCCCCTAACTAAGCAAAGCTTGTACTATGGATACCAGGCGACGTTATACAATTGTGTGCAATATAATAGTGCATAAGAAAATGTTAATTAGGCCAAAACAATAACTTTCATCATAATATTGGATCTTTTTGTATATTCTTCTGTATTACTTGACATTGTTTCAAAATTAACCTAAATAATATTGGAAGTAAAAAAAATGGAAAGTAGGAAGTAAATAAAAACTTGGAAGATGGGTGGTGTAGATGAGTTGTTTTTTATGTGTTATTGAACTTTTTAGACTGTTGATTATCGTGTTACATAATTTTCAAAATGAGGTCAATGTACTTTACTTGACATTGTTTCAAAATTAACTTAAATAATATTGGAAGTAAAAAAAAATGGAAAGTAGGAAGTAAATAAAAACTTGGTTTTGTTTGTTTGCTTGAGGCTCTAAATGATAATGGCCATGACAAACCAAGTAGTCGGTCAAAAATCAACAACAAAGTCCGAATAATGGACCACTTGTACAATCTGCGACGAAGATACTCGTAGTCGAATATATGCCCTTATCGGGATTCGAACCCAGGACCATAAGCTTCATAGGCAGTCACTACCCACTAGGCCAGACCAGTTGTCAATATGTCACAAAAGTAGCTGTATTAACTCTTTGTTATATTGAATAGGTAGTATGTAGGTTAAAAATGTAGTTGTTAGATATAGGTACTTGTTTTTTGTTTGTTTGTATATTTAATTTGTTGCTACATTATCGCATTGGGTATAGCCTGTAATGATAATTGTATGTGTGGAAATAAAAATAAATAAAAAAATGTTCATAGTAGACTAGATCACCCAGGTCTGACCCCTGCGGAAAGGTTCCTAAAAATCTGACTGCATTCCCCCTTTGGATCGCTATCTATTTCATTATTCATAGGTATTCGTCCTCAGTGACATGTTTGATAAAAATCCTGAAAGTAGATTTACTTTTCATACCCAAACTCACCTTCAGGACCTTCTCTAACCATCCTCTGCCATAGGCGCCGCGCTCGAGGAGCACCTGATCCTGGACAACCGCTACACGGAGCACAGCACCGTGGGGCTGGCGCAGCAGTGGGACCAGCTCGACCAGCTATCCATGCGCATGCAGCACAACCTGGAGCAGCAGATACAGGCCAGGAACCATTCCGGTGAGTTACACTACACGGAGCATAGCACCTTCATCATGAACCTTGTCGGAATAAAAATTGATATTGAACAGTAGCCGCGCGCGTTGACGTCTTTGGTGGCTTCGTCAAAGAGAATTTGGAACAGAGGTGGATTGTCAAAGAAAACTTTGTAGCCACAGTAAATTTACTGCCATCTTTCGTCACATGATTAAAACTTTTAGAATTCCATTTGACTTTGATCCTCATTCTTTCACTGATATGTTTTAAATATCAAAAAGTGGCGTCATCTTACCGAGCTAGCGCCAAGGCTGTGGCGTAATCTTTAAACTTTGGCCTTTGGTTTATTAAATGGCGCCACTTTTTGATATTTAACAAATTTAACACATCATTGAATGAATAAGGATCAAAGTCAAATGGAGTTCCAAAAGTTTTAATCATGTGGCAAAAGATGGTTGTAAATTTACTGTGGCTATATTAAAAAAAAATCTTTGACAATCTACCTCTATTTCAGTTTCTCTTTGATAATAGTTCCTTACCCTTACCTTGTTAATAAGAGTCCAGTTACCTCTACCCGCAGAACACAAATATTCTTGTAGTGTGCAGTTCCAGAGCAAATTCTTTTAGCGAACGCTCAGGCTGTGATAGTTCCTCTTTGCTGAGGTTTTATTAAAAAAAAGTTTGTACAGCAAGCTGCAAAATTGCATGGATATTTTATGGAATTCATTCGTAAAGTGACCACGTACTTTTGCCCCAGTCGAGTGTAATATGCAATGCTCATAGCTCATCTTTCACATGGATGCAGAGCTTTTGTTTGAAATGAGTTCTGAAATTAAAAAATGAATAGAATAAGAAAGATGCCGTAGGTTTAGAAAGCAATTTTGAAAATCGTACTTACACCAGAGCAGAACGTTATTTTTTTTAATATTATGTGTTTAAAGTTTTGTGTCCAGTCGCCGGTGAAGTTTACGGGCGGGTGGATCCGTAAGGCCTGTGCGATGTTTTATATCTCTAACGAATTCTGTGAGACTGGGATGATGTGTTGTTATGAAAGGTGATGATGATGTGTTTTAATGAAAGGTGATGATGATGTGTTTTAATGAAAGGTGATGATGGTAATGAATGATAAAATGTGAAGATGCTTTGGAAAATGGTGGTGTAGATGAGTTGTTTTTTATGTGTTATTGAACTTTTTAGACTGTTGATTATCGTGTTACATAATTTTCAAAATGAGGTCAATGTACTTTGTTTGAGAGAAGAATGTAGGTTCGTACCCACGGGGCCATTATCAAGATACACATTAGTCACATTACATTGCCTTGTCGAAAATGAATTATATTTTTACAGGCGTAAGCGAGGACGCACTGAAGGAGTTCTCGATGATGTTCAAGCACTTCGACAAGGACCGGTCCGGGCGCCTCAACCACCATGAGTTCAAGTCGTGCTTGCGCGCGCTCGGCTACGACCTGCCCATGGTGGAGGAGGGCCAGCCCGACCCCGAGTTCGAGGCCATCCTCAGTGAGTATTCTCCCTCGCGTTGTCCCAGCATTTTGCCACGGCTCATGGGAGCCTGGGGACAGCTTGGCAACTAATCCCCACAATTAGATTGATTATTAATGAATATCTGTTTTTTATTTTATATATGTTTTGTATTTGTATAGTCTAATTATTCGGTGTATTGGCATATGCTGTAATGCCGTGTAAATATAAAAAAAAAAATTAGCGTAGGCACTAGTTTTTACGAAAGCGACTGCCATCTGGCCTTCCTAGCCCAGAGAGTAAACTTATTAGAATTAGTCCGGTTTCCTCACGATGTTTTCCTTCACCGAAAAGTGACTGGTAAATATAAATTGACATTTCGTACATAAGTTGCGAAAAACTCATTGGTACGCAAAAATCATGTTGGGCAGGACGAGGTTAAAGGAAACGAAACCTCCACTATGAGCTCATAGTTCTAGAAGCCAAATTCTCAATGTATACACAATTTTATAATTGTGTGTTGTGAACAATCCAGTAACAACATCCATTCCAACAGACGTGGTTGACCCGAACCGCGACGGGCAGGTGTCCCTCCAGGAGTACATGGCGTTCATGATCAGCAAGGAGACGGAGAACGTGCACTCCTCGGAGGAGATCGAGAACGCGTTCCGCGCCATCACCGCGCACCAGGACCGCGCCTACGTCACCAAGGACGAGCTCTACGCGGTGAGTCCCGGGACATGTATAACGACCAGAAATATGTGATCATTGTCAAGAGGGCGCTTTTATCATGTATAGGGTGACAGTTCAGTTTAGTATGAAAATTTTAGTTCCAATGAAATTCCGCAATATGGCACGTGTTCTATTACTGGTCAGGCTTTAAATATAATCGACATAGTCAAAAATGACTTACTCTATTTTTCTGTCAATGGTGAAGAGATGTACTAAACTTAACCCTTTCGCCGCCACGTCAATGAAGTAATAAAGTCATTAACGCCACGTCAAAAATTGCACGTATACAAACGTGAACAAAACCACGACTTGATATGAAGTCGTGGCGTGTTGGGCACGCAATGTACTGATTACATATCAAGTCAATGGCGGCGAAAAGGTGTGTTCAAAATTATCGGTATATAATCTTGCTTTGTTAATAAAGGCAAGTGTGGTGCCTTTGGTTTATTGTTAGTTAACCTCTCGCATCCCGTACCGTAGGCAATTAATTCTAATTAATTTAAAGTACAGTTAATATCTACCTAAGTAAATGATAGGTTAAAATATATCATCTTTATTCTTTATAAGGGACGTGTTCGTTTATAAGCCATTCGTGAATAAATCTTACTGCACTCATCACTCAAGATAATAACTTGCAAATAACTAATATTTACGGTTGATGAACAGCTCGACTAATAACATGACATTATCGACTTACCTGTCACTAGTCGGGTCCGCACAGAGCGAGTTGTGTGCTATGGCAGTTTTGTGCGCGAGGAAATTTCCTCACGCGTATTAACCTATATTTCAGAAACTATTGCTAATTCTCGATCCTCCACAGAACCTCACCAAGGAGATGGCGGACTACTGCGTGGCGCGCATGAAGCCCTACGTGGAACAGAAGACGGAGCGCCCCATCCCCAACGCGCTCGACTACATCGACTTCACGCGCACGCTGTTCCAGAACTAAGCTCCGCCCCAGCAGTACTAATCTATTAAACCAATACACTCTATTTCTAATTTTGTACTTGGCAGATACATCTGCTGACCCCCCAGACTTTACCTTGCGAATTATACGACTCTGGTAGGTCTTAGTTGGCTAAGAAAAATATGCTTGAATTGCAAAATATTTATTCCAATTTTTATAACTTTACAGATGTAGTGGAAATGCTTTGATTTGGCCTGGCTTACATCTAACGCCAACGCCTAATTTCAGAGCTTTCTTCACTCTGTTCATAACTGAATGTCATATAAAACGAACACATTTTAAATGTCCTCTGCAATGGACATTTCGAAGGCCGCGCAACCTCTCACACTTTTACATGACTTGTTTCCGATTTCTACCCCTAAATATCCTATAACTAGTGTTAAAGGGATTTCGGAGTTTTATGTCCATTTTCCATATTAAACTTAATCGTATATAAGTTAATATCAATTGGAAATACGTCAGGTAAAGTTTTAAAAGTGTTGCCAGCATAGTATTGAAAAGTGATTTATTTTTAAAAGTTTAGTACTGCACGGAGCGTGCTTAGCACTCATATATTCCAGTATAAGTAACAAATAAAGCATTTAAAATTTTAAATAATAGTTGTGTTGCTCTGAGGCTGAATAGTGCGTTCTGGAACTTGTGTCGCTTCATAGTGCTTACCGCTAGGTACTCGCGTATGGTACGGACTGATGAACTGATCCTATCTAACCTGCTTGAAGTACAAATATAAACCACGTCTATTGACTTTTGATAATTAGCAACAATGATTGTTAATTAAATGATAATGTAAAATGTAACGTAGTTATAATATGAAGTTTTAGAAATTTTACTATTTCAAAATCCCGGTTGATTTTCTCCTTATCAAATTAAAAACCCTGTAAAGTAGTCATTAAATCTTTTGAACAGACATAGGCAGTCAATAGGTTATACCGATTAAACGATGTCAGTCCGTACTCGACTAAGGGATGTTGTTCCTTCTCTCTGGACTAGCAGAGAGATAAGAATTTTCCCCCTTCCCACTTATCAGCTCTGAGGGCCTACCGCGAACCACGTTCAACGTGTGGCCTCATCACACTTACGTACGAATTTACAAGAGGGACAGAGAGGCAACACGTCGAACGTGGTTCGTGGTAGGTCCTCTGTAGCCAGCAACTAGGTGCCTCGATACGATAAAGTATTTAAATTATTACTATTCTTAAGCCTAACAAATGTTGATTGACGCTATGTACTTTTCTGTATTCCATTATTAACAATAAATATTTATTTCGAATTTTTATCTATTTATTACCGTTTTATTTACGTATTACGTAGGCCCACGATCCTACCCGTAGGAATTACTTCAGTGTAATTTAACCATCTTAAAATACGGAATACTACGCGATACTCTGAGTAGGGGGCGCCACTACCACAATCCATCAATCTGAGGGTTTACCGCGAAACAAGAAAATCGAAATTTCTTTATCTAACCTCTTTATCACTCTTGCATCGAGCGATGAAGAGGCGTATACATTTCTATTTTCGTGTTTCCCGATAGGCCCTATGTAAACAAAGCGCCTTGATGCATCAATGTCATTTTATTATCTGTGAAAACTTGTCAAAAAACAGTTTTTAAAGCACAGTAAGTATAAGTTACTCTATGGTTTACGACTGCACTCTGACGGCAGATCATTGCAGTAATACTCTCTATTGAAACAAAGTTGCATTAATTGTACGTTCGATTTTTAAAGAACATAAATATAACCATATTTGTTTCACTATTGATTTCAAATTATGGTTTTATTTTTGTATTACGGGCCTTGAAAAGATAACATTCCACAGACAAGGAAGTTGATGCTGCCTATGGGTACTACAGTTAATGAATGGATTTTGCCTGCTGTTAGCTCCAATGAATGAATAAAATTATTTTAATCCGAAATATATTTCCATATACATTTAAAACTAAGCACACTAACAATGTGACTGCCAAAAGTATGTACAGTAGCAGAAATACCTGAGCCCTCTGCATAACTTGTTTAATGGGTCAGTTATCTCTGCAGCTTACTGTGCCTACCGTTCCGATATCGCTTCGCTCTATAGATGTTCCGAAATGGAGGATTACTGAAGTATGAGATAGTAAAACGTAGTTTTAGATTAAATTATATATTTACAAGCTTAACAGAATGTATACATTATCACTAGCTTCTTACCTTAACATATATTTGATTTTTAGCACGTTCCTAAACTATAATATAGCATAGCAAAGTACACTCAAGAGTATGAAAACGGGACTCGTATTCGTGAGACCTTAGCCGCTCCGATGTATCTGATGGCGACTACGTTGCCGGCTTCATATATAAATCATTCCAATTTGTCCCCGCCTCATGGCGGCGGTCAAGTAGGGCGAGGACAAATGGGAATACATGCATTGATCGTGTCATTCACAACGACGCGTGCCTTAACCCAGGTAGCAATTTTTCGTCGTCACGACGTCCATTCACGGTCATTTCAGACGTTAATGACGTCGCTACTTTCGTCGTACAGACGTTCGAAATGACGAACATATGTCATAGCCTCACGACGTCTCTAACGACGTCGTATTGGACGTCTAATAGTAACGTAATATGGACGTCTACCAACGTCGTTGGTAGGACGTCCAATAGTAACGTAATATGGACGTCTTCCAACGTCGTTGGTAGGACGTTCAATAGTAACGTAATATGGACGTCTTTTAACGTCGTTAGTAGGACGTCTTTTAGTAACGTAATATAGACGTCTTCCAACGTCGTTGGTAGGACGTTCAATAGTAACGTAATATGGACGTCTTTTAACGTCGTTAGTAGGACGTCTTTTAGTAACGTAATATAGACGTCTTCCAACGTCTTTGGTAGGACGTTCAATAGTAACGTAATATGGACGTCTTTTAACGTCGTTAGTAGGACGTCTTTTAGTAACGTAATTTAGACGTCTTCCAACGTCGTTGGTAGGACGTTCAATAGTAACGTAATATGGACGTCTTTTAACGTCGTTAGTAGGACGTCTTTTAGTAACGTAATATAGACGTCTCCTGTAGGGCAATTACGTAAAATTTCGTATGTACGTTGAGGCGATCCAAATGTAATTTTTCTACACAATGAATGACATTTGGATCATCCTAACGTACGTACGCAGTATTACGTTATTACCCTGCTGTGATGTATGCAAGATACTACGACGTCTTCAAAAGAAGTCCTATTAACGACAAAATGACGTTCAATTGGCAAATACAATAGACGTCAATGGGACTTCAATTTAAGCCAGTTATCATTCGTTTATTGAAGATTCAATTGATATATTGCACATACGAAATATTTTGCCAATTCATTAACTAAACTCATTATCATTAAGCAACCGTTACTTCCCAATGACGACTATTTGTCAATTGCATGCGACGCGATGCTGAACGGGGGCAAGAAAAATAAAAAACCCCAAATGTACATCAAGGAACTAGTAGTTTAATAATAACATATAAACTACATATTAACAAGGTACTTTTTAAGTATTTTAAGAGGCCAGTCAAATCGTCTTAATACCTTTATTTGATCCTAAATTTGTGTAATCCGAGTTTGCTCCATTCCAGAAGTTGTGGAACTTTTTTTGCTATTTTTAAGTTTTTTTCTTGTAGTTCAAAAACGGTACATACGACGGAAAATTTGATCTAGTCACGATAACAAATTACATCTGAGGATCCGAAAGATACCCTTATATGAATTCGTAGTCAAAGATTGTAAACACGGCCGCCACTTTGAATTTCTTCTAAAATCCGAATTTGTTTTCACCAGAGTCTGATCCACAACAAGCTTGCTGGTAGTGACATTGTAATTGATGGTGGGTTCCTTCTACATCGAATGGTTTTGCACACGCCCGGAGACGTAGTTCTGCAAATGGCTTCTTGTCTGATCTTTTACCGTAAAAGTTGTACTTGCTTGCCATAGAGTCGGACAATGCAACTTTCATAACTCTAGATACTTTATTATTAACGCCCTGTCCACCAAGGCTCTTGAAGTAGGCTACCTGTAAATATTTCTTATTACAAAAACATTCACAAACTTAACTATACTGCAGATCATAAAATAACGGGTTGGTATTTCTCTGAAATCGTATAAAAACCAATTTGTCTGTGTACAATTCGTTGAGTGTCAATTTTTTGTACTATTTGGTACCTGACATCGAAAAATTTGTACTTAACTTAAAATCTCTAAATATTGAAAATAAAGTGGTCAGCCATTCTGACGTCAGGTTGATAGGACCAAGTCCAGTTCCCCCTAGTTGTAGGGGTTATATCGATAGAATCCAACTTTTGACAAAGATTTAGTACCTAATTTGTACCTTTCATAATTATTCTTCTTATTGGGCATTTTCCACAATTAATAAAAATAAATTTAAAGAATAATACTTTCAAAGTGTTAGGGTTAGCGTTCTTCATGACTATTCCAAATTTCAAATCGATAGCTTAAGTAGTTCTCGAGATATTTATCAATGTGACAGACGGACGGACGGACGGACAGAATGGCACCATAAGGGTTCCTTTAGTACTTTTATGGTAAGGAACCCTAAAAAGGTACTAAAACTTGGAGTAACATTCGTTATAAATATATGGTCCTGTCATCCTGACACTCGCTAAGAAACACATAGGTATTAAAACTTGGTTATTAAATTAAAAAACGTACTAGTTTGTACTTCATAAATAGTAGATTCGGCAGTTATGACTCCTGCTTCCTAAAAACACGGGACTAGCCGGGTCCACACAGCGACCATAAGCACGAGGCAATATCCTCGCGCGTATGCTCGCTCTGTGTGGACCCGGCTACTTACGACGTTACGAGGCTATGCCGGTTATTATACCTATCCGGTACGCTTGTAGTTTCGATGATACTATCGCATTGACAAACTTAAAACTTACCACGTTAGCATGGTTTTCTTGTGACGTTAAATTTTTTTCCACAATTTCCAACTCCTCCGAAGTTTTGATGGGAAATTTGAACTCTGGTTTTAAATCCAATCTTGTATGTTTTTCTCGCAAAATCGAGATGATTATATCATTCTGGGCCTTTATGTGGGTCAGTAGTGACACCACTGTATCTTGCAAACCTGAAAGACAGTTATGTTAATGTAATAATGTATTAGTGATGGGTCGCAGTTAAGATACCGAATGTATGTATGTATGTATGTATAAATAATATAGCGGCAAAGTATTAACGTTCTACCAGCCGTGAACAACAAGCGTGTCTTAACCTTTTTGACGCCAATGATGGATATACATCATTATACGCGTCGCTGAGCTCGACTTCGTGTAGCCGCGTTCGAATGCTATTTCATAGAAATACATAGAAACCAGTCAGTGACGCGGCGACATGAAGTCGAGATCAGCGACGCGTAGTTGTGTTTCAACTTGTACCTTTACCTACCTTTTAATCCTTGACCGCACGATGGCGTTGCTGGCACGTCGCTGCCGAGATTCGGTGGTTGTTCTTTTCGCGACCAAGGACTACGTATGTACCCCAAGTAGACAGACAGGGCAGACTTTTGAACCAGCTAAGAATCAACGATGCCAAGTTTCAGCGCATAGTCACAAAGTGCAAGGTTCCCATACAACGGCGTGCAATATCAAACCAGCTATAGCTGTTTACTCTGTAGAAATGAACATAGGAATGAACACCACACACATATTACACATACATGAACATGAAAATCAAACCACCGCAGATGGTTAAACATTGATATCTTACCTTGCAGGACACTGTTTGTCAAGACAGGAAGCCCGTCAACTACATTCAGCAATGAGAGGGTTTCTGTTGGTTCTGGAGGGTTTCAAACATTAACATAATATGTATTATATTTATTTTCTATGAGTATTAATAATACAATGCACGCTTAGACCGACTTACCCAGTCCAGAATAAAAAAAACCGGTCAAGTGAGAGTTCGTTTAACTCGCGCACCGAGGGTTCCGTACAAACTTTCAATTATCTCATGTAAAAATACAAAAGACTTAATGACCAGAAGTATACTAAGTATAATTGTGTACAGCGTCATCTATCGGCAAATTCGCTAACTAATTTGAGGGACCTGTGTACATATGTTGTTTTTTTTCTTTATCATTCGAACCGATTTCAATTTTTTTTGTTTTATTTGAAAAAAAGGTGTTTTTTGTGTAATCTCATACGAATTTCAAGTATAATTAACACCAGCAAAGGAGGTTAAATTGCAAATTAAATTACGAAAGGTTTTTTGATAGTCACAAAAAAGTTTTCAAGATATAGGCATGATTATATTTTTTCTGCCCTCTGGGCGGAAAGCGTCAACTTTGCTCCCGCTGCGCTAAACGAAGTTGCCGCTTTCCGCCTCCGTCGAGCAGAAAAATAGTATGCGCACCACGGGAGGAAACGTAGGACATTCCATCCCACGTGTTTGCCACCCTCGCCTTCGGCTCAGGTGACAATTTGTTTTACATTTCCCTTCATTAATGATTATTTTTTGAAATGTACATTTAAGATCTTTGAAACGATACCCCACTAGACCTAGTAATTTGAAAATTTTCCTCTCTTCATATGGGGCATTTTTCATATTTAATAAAAATAAAATAGAAAAATAACACTTTCAATGTGTTTGGGTTAGCATTATTGATGACTATAATATTCCAAATTGATAGCGATGTGACAAACAGACAGACAGACTGACGGACGGACGGACAGAGTTGCACCATAAGGGTTCCTTTTGTACCTTTTTGGTACAACACCCTAAAAAATAAATCACCTGTGGTTATGTCGCCGCGAAATAAACTACCCGTCCCTTTGTAATTAATACAGTTAGAAAAAGATGGGTAGTCTATCTAGCGGCGACATACTCTCGCGCCAATCATGTGCTAGGCTTACTGGTAAGAATAATATTCTATTAGGTATGTATTAATTATGATTTACTTACTTTCTGGTGTTGAAGGGGCTTCCCGGGAATCTCGGGTAATGTTTGGCTGAGCCTGACGGTTATCTGTACAAACCATAACATATTATTTTTGAGAGTTCTTTGTAATATTATACTTCTATATAAAAAAAACTACACAAAATATATCTATTTACTCTTGATATTAAAGGGTCCATACCAGAAAAGGAAAAACCTTCCATCTGTCTCTCCATGCCAAAACAGTGTTCTAACAAAAAGATAAATTTGACTAGAAGAAACACTTAATGGATATAACAGAGTAAGCAGTAAGCAGCTAGCTATATATATTGACCAAAATAAGTTTTTGTCAAAAATTTCATTTTTAGGGTTCCGTAGCCAAATGGCAAAAAACGGAACCCTTATAGATTCGTCATGTCCGTCTGTGTGTCCGATTATGTCACAGCCACTTTTTTCCGAAACTATAAGAGCTATACTGTTCAAACTTGATAAGTAGATGTATTCTATGAACCGCATTAAGATGTTTACACAAAAATAGAAAAAAAAACAATAAATTTTGGGGGTTCCCCATACTTAGAACTGTGATAACAGATACATTGAAAATAATATTTAATTTGTATGAAAAAGAGAAAATCTGAAGATTTCATAATTTTTTAAAGTTGCTGAACAAATGTTGATCAGTTTGAGGAGTTACAATAATATGGTTTAATTATTTTCTAATGTTATAGGAAGCACCTGATATATCATATATTATATTTGCATGAGAACCATGGGACAAAAATACATTAAATAAACTGGCTGAAAGTTGTTTGATTATGAGAAAGCAGCAACATAAAATGGCGGTTATGAAGTAAATTCTGACACTTTGCACACCTATGAAGTTGCTAAACTGAATATTGACAATATAAACCTTAGAAAAAAATGCTACTCTTACTATTCTGACACATGCAACAAGTATCTACAGCATCATAATTGTTCAATGTGGCGGGACTTAATTCATAAATAATAATGGCCCGTTGGCTATAACCTCAACTTACCTCTATAGTAAGCAGCAGCAGCTGTTTTGTTCAAGATTTTTTTCTTAATTGGTGGTGGCGTTATGTGACCATCATCTTCATCGCTTGTGGAAATATATCTGTTATTTCTTTTCCGCTTAAAATTTGGTTCTTCTTCTGCTTCAGTCTGTAAGTCTGATGTCTCCTCGACCAGTTTCAGTTTTCTTTTGGCTTTATCTATATCGTCTTTACATGCAAATAAAATAAAAAATACACACAACATGCAAAAATAATAAATGAACACAACATAATGCATCCCTCAGTCAATTAAAACAAGGTTATTGGTAAATATGTAGGATGGAGTAGGAACAGGGTAGTAAGTGGTTAGTAGCACAGTCAATTATCCATTTACCTGGACACTACAGAAGTTATGTTAATACAGACACAATGCAAGGTAAAATTATCCCAAAAATGCTGCTACTTGTCTCAGCAATAGGTTTATGAAAATGACCATAAGCTGTCCATCCATATTAATATTATAAGTGTGAAAGCAACTCTATCTTTCTGTCTCTTTGTCTGTGTATCGCTAAACTAATCGAAAATATTTTTTTTACCTGGTAATAAGTTTTACCCGGAACTTCACTAAATTATTGCTATACTGTTTGTAATTAAGATTACTGCTGAATATGTAAACTTACAAGATACTATAACAAATCCGAATAAATCCATAACACTGCTGTGACAATGACATTACCTACAGTAACGTAACATTTTTACTCAATATACCAACAAGAATACTACCTATATGTAGGTGTGTTGGTTTTTGTCCGGCACTAGTTTTCGTCCACTTGACGAAATTTGAATATAAACGTACTTTGCTGCACAAATTTGTACGTACCTATTGCAATCATTAATGTCAAAACAATATATCAATCTATTTACATAAAATTATATGTCGCAAATAGAAAATTAAAAATCAATTACATTAATTGATAATCTGTACGGAAATTAACGCAATGACTCTACATATTTTATCTTCGAAAAACTGAACTATCACAGAAAACGGAAACTTCCACCAACATTAGTAAGCTCTCGGTAAATCAAGAAATATTGCATCCAGATACCATACCTCTAAGTACGTGACTTACCAATAGCAAAATCCACGTGGTTCTTAAAATAAATATATACGTACCAGTCTCACAAAAAACTCTTTGGATGAAGTATCGTTTCCATTTCTCATCCGGTGTTTTGGTATCCGCCAACACCTTTTCAAAAGCTTTACATCCCTTGACGGGTGGCCAAAATACCTCCCGACGCCTTGGCGTAATCCACTGATTCTTTACAATGGATATTGATCCGCCGTCTTGATCACTGAATTGTATCACTGAGTATGTACTCATCACTGAGTATGTGTTTATCATGTGATAAAACTAAGATATACCTTTAAGAGTCTCGAATTGCACAGCACCCACGGACGCGATACAACACAACAGACCGGGCAAACGGAAAAGGAGGGAAACGATACATGACACATGACACTTCAATCAAAATGTCAGAATTTCGTTCCGTTCCAACTTCTGATGTTTCTAAAAATAACAATTTTAAGCTTGTTTTGGTGTTATTAATTATAAAATCTATAAAAAAATACTGTATAACAACTTTAGAGTTACCGAAACAAACGGAAATGCTTTTTTTACTTTATAAATATTTTACAATACAAGATTGACAAATTGGTATCAAGAAACGAAACGCGTTATTTTGTCGGTTACATACGTCTTGATAGTAACCCCAAATAGACGTCAATAGAACGTCAATTTTGTGACTAAAATGGTACGTCCTACTAACAGAGACCCCAAATAGATGTAAATTTCTATAAGAAGTTACTACGCTAATATTAAGAATCACGTTTAGTGAAACAGGGCAATAGCCGCGAAAATCGACGTTCGTCAATTGCGGGCATTTTTCTCTGTCACTCTAATGACGTCTTAGTGAGAGTAAAAGAGAAAGATCCCCTCAATTTGCGAATTTCGTTTTTCGCGGTAGGCCTGCACGTCTTTGACTCGTTGTTCGAAAATTAATAACGTTGTTGTGACGCCGCTGCGGCGGGGCGTAGCGGCGCTGCAATCGCTGTTTCAACACGGCAGTGTTGCCAAGTCTCTTGTTTTTACAAAAGATTCCCCAATTACCATTATATTACAACCCCAATTAGACGTCAGTGACACGTCAATTTAATGACTTAAGAAGGTATGTCCTGATAGTGACCCCATACAGACGTCAGTAGAACGGCAATTTTGTGACTAAAAAGGTACGTCCTTATAGTGACCCCAAATAGACGTCAGTGAAGCGTCCATTTTGTGACTAAGCTGGTATGTCCTGATAGTGACCCCAAATAAACGTCAATTTTAAAACAAAGAAAGTACGTCGTATTAGTGACCCCAAATAGACGTCAGTAAAACGTCAAATTTGTGACTAAAAAGGTACGTCCTGATAGTGATCCCAAATAGACGTCTGTGAAGCGTAATTTTTGTGACAAAAAAGTACGTCCTGATAGCGACCCCAAATAGACGTCAGTAAAACGTCAATTTTGTGACTAAAAAGGTACGTCCCGATAGTGACCCCAAATAGACGTCAGTGGAACGTCAATTTTGTGTCAAAGAAAGTACGTCCTGGTAGTGACCCCAAATAGACGTACGTGAAACGTCAATTTTGTGATAAAAAAAGGACGTCCTGATAGTGTCCCCAAATAGACGTCAGTAAAACGTCAAATCTGTGACTAAAAAGGTACGTCCTGATAGTGACCCCAAATAGACGTCAGTAAAACGTCAAATTTGTGACTAAAAAGGTACGTCCTTGTAGTGACCCCATATAGACGTCAGTGAAACGTCAATTTTGTGACAAAGAAAGTACGTCCTGATAGTGACCCCAAATAGACGTCAGTGAAACGTCAATTTTGTGACAAAGAAAGTACGTCCTGATAGTGTCCCCAAATAGACGTCAGTAAAACGTCAAATTTGTGACTAAAAAGGTACGTCCTGATAGTGACCCCAAATAGACGTCAGTAAAACGTCAAATTTGTGACTAAAAAGGTACGTCCTGATAGTGACCCCATATAGACGTCACTGAAACGTCAATTTTGTGACAAAGAAAGTACGTCCGGATAGTGACCCCAAATAGACGTCAGTGTAACGTCAATTTTGTGTCCAAAATGGTACGTCCTAATAATGACCTTAAATAGACGTCAGTGAAACGTCTACTCTCGACGAATAGAGTACTGACCTTGTTATGACCTATAAATGACGTCAATTGTGCGTCACTGACGTCAGTTTGCTACCTGGGAACTTGTATTGTCTTGACAAATCCGCGCGTCATCGTGTATAACACGAACTATACGGCAGTAAGTCTACTTCAAGTCGGGCGTGCTGCTGCCCAGATACGTCCGCAGATCGCTCAGCGTGGACCGTATGAGCTTAGCCGGGATGGTCTCTCGTCGCAGCCTGGAGTAGGCCGCGTAGCGGTGGCAGCCCCCGAAGCTGTAGTAATAGTCCCCGCCTTGGGAGCCTTTGATCCAGAGCACATCTATAGGGGGTACGTTGCCGGCTTCTTCTTCTTTCTGAATGTTAAGTTAGAACAGGTTATTTTTTTATTTTGCATATCAAATAAACTTTGCCTCATGTTAAACGATCGAGGTAAAAATAGTAGATTGTGTCACGAGGGAGCCAAATGACCTTTAAGGTGTAGGCGTACTCGTACATCTAAAATAATCCTGAGCGTGTCCAAATGAGAGAAAAAAATTGCCACCATGTGACACCTATCTATTGCTTTTCATGAAACCTTTGAGCAAGTTATTATGTTTAAAAATATTATTCAATATAAAAAATATATAGGGTCCTGAAATAGAAAAGTGCCACTTTGATCCTCCTGGCAGAGAAAAAAAGTGCCACTTTGATGCCTCCGAGCAGGGAACAAAAGGCCCTTTTCTGAGTAGATGATGTGAAAACTAACATACATACAGGGTAGGGGTAATTAACGATGACTCACTTAGGTATATCGTAATTTTGAGATGTATCAAAATTGTAAACATTTTACAAAACTATTGCACAGGACAACAAGTAGGCATACAACAGAAATGTATAGTATAATATGTATATATGTACAAAGACGAATGATATAAATGTTTGACAAATATTCTTAACTTTGAAGTACGGAAAGACGACAATTTCAACTTATTTAACCGCCTATCGTGCGCTTCATCGCGATCCTAGTCGGAATGCACGAAGTTTGCCGCCGTAGCCGCCCGCCTTTTTGGTGGTCAAAGTGTTAATGTATGTTCAAGGGAATAGTTAATCCATAAGCGACAGGACCTTCTTCTCGTCCAGCTCGGGAATGAACGGCCGGATTAGCACCGAGATCAGGATGTACACCTTTCATGCGCTGTGTACGCTAGTCATCCTTGTGCTTATTTGTTTCACATAGTTTCTTAACTTTGAGGTACAAAAACGAAGAACTTATTTAAACATATGTTTGAGGGAATAGGTAATCAACTAATCACCTTAATAGTCTCCATAAGCGATTGGACCTTCTTCTCGTCCAGCTCGGGAATGAACGGCCGGATCAGCACCGAGATCGGGATGTCGTACACCTCTTCCTTCCATGCGCTGTGTACGCTAGTCATCCTTGATGCTGAAATCATAAGAAATAATTACCCCTAATATATATAAATACCTTATAATATAAAACAGGGCTTGTGCACAATTCACGCTAGGTTTGATAGGGGGGAAATTCTTCAAAAAGGCGAGTCTATTTTACAAAATTTTAGAGCGCGTATAATAAATATACATCACATTGATAACGCAAATAGAAAAATAAACAAGATTTATTATATTATATACAAATACTGTTTATCCTAAAATGAGGTCGAATGAAAAAAAAACAATAAAATACACGTGAGGTTATGTGGAGGACGAGGGGGTAGCCAAAAACCTCACCAAATATCACCAAAGGGGTGGGTGGGGGTGATCAAAAAGTAGCCGAAAAAACCTAGCGTGATTTGTGCACAAGCCCACAGTCGAGCGCCGTGTCTGTGTCTGTATGTTCGCGATAAACTCAAAAACTACTAAACGGATTTTCACGCGGTTTTCTACTTTTCACCTAGGTCTTAATAGAGTGATTGTTGAGGGTCTATGTGTATAATATTTTAAGGTTTTGTGTAAATTGGTTGACATATTGTGGGAAAAAAAAAAAACAAGAAAACGGTTGACGCTCCGCGCATGAGACAAGCTTACTTAACAGTAGAGCTTTTACACCCTAACCTACCCTATTGACCCTATTGTGTTAAAAGCGTCTACAAATTATATAATAAATGTCAGGTGTATTATCTTTATTTATCTATTACGATATCAAGTATTTTTTTAGTATTATCAAACAAGATTGCGGCATTATCTATGCAAGCCGAAGCAAACAAAGTCAGCTAGTGGTCAGGCTGACCTTTTCCGAATGCATATTCACGAGGATAGGTATACTCACCTCAGATATTCAAGAATACATACTTATTACAATAGAATACAGTGCTAATTTAAAAAAAAAGTAATGTTTAAAGTCTGTTGTATCATGCGATTATAGCGCGAATTGATACAGCATAGAGTTGATAAACATATTCACGTACACTTGGGTCACTCAGTAGGTACCACAATTTCGTAAACAAGTAGCTGAAAATAAAGTTGTTTTCAATTTATATGCAAAAGCCCACCGATATTGATTACAGTCGCATTTTTGTTCAAGCAGCTTAGTATTTATCTTGTTGTTGTAATTTTTAATTTGATAACATGATTATAACTTATTATCGTTCATTATCTTAGTTTAGTACGCCGAGTGCAAGTTTGTTTTAGATGCTCTCAGGCCATCAGAATTCTTTATAACTTAAATAAGTGCTGCATAAAATACAACTGGAATTATTAAGCTAGCGAAAAATATCGCAAATGTGTATGCTTATAGGTAGGTAATTTAAAAGCAGCAGACGATAGCATGCTGATTAGCTAGTTTAGTACGTGACTGCTTTTAATTCGTTCTATATGGCCTTAAGTAATCTAAGAATTAAATCTTAGAGGAAGCATTGGTAGTGAGTGATACTTGAATATGCAACAATTTAATTTAATTAGCCTAATCCGGTGTTCTATGATATGTATCTGAAGCAAAATACATCAACGTTTAAATGATTTATTTATTTATTATATAGTTTTTTTTTATTTTGTGTTTTTTAACATCTCTAACAATACAAGGTATAACTAGCTGGTGATAAATATGTAGGCCTTGTCCAATCTGCACTAAAAATCGCACAAGTCCGATCGTGTGTGGCATACTGTTCTTTAGTGTGGGATGGTTCAGCAAAATACCAACTTGAGGCGCTCGAGTCAGTCGAGAGGAGGGCCAAGAAAATCATTAATGACGACGATCTGACGAATGCTCGACTTCAAAGTCTGGAGCATCGTCGCAAGGTTGCCAGCCTAACGATTTTTTACAGGATACATTTTGGAGAGTGTGCCGAAGAACTACACAACCTTATTCCTCCGTCCCCATTTCACCATCGGACTACCAGACAATCGGCACTTCGGCATCGCTTCATGGTAGGTATTCCACAAATACGCACGAAGCGTTTTGCTTCAATATTCCTGCGAACTGCCAAGGAGTGGAATGCCCTGCCCGAGTCTGTGTTTCCTCGTGAGTAGATACAATCTGGATCTCTTCAAGGCTAGAATAATAGGTATCTCATAGGTAAGCGTGCTCCACCGTAGACCGCATCCTCACTTACCAACAGGTGAAATCGTGGTCAAACGCCTGCCTATCCTCCATAAAAAAAAATTGATGAAATGTTCAAAATATATGACGACCGGTTTGGCCTAGTGGGTAGTGACCCTGCCTACACAGCTGATGGTCCCGGGTTCAAATCCTAGTAAGGGCATGTATTTGTGTGATGAGCATGGATATTTGTTCCTGAGTCATGGGTGTTTCCTATGTATTTAAGTATTTATTAATATTTATATATTATATATATCGTTGTCTAAGTACCCACAACACAAGCCTTATTGAGCTTAATACTGTGGGACTTACTCAATTTGTGTAATAATATCCCATAATAATAATTATTATTATTTATTTATTAAGATAATATACACACGCTCAAGACGAAAGTGGAGGTTAAAATAAAGCGCTTCTTGCTACGGCCTCCTAGCCTAAATAGTCGGTAGTGACCTTGCCTGAGAAGCAGGATGTCCCGGGTTCGAATCCTGGTAAGGGCATTTATTTGTGTGTTTATGACAATTTTTTTTCCTGAGTTATGGATGTTTTATAATTGATATGTACCTATGTATGCTATGTATTATATTTATTGTCTAGTAGGGATATTGGGAGACTAGGGCGATTTGTGTACCTTCGTAAGATTGTTCTTATAATATTTATTAATTTCTAACAATAAACTCGTGTACAGATCGTTTTAAATACCTCGCATGCTTAATATATGTGGTCTATAACCTTAGTCTGTATAGTTTCCGGTCTTTGACATTACCTCGAGCTGACTTATTTATAACCGGTAATATCTTGGCTTACTCCAGGTTGCCTATAAAGGCCGAGGTAACTTTCGCAAAAAGCTGTTTAGCTGGGGTAAATACCCGTACACCACCCAACCATATTCCAGAACCCCTAGTGTAATTTTATTCGATAGCGTGACGTCACGTACGCGTTTGCGTTAAGTCTCATTTTGTATGGGATTTAGAAACAGAGCGCCAAGCTGAACGTTTTGGTAACTCAAAATGCCATACAAAATTAGACGCAAACGCGTACGTCACGTCTCACTATCGAATTAATTTACACTAGGGGTACTGTACTACAACTATGGTTATGGCCCACAGCTTCTAGACGTAATTATTTAAGACCTCATGGACCTCGTGGTTCTTGTCTCACTCCCACTGCGCGTAAGTGAGCCTTGACTGGCCTTGAGCGAGATCAAAGATACATTGATACATAAATACATTTACAATCAATTCTCTTTGGCGAGATGGACGTGCGTACTCGGGGCTGTGGATAATTGGATATTATGTTTATGAATTTTAATTTGTTGTAAGTTTTAACAAAAAAAGAAGGGTTCCCTCAACAATAAAATTGCGCAATTTTATTTTAAAAGCCATAGTCATATGTTTAAGTTTTGTGCATAAATTGTTACAATTTCAGATGATTCGAATCGACGATGAAGTCAGTAGAGGAAATCCTCAAGATTACTCAACCCGTTAACGCATGTCATAAAAAATATTTTATTTAAATTTGAACTTAAATACTTGTCAATAGGGTTGAATATTATAAGTGCCATATATGGTTGCATATACGGTACAGGGTTAAAAACAACCGTAAGTTATGATCTTAAAAGCGAACTCTGAACAGGGGCGTAGCTACCGCCGTATCTGCCGTATCAATTATACGGGGCCCTCGGGCCACGGGGGCCCCCAACATGCGTTTTTGTGAGAAATCTTTACCCTTCCTAAGGGCCCCCAAACAATTTTTTATACGGGGCCCCGCCAAGGCACGCTACGCCACTGACTCTGAACTATGTTTGCATTATATATATTTGCAATGGGCGCTTGCTGCAACAGAGGTGTAACAATGAATGGTTTCAGGTGATTCTAATAAAATACATACCTACTTTAGGTTATACTTAAAATCCTGATATATGTATTTCATTGTTTATAACAAGGAGTGCATATATCGATGTTCAGACCTCTAGCATCAAAATTTGCGGAAACCTCATACTAATTTTCATCCCCTAGTTTCAGGGCTTGGGGTTACAAGTTCTAGATTTTTTTTTTTGTTGGTACTAATACTAGCTTACATACCTACCAAATTTCTAGGATACTAGGACTTCATGAACTACTCTAAGAGTTTTGATGATCAGTGACGAAATCGGGGTTTTTTTAGATATCAATAAAATCTAAAGTATAAGAGCTGTGCAATTGAAACATTTTATTTTTAATAGGTCCACTATTGACAAGATATCTAGAGAATTTTGTTTATCTGGAATAATCCAAACCCAAGTTATGAGGGTTCAAAAAAACGACGAAGCGCTTCGAGAAAAGGTAGGTAGTGCCCTAGCGCTTCGCTTGGCTCGTCTTGGCGGGGGCACTAGCTTTCCTCAGATTTACTTAAGGTTAGATGGGGTAATAGAAACACCGGATCAAGACAAACACTTGAAGATAATCCTCATAAATAAACTGTTTCACTTAAGACGAAAATAAACGATAATAGTTCCAAAAACTCGTTATTTATAGGTAACTTTACAACTAATTTAAAAAATTATGTTACTCACAAAAAGTACTGACTGAGTGCTGAGTGGGTTTAAGTGACGTCAAAAAGTTTGTGACTCTCCCCACCCCCTTGTCACAACATGTCACATTTTCCCCCTAAACGTGTGATGTAATTAGGTAATTTCTTAATTTAATGTAATGTCATTATTATTGACAATGTCTGGCTCGCATAACATATCGAATCGAATCGATCGTATCGAAAATGTTTGTACTCGTATGCGTACGTTACGTTACGCAGTTTCATCTAAAATATTGTTTTCATCAGATTTCCACAGTTCACACGCAATGTAGTTTGTATTTTTTTGTGGTCGCGTCGCCGACTTCATGACTCGACAATATGATTTAACCTTGCGTAATTATCGCTTATAATAAAATAACGTTATTATAACAAAATTAAGTTATATTATTTTCAAGGTAATTGTTTGTATTGTTTTTGTTTTTCACCATGAAAATACCACAGATAGGAGCATAAAAATAGCGTTCAAAACGCTAGAAATGATGAACCACGTAGGTAAAATAAAAATAAAGCTATAGGTACTTACAAGTTTTAACAGCAGCCACAGAATTACTTAATCTGCAAATAGATCTTAGCATGGGAGTTGAATAAAAACGACGTACGCCCCTTTTGACTGTTGGTGCGGCACTGAGGCGAGGTGAAGTGGCTGAACTGAAGGCTCGTCGTATTCGTCATCGTCAGATCGTCACCTATTTGTGACCGGCTGATAAAGACATTAAATAAACAACTTTACCTGTTAGAGCATTTTCACATTGCCCGATCCGATATCGTATGACGGAAAGACCTAATATTTAAAATATATGTTTCTCTGTATTTATTCATTCATTTAATAAATCATTACCTATTACTAAAATCGAATAAATACGCAGAAAGGCAGGCTTAATGCCAATGGCTATCTCCTGCAGCTGCTCTTCTCATAGACGTCTTCTGACATCCGATATCGGAGGGACGCTTCCGATAATTTTAGCCATGTCGGATCCCCCGCCGAACGTCTGAAACAGTTGAAATTCCAATTCGTGAAATATAAATCTTATAATGTATGTACAGTCAAGGTATTAAATATCGACACGGATAAAGTGCCAAAAATATGTATACACTACTTTAATGTATAGACAATAAGGTCCTGTGTACATATTTTTGGCACTTTGTACGTGTCGATATTTAATACCTTGACTGTACCTACTTGCCACGGTTCAGCATAAATAATTTACAAAATGTTTACTGGTTTCATCATAACAACTACCTATATATAAAAAGTATACTTAGAGTTACTAGCTGTTGCCTACGACTTCGTACGCGTGGATTTGTATGTTAGTGGTTATATACATGACTTACATGAGCATAGAACATTATGCAGCAAAAGGTAGCAGTAGGGACGGTTAATCACGTGTTAATAATTATACAACGCATGAGATTTGTCTGACACAACCTACGAAGTTTCAAGCCCCTAAGTGAAAAAAATTGTTCTCGATATAATCCCTTAAGAAAATTTTCAAGTCCACTATTCCAATCGAATGTAAACTTTAAACCCTTTTTTCACCAATTTAGGGGATTAATGAACTTTCAATGAACGCCATTTTATCTCCCTTGGGGAAATAATTACTAAAAACGCTGAAATCACTTTTCTAGTTTCCTATTATTGTGTCTTTTGACGACATTTCAAGATCACTATTTACAAAAATGTTCGTTTCCATGGTTTCCGATGCAAACTTAAAACCCTTTTTTCACTAACTTAGGGAATGAATTTGCAAAAAAGGTGATATTAAAACTAACACCATAAATATAACTCACTTCACTTGAGTGACATTTGCAGGCATAAGCATACAATTTTATTGTCACCTAAGGGTTTTCATTAGGTGCAGCTTTAGTGCTTTTTTAAATTTAATTTTATTGGGCTCAAGTCTGATATTTTCAGGCAGACTATTTAAAAATACGACAATCTTTTTCTTAATGTTCTATCTCCATAATAGTTGGTAACGCGGGGTATTTCATATTTTTGCGCAGCCACTGATCTTGTATTATGTTTATGTTCTAATCGTGTCGAGATATGCACCTTATTGCTGTGGTTGTTAATAGCTAAGAGGTATTTGTGTTTTAAACTGACTGGGAGTATTTTACAAATTTTAAATAGGGTATTATAATTACCTTTACAGCTGTTTCTAATTTTTTTACTGACAAGTAACTTTAAGAATCTAATTTGTATCGCTTCTACTTTATCCATGTACGATTTGAAAGTGAGACCATAGCAATCAAGGGCATAGTTTAACACGGAATCAACTATGGCAAAGTATAAGGCATTTTAATATTTTAATTGGTACTTTAAAGCTAAGGTGGTAAAATCTTCCTAATAAAATTCTAAATTTGCTACAGATATAATTACAAACACATGTTATTTATTGACAATAACAATATACATAATGGATATATACAGATGATTACTATAACTAGCTTATATCTAAAATAGGCCCTTGAGGCATTGTACCAAGGATGCTCGCGGCATTTCCTCGTTGTATCGCAATACTGATACGTTGTGCGAGGAAGCCGCCAGCTCTTCGGTCACCAGTTACGTCAACCAGACGTTCCGCGATTTCTCCAAAAAACTTGTGCGCGCTGGGACCCCATGGACCTAGAGTTTCAACGCCACAGATATAATTTATATGTTGTTGCCAAGAAAATGCGGAATCTACTTTAACACCTAAATATGTAACACAATCTACTTTTTCTATTATTTAGTATAATCAAGTCTTTTTAACATATTCTTTGGATCATTACACCAGACCACGAACAATCTATCGCGTTTTGAGATCATTCTTTTTAAGTTATCACTTATCCAGTTCTTACTATCTCTAATATTAACACTTTCGCAACCAGGCAAAATTTCGAACAATACCCCAGAAACCGACAGTATTCGCTAGTCGAGCAACGACGCGACGTGCAACTCAATGCCGCACGCCGCGAACCCGCTAGTCGGGCAAGCGGTGGACGCTCAGGGCTGTGCCAAGTAACTTTCGTATACTTACGTGAATAAAATTAAATCTGCTGTCTCATCTGTTTATCCGTTTTATCAATTATAGTAAGTTGCGACTTTATTGTATGTGCACGAACGTACTAATTATCGTAACTTTTCAAAGTTACTTTGTTACGTTTTGCTTCCACGCAGTTGCAGTGCAGTGCGAGAACTGCCGCTTAGAAGTTAGAATGTTGTTAGGTAGGTACTTAGTTGAATTTCTTGGTTTATTTTTCTCCGAATTTTGTTTCACAAAAATCATCCTTTGAGTACTCATGAAATAGGTGTATACCTATAGTTACTAAATATTAAACACAAATTAGGTTGTACGATTTACGAAAATTCTAACTCCTATTGATACATACCCGTGTATGCAATTTAACGTAACCAACTAATAATAATTTTTATTTTGTAATCGCATTAGGTTAAGTAAATAAAAATACAAAGTGAAGTAATAAAATATAATAATCAACTGTACCAATTTTTCGACCACACAAGTACATAATAATCAGAAGACTTTTTCTGTTAGTGGCAGTGGCAGCCCTGAGGTAGCGAAGATGCAATGCTTGCCCGCCTGTCGGGTACTTTGACTACTTTGGCGTCGCGTGTAGGTTTATAGCTCGTGCCCGACTACCGGGTACGCCGGCATCTGAGTAAAGTTTACGAGTGCCAGAGTGTCGGGTACGCGGTGTCGAAAGTGTTAATTACGTCTTTAGTCGGTTGCATTTTATAACATGCATCATAAATATTTTTAAAAATAACAGTAAAGCGTTGATATAATTTAATAGGGCATTTTATATTTAACAAATCTTCAAAATTAGTTTCTAATAACTTTTCTCTTACTAGGTGATTATCGAGAACGCGCCTAGTAACAGCGGGCGCAGGCGCGCGCGGCGCCGCGCTGCCCGGCTCCTGCCGATTCCGCGAAGTCGCAGCGCTCGCGTTCCCGCGTCCGCTGGTCACTTGTCGCTGTTTCCATTGTATCACAACTGAAGTACCTAGTGGTCAGATATCTTGTGTGTAATGACGGCTGAGTCTCTGATAGATGAAGGTGCTCTGACGTATATATATGATCTATGCATGATTCTACAATTTTTCCCATAATAATTTCTCTTCGTGTTACTTCCTTAATACATTTTACAAATCCATATTCCGATAAGATGTTTTCATACGCTATTACTCTATTTTCATGACAATTCAACAAATTAATATTAATATCTCCACAGATTACGACCTTAGAACTCAGAAGTTCTAGGTATACTTTTTAGAAGGTTACGAAACTCATTTAAGAATTCTAATACTCTGTCTTGTTTATTATAACGTCCACCACGTCTGTATATGGATATCACATAAATATGATCGTTATTATTATTGAGGGAAATGGAAACACACTCTGCTGTCCGCATTAGACTCGCAGTGGCCAGCGCACCCGTCTCGCTCGCACGCGCCGCATGTCGCTCTTGCGAGTAAATGAGCACGCCTCCCCCGCTGCGTCCCTCACGAGTATTGGCGTCAACTTTGAAACCTTTGATTGTAAACAAAGGCAATAATGAGAAATTAATAAATTTGGTAAATATACTAAAAACTAAACTACAAAACTTAAAAACCTAGATCTAAAAATAAATAAAACTAGACTTAAAATAAAATAAAACTATCCCCCTGCGGCATGGTGCCGTAGATGCTAGCAGCATTTCCTCGCTGTATCGCAAGACTAATTCTTTGAGCGAAGAAGCTGCCAGCTCTGCGGTCACCAGTGACCTCTCTAATCCTTTTAGAAACTTCCTTAAAAAGGTTAAAGGCGCTCGGACCCCACGGACCAAGGGTCTCGACGCCAAATGGTACGAAATTATATTCGGTGCCGAGACCCCTATACCTATATTTAGTCTTTTTTAATTTTTCGGCCGCCTCTGCCGCCGCGCCAGCCTTAGCAGAAGTGCCGTGGAGATGAGACGGGGCTAGGGTGTCTACACAGGTGGCGTCCCACACCAGCACCCGTCCCAACTTCCACGGAATTAGTGTCATTCCATCCGGTCTCTTACCATCATCTCTTATAATTTAAGTAGGTGCTAGAAGAAAAACTATGATTTAATATTCTGCGTCTTCTCAAAGCGGCTCTAGTGATTTTTCTTGAATAAAACAAGTGTAAACAGTAGGTCTACCGATTTATCATTTTTTTAAATCCGGCCAGTATCCTAAGCTACAAGCTGTTCTGAATCATCAGTACTTAAACCCATAACTCTACTTTCTGGTGAAGTCGCAGTCAAGTAAAATATTGATATTGGGGTATATCATGTACAAATGTATACATACATAAAATGGCAATTCATATCCCTCCGAGTTTAAAAGAATGTCCCCTGGAAGTGGGTAAGCGCTAAATCTAGATTCAGCAAGTATTTTCTATAACAAGGTATATTTTTGTCGCAAAGATATCTCGGACTTTTTTTGAGTAGAAATTAATAAGCTTTAATGTTATCTTACATCATATTTTCCTATATAGATAACGTAGATTTTGAGTAAAACGCGAATTTCTCCAGGATGGTACACATCTTCCAAGATGGCTGCGATCTGCGATTCCTCGAGGTCCCCAAATGTCAAATGGTATGTACATGAATAAGGGGCCTTTAATTTACATACATACCAAATTTCAGGACTGTCCAAGAAATTTCGTGATTTGTTGTATTCCGATTGTCCTATTCAACATAAAGTTTAATTCATCCTCTTCTTAAAATATACAATACTAATACTCTTATTCATGTATAACACTTCAGTCTCATAAGCGATAAACAACACGTACGCTCGTTAAGTGTCAAAAACTCGTGGGAAATACTGGGTTCGGCCATCGCGCAGTGCTCGGGAAACATAGGGTGCTGGGGGCCTGCCGCGAAAACCAAAATTCGCAAATTGTGAGGATCTTTCTCTTTTACTCTTACTAAGACAGATAAGTTTTTGGCATAAATTTCATTTTTGGTACAAGCTTTTATCGCTGACTGTACTTTTCTTTCCACAAGTAACTAATACTCATCGAGACAATTCTAAAAACCCCAAACACAATTAGGTTACGTTGTTTTATCACGGAGTTCCTATGGCCACCTCCTGTCTCCATCATCAGATCATCTCGATGGTACCATAATATTGCATTGTCACCCGATTTACATATGTATGCAAATTTTCAGTTTCATCGGAAACAGGGAAGTGGGTCAAATTTAACTTGCAAGATTTGATTACAAATAGACAACGGTCAGGTGAAAGTAAATAAAAGCTTGTAAAAATGCCCGCAATTGATTAACTTAGATTTTCGCGGTTATAGCCCTGATATTTTGGGCACATGTTGGGCACATATTTGGGCCTTGGGAGACAACGACAAAGTTAATTTTCGGGTCGTTGGATCGGACAGGTTAACCAACACTATACAGAACGGCATATCCTTTACCTCTGCGCAAAGCTTTTTAAAAAAACTTTTTATTGTATAGACAATATGCATATTTTTGCCGGTTCTTAAGTCCGATACAGACGGGAATGACGGGATGATCAAATCGACCAATTCGATCAAAAAACAAATTGGCGTCAATCTCCATCTATTAACGTCCACGCGTACACAATTTTAATCACCAACTTTATATTTATAGCCTGTCAAGCTGGACATGTCATTAGCAATGTAAAGCAAGCTAGAAGAAGAAGAAGAAAAAAATAATTTATTAGCACAATAACATAACCTTTTTAAGGTTAGGTTATAGGTACATACTTTTGATTCTTGCCTTGCCTTTTATGGACGAGTGAAAAACCTGTAACAATCATAACATCTTTATTGCTCATATATTACAATGAATACAGACCCTGTAAGGGCACAGCAATTTATTCTTATACTATAAGTACTTATACTTAAAACTAATCTTATTAATTACATTACACAGCTATGTAGGTAAAAATAAACCTTGAAAATAAAACTAGCATTCTATTTTGTCGGAAAGGTATCTTCAAAAAACTCCTGCAAAGAATAATAACTTTTATCTAATAAATAATTATTTAAGGCGGTTTCAAATGATTTAGGTTTTGCTATTGATTTTATTGACTGTGGAATTTTGTTATATATTATAGTGCACATCATGTGAGGTCCTGAATGATATAATGTTAGGTTGGATGTGGGTAACGCGAGGTTGTTATTCTGTCGGAGGTTTAGCGGTTTAAAGAACTAAGCAGATATTGTGTATAATGTAAATACAAAGCAAGTTATAACTATTTTTTTTAAAGTAAATACCGCTATATTTATTTACAATAACAATATAAGTTATAACTATTAAGTTTATTTTATTATACCTACTTGCTAGATGTTTACTTACCCTTAAAATATTTCAAAATTCTCTTGAATGTTCGTTTGGCGAAACAATATCATGTCTTTAAATATATTAAGGAGCAGGAATGTAAAAGAGAGGTATGTAAACGGTTATCTTTATGTCCATTTCGCATTTAACTAGTAACTATCCCTGCATAACCTAAAATTTACATATATCGCTCAACATAATTATAATTGTTAATGTATTAATTTCTTGTCAAACTTTGCTAAAGAAAACGCAGTCTAATTTGTATATTTTTCAATGATGATGTTAAGTTTTTTTTTGAAAATAGCAATTACAAACTCGTGACCGAAGAGCTGGCGGCTTCCTCGCACAACCTATCAGTATTGCGATACAACGAGGAAATGCCGCCAGCATCCTTGGTACAATGCCTCAAGGGCCTATTTTAGATATAAGCTAGTTATAGTAATCATCTGTATATATCCATTATATATATTGTTATTGTAAATAAATATATATCATATTACAAACTTGATCAAATTTATGCGTTAGAGGGAGCAAGTGATATTGCTATCTCATTCCACCGAATAGTTGCGTCTCAGACTGGCGCACGCTGGGCCATCGTGTATAGGTGCCCTAAACAACACAGTTCCACAGATAAGATATAAAATACACGCGATTTCATAAACAATTCAAACGTAGTGTTTCTAACCCGCGATTTATCAAATTTGCCGCCTTTTTTCTACTGACAAGTTTTGCTTAACAACATAGTTCTTTATGTTACCGCTAGAGGCGTGCAATTCTAGGATATAATTCTTATTCTGTTTTTTACTATACTTAGAATGGGACAGAGAGAACTTCGTTTGAAGTGAAGTTAGGCACATTAGACCGTAAAGAAACAGAGGGCCTACCGCGAACCACGTTCGACGTGTGGCCTCTCTGCCGCACTTGTAAATTTGTACGTAAGCATGACAGGGATGCAACACGTCGAACGTGGTTCGCGGTAAGCCCTCAGAAATACGTGACAAATGGCCCGTTTATTCAGTTTACTACTGCAGCTCATAGTAGAGGTACTAGTGATAAAACTTATAAAATAAGATAAAACTTTTGTTGGACGTGTTGTAAGTACATACAAATTTCAAAAATAAGTATATTAATACTCAACCTAGTGTTTATCTAGAATTAGTCGAAAATAACCGATGTACGAAATATAACTATTTTGAATTGATAAACCGCGACGAAAATACATTTGTATAGAGTTTGAGCGGAAAGAGAAGAGTCGTGTATGTATGGGGCCACATACATTCGACAACTCTTCCCTTTCCGAACAGACTATACTAGATTTCTTTCAAAATCTGTGCGACGCAGAACAAAACAAATCAAATCGTGTGGTTGGTTCGACCAATGGTATTCCGTTTCGCTCACTAGCATTTCGCGCGCAATTTGTACTTTTTTATTATTATTTTTTTAAGCAATTAAATGGTAATTTGTAATGGATTAACCATCCGAATAGAAATTATATGGTCCAAATTTAAACTTCATGCATGAGGCTAATTACTCAGGCTGCCTGCACTCGACTTTGTATTTAGGTTTTGTTTTGAAATGTGCGTAGACACTGGAAGAAGGGGAGTGGCAAGCTATATGCGCTGTAGGAAGAACAAGTTGATCATAGACAAGGAAACTCGGCTCTCCAGTAACTTCCTTCGCGCGAGGATCGGGAACATCAATTTCGACTTGGAGACGCGCTGTAAGGTGGGTAGTCATTCATATAAATTAAATAAACAAATATAATGACAGTGTTTTGTACTACATATATCGTCTTACAGGTGAGCAGAAACTTCATTTTACCCATGTTCCTATGCTAGCAAAGCCGGTTGGGTACTTACAAGTCATTTACACCAAATTTACATACAGGGCTATAACCGCGTTCGTCAATGGCGGCCATTTTTCTCTTTCACTCTGATTACGTCTTACAATACAATACAGATCTTTATTGCACAACCTTAGATTGCGCTGTGATTAGTTTTGGTTGCCGTTAGGAATTTTTCGAAGACATCGCTAACCTGCGCGTCCCGGCCGAGCTGCTGCTGAATCGCCCCGCACACGCCGGCGCTCGCTTCCCGTGCATCGCTGCGCGCGCTCTCCGCCGCCTCTTCTCCCGGAACCTGAGCCTGGCCGCTGCCGCGCACGTCGACCAGAGAACAATGGAGGTACGAACCGTTCGGAATATTTGTGGCTCCCTATGTACTCGTTACAAATGTTACATTTTACAAATATTTTCTGGAATATTACCCAACTAGCAAAAACACGCTTACAACAGTCTCAAGACTACAATTTTTTCGCTCTTATATTGATTTTATATCATCGTATAAGCCCGGATTTGGGCACAAATTATAAGCGTATTTATTTTAATATTGTTCTAATATCAGTCTAATTGAATGCTGTTTGCGTTTACAGTAATCTTCCCAAAACTAATTTAAGCTACCTCAGGCTAATATCGCTTTTACATAAGTATCTTGTAAGCCTAAATAAACTTATTTTGATTTTTTGGAAGATCACACAGAGTTGAAACATTCTATTTGTAAAGTATAAGTGTACGAATAAAATTAACTGCAGCGTGACAAAAAAAAAGTGTAAATATTTATCAAACTGTTTATGAATTATGTTTAAATATAATAACGTGCTCGTTATCATCGTGTGTGTTCATGTTTTACGGTAAGTATTCACGTGGGAAAATATTATTTACTGTAAAGTAAACCCTGTTTTACGCTTCAAAATTCATGCGCCTGATCAAATATGGGTATTTGTATCCTCTTATAATTATTTTATTTATTTATTTGTATTGATAGTGAGCCATTGCTGTAGGTGTATTTTTCAAGCGCACTATTAGAGTATTTTAAGATTATTTACACTAACTTTGGCATTCTGAATACAAATGATATGGCCATGTTGAATTAATTAGGGTTTCTTGCTTTACTTAGTAAAACCCTTAATATATTTGTTTATCCTTACTTGATTACTAGACACATACTAATAAACTAAATGTCTTTTTATTTAAGTGACAAGGTTGTTGATGCGAAATGGTTAAATTTATGGATTCCCAAAATCGATTTAAGATCAAACCATCTTATATTAAACTTGTCTTGTGTGATTTAGTATCCTGATCCTATATCACTCCAATATCTTACTAAAGTGCCGCTGTTGATCTTATTATAGCTTTAAATAAGATCAAAAAAGTACGTACTTACAGTGTCCTTATGCTATGCTGATATTAGCCTTACATTCTTACAATAGCATTTAGAAAGTCTAATATAAAATCAAATGAACTTAGAGAATGGGGATATAAGACCAGGTACTCTCAAGATCAATGAGACTTCGTTAATGTTATTGTAGGAGCAAGAGGCTTATAATAGTATTATGCTATGCTGATATTAGTCTTGCATTCTTACAATGGCATTTAGAAAGTCTAATATAAAATCAAATGAACTTAGAGAATGGGGATATAAGACCAGGTACTCTCAAGATCAATGAGACTTTGTAAATGTTGTTGTAGGAGCAAGAGGCTTATAATAGTATTATAAAATGCTCTTATAAACATATATAAGACTAGGTAATAAGACTGACCTTACTAAAGTCTGTCCTAGCTTGTCTAAGACTCATATAAGAGCGATTGTTATTCCAAAACAATAATAAGAGCGCTATAAGCTCACCACTCTTATAAAGTGCGCAATCTGAGACTTTTTTGCTTGTTGGGTAACCTTCGACTACCTAAGTCTCGCGTTGTTCAAATAACCAGTTATTTACATTAAAGTGGTTACTCGTTTTGGTTATTAGATACCTTTTGTGGAAAAAATAACTGTTTTCGACATGCAGTGTTGTCACATACAATTTTGGCGAAATGGTAGAACAGGGTACAAAAATAGGTAGAAATGGGTGGAGTTTAAAATGAAAAATAGGTAGATCTACCACTTAATAGAAGTACATTTTTATGATTAAAAATGAGTATAAAATGTTTTGAATTATTTATAAGTTTTTAATATTGTGACGTTAGAACACGTGTTTATTAAAGAAATTGAAACAAAAGTTAGGATTTCCATTGTTTGTAGGTAAAAAACCTGCTTGTATAATCTGTTTCTTTGGCAAGCTTTCATTAAATCGAATCGAAATTCGGTAGAAATTAAGTAATGTTCCGTCACATGTATTGAGAATAGCTTACAATTGTACCATTTTGAAAAATAGGTAGATTTCAGGCTGAGGAAGGTAAATAGGTAGATGTGACAACACTGTCGACATGTCTCCTTATGACTAAGAGCCCATAAGCCTCTTGTTTTCATTTAAAATTGTACAATCGGTCCCCTACCTAGGTGGCCTGATCAAAGCAAGGCGTGACGCCATGCACGGCGTGCACCCCCGCGCCAACTTCCTTTATCTTTCTTTCCATTTCTAAAGGGATTATGAGTGAAAGAGTTAACCCTTTTCCAGGCATAGTACGATTTATCGACCACATACGCGTCAATAGAATTTCAACCTTAGGCATCCGATTTAAAGTTCAAATTAGATTGCACTTTTGGAAAATGTGCTTTTCTTCAAATGAATCATCAAAGCAGGATATATTTGATTTTTTTTGGGAAAACCTTGTAGATTGGTGCGGCTTGGAAAAGGGTTAAGGAAATAATGTCGAAAGAGTAGATGGTATTTTTTTCACATTTTCCTCTATATTTTTTTTCACTACGAAAAACGATAAATATGTTTTTTAATGTACAATTTAAGCATGTTCACCCCACCCCTTAATACCTCCCATAGCCCACTTGACCTAGTCACTAAACTTTGAAATTTTGCTCCGTCTTCATATTGCGCATATTCAAAGAATTTTTAAAAGCTTTTATTTAACTTGCAATGTATGTATGTACGTTTGTTCGGGTGGAATCTTGCAACTCAATTTTGAAGCAGATATCTTCAGCCGATTGAGCTGAAATTTTGTATACACGTTTAGTTTGGATGACAATGCATGATAAATTATGTGACGTCATTCTAAATCCAAAATGGCGGACCATTCAAGATGGCGGAATAATTATTTTTAATGCAATTCTACAATATGGGTATCAAATGAAAGGGATTGTTGACAGTAACTCGAAAAAATATGTGACGTTATTCTAAATCCAATATGGCGGAACATCCAAGATGGCGGAATAGTTATTTTTAATGCACTTCTACAATATGTGTATCAAATGAAAGGGATTGTTGAGAGTAACTCAAAATAACTAAAAAGTAAAAAATAAAATAAAAGTATTTTTTTTAACAAAAGCTTATATTTCAATGTTCTAAAAAGAAGAAAATAAAATTTTCCTTTAAAATTTTAATCATCAACGTATAACCTCATTATACACAATTTATATGTTCATAAAAGCTTGTCGCGAGGTTTAAGTACCTATAAGTATTAAATTAAAATTTAAACTTAGCAGATCAAGTTACTTAATTAAAGAGGTACTAGTTTGTTAATACAATTAAATCGCGCGACAAGCTTTTATGAACATATAAATTGTATATAATGAGGTTATGATTAAAATTTTAAAGGAAAATTTTATTTTCTTCCATTTAGAGCATTTAAATAAAAGCTTTTGTTAAAAAAAAAATTACTTTTATTTTTAATTATCATATAAAGATATAAGCTAGTTATAGTAATCATCTGTATATATCCATTATGTATATTGTTATCTCAATAATTATCATATAGTTAATTAAAAAAAAATACTTTCTATGTGTCCGAGTTAGCGTTGTTCATAACTATTCCAAATTTCAAATCGATAGTTTATGTGGTTCTCGAGATATTTAGCGTTATGACAGACAGACAGACGAACGGACGGGAAGGGTCGCACCAGCACCAGGGACAGAGGCCCCCTTACGACATGGATGAGCAGTTTCGAAAGATTTGAGGACTATAGTCGCAAGCCCTGACATGGCGCAAAATATACAAGAGTGGCGCTTAATGATACGGAGAGCAACCCCAAACCTTAGGATATGGAATAGAGCAGGGGTGGCCAACTTGATTAGACCCAAGTTCTCCTGTTTACTAACGAAACCCTGTACGATCTACCAATTACATACTTCTTGAAACCTTAAACGAAACTGGTCTACGTATTTATATTTTTTGCCTTGCCACGATCGACTGGACTAACAGTCGCGATCGACCTGTTGGCCACCCCTGGAATAGAGGCTAAGACGATGATGATATAATAAAACTTAATGAACAAGTCAATTGCGAATGACTTCATTACCATATTATTGGTACCTGCAACAAGGTATTAATTGAAGTGAATAATGTTGACTTCTTTTTTTACTTCACAGCCAAAAAAACTGAGATGCGGAGTTGCACGATTTTCCCGAAGATACCATCCAGCGGAGCCCACAAGTGGTAAGCCAATTTTTGACAATTACTAAACTTAGTTACAAAAGTATCGTTAAACCATGTCTTGATACTCCATCCTCGGTAGATTTTATACAATTATGGTAGATTTTATATAATGCCCATGGTGCCTATTATCAAAGACAATTTGAAATAGACCTGCCTGCCTAATTTGACGACCGGTTTGGCCTAGTGGGTAGTGACCCTGCCTACGAAGCTGATGGTCCCGGGTTCAAATCCTGGTAAGGGCACTTGTTCGTGTGATGAGCATGGATATTTGTTCCTGAGTCCATGGGTGTTTTCTATGTATTTAAGTATTTATACATATTTATGTATTATATATATCGTTGTCTAAGTACCCTCAATACAAGCCTTATTGAGCTTACTGTGGGGCTTAGTCAATTTGTGTAATAATGTCCTATAAATATTTATTTAATTATTTATGCCATTTGAAATAGAGCATAGGCCAAGGTTATGCCTTTGTCCAATGATCTAGTAGATAGCGCCACTTTTTGATATTTATTATTTAACTCATAGTGAAAGAATAAGGATCAAAGTCAAATGGCGTTCTGAAACATTTAATAATAGACCGCGAGCCAGGAACAATTTCCATGACCAATCGCCTCCAGGCTAAAAACCCGTGTAGTGGTTAACGGCTAGGTATGATGAACCCTCGTGGCGTCAGCTGCCGCTCCGTTAGTGGGTTACCTCACGTAAAACAAAAAAAATTGTCATCGCCTCCCGTTTGATACTTAGTCAAATGATAGTTCAGATGCTGTTGTTAATTAAAAAAACCGTCAGCCGGTTATGTCGCGGTGGTAAGAACATCAGCTGGTCGCTTGAACATGTAAAAAATAAGCGCTATATAATATCAATAACAAATCATGAAACTTTGCATGTAGCATTTCATCAGTCGTAAACGCCTGAAAAGCCATCAACGGATTACGCAATTTACACATTACGCATACTTTGCCGCACATAAAGTGGTAAGGCGCATATTTTTTACATGTTCATTTTACAGCTGACGGTCATTCCACCGCGATAGAACCGGCTGACGATGTTTTTAGTTTACTATCATCTGACAAAGTATCAGCCGGGAGGCGATGACTGACGAAATATGCTCCTGGCCCGCGGTCTATAATGCGTCGAAAGATGGCAGTAAATTTACTGTGGCGACAAAATTTTCTTTGACAATCTACCTCTATTTCAAATTCTCTTTGCTATTATACACATATATCATACTTACCATTATATGTTTGTACCGCAATTAAAATAAAAGGAGTTTAAAAACCGGTATGACGACCGGTTTGGCCTAGTGGGTAGTGACCCTGCCTACGAAGCTGATGGTCCCGGGTTCAAATCCTGGTAAGGGCATTTATTCGTGTGATGAGCATGGATATTTGTTCCTGACCTTTAGGCGGGGCAAGACGGGTTCGTATTAAACCAGTTGAGTTTTAGGCCAAAATCTGAGTAAGTATGACTCTAATGTTGCCAGTTTCTAATTAATTCTGATTCTGAGTAAGTCCGATAATGTATAGAGCATTTTATTAGTTATCCAAGTTCCTAAGATGTCAGGTTATTAAGATCTCAAATTCCTAGCTCTTCAAATTCTCATAATGCCGGATTCTGAGTAGGTCAGAAAATCACATAACCATTGTGACATTGTCTTAATATTTTAATCGAATCGTTGCTAATCGGATGAGATAAGAAACTGCATAAATCCGATCCCAACTTATTACCAATCAGACGTATTACTGTCATGTCACGGGACCATATACGAATCTGACCTACTCAGAAATTGTTTTAAAAAGAAAGTGACTTCTATATCATACGTCGTATGTCGATATTGTTTTGTTCAGAAAGATACCTATGGCGAATCTGGCCTCTACAGAGTCGGGCTTACTCAGATTCGGGCCCAAAAACGAAACTGTCTCAATACGAATCTGCCCTGGCCCGCCTAAAGGCTCAATACCCAAGCCTTATTGAGCTTACTGTGGGACTTAGTCAATTTGTGTAGTAATGTCGTATAATATTTATTTAATATTTATTTATTTAAAAAGAAATGCCTTGGTACAGCCCTGAGTCTGAAATTTAGAATTTCGAACGAAAATTATAAAATGTACGAACTTGGACTACTGGGCTAAAAGGACACCTTCCTTAGACTGACTCCATACTACATTAGCATTCCTCTTACAGAAAGAAAAGAGAACGTCGCAGTTATCAGTCAGACAACACCGCCACGTCTGCCACGTCAAGAAGAATCACGCCCGTCGGATCCGGAACTAGACCTGCCCGACTCACCTCCGGCCGCCCCCGCCCCCGCAACCTCCTCCGGTTCCGCTTCCTCCTCAGGCTCCGCCCCCGCAACCACCTCCGGTTCCGCTTCCGCCTCCGGCTCCACCCCCGCAACCGCCTCCGGTTCCGCTTCCGCCTCCGGCTCCGCCCCCGCAACCGCCTCCGGCTCCGCTTCCGCCTCCGGCTCCGCCCCCGCAACCGCCTCCGGCTCCGCCCGCGCAACCGGCTCCGCTTCCGCCTCCGGCTCCGGCTCCGCGGCGCAGCACCAGCCGTCGCTCGACGACCGGTAGCTACCTACAGTAACAACAACTCTCCTGTTATACAGCTGTTCCGCCCGTGACGCCGGCGGTCAGACACAGTCAGAATCAGAATGCTTTATTTGTAAAACATAGGTATAAATAGGTCTTAGGTACGGGTATATTACATTTGAAAACTATGTTTCGCCGGTCGGCATACAAATGTCAGCAGTAACGAAAATCTAATTAAAAATTGCACAATGTTGTAACTTATACAATAAAACAATTATAATGAGTATTACATTACAATTAAATTAAAATACAATTCAAAATTCAAATACAATTAAAATACAGTTCAAAATTCAATAAAATTAAAATATATCATTAGTAATGGTTATAATTACTATTTATGTCATTAGGTTATAATCATCTAGATATTCGTTTATGGAGTAATATGCTTTATTTACTAGGAATTTGAATACTTATTTTTTGAATATATGGATGTCCTGTAGTTTCCGTATGCTTTCGGGTAAATTATTATAAATTAGGGGTTCCATTCCAAATATACTTTTAGAGAGAAGAGCTGTTTTATATAGTTTATTTTTTATGTTGGCAATTTTACGTGCACTGTTAAATTTTGTATAATTACTTATATTGCTTTTCACATACAATGCTGTTTCATATATATAAAGCGATGGAAGAGTTAATATTCTGAATTCAGTAAATAAAGCTTTACATGAGTCAGTTATGTTTAAACCACATACCTACGGATCGTATACATTTTTTTTGGCTTTTAAATACTAAATCTCTGTCTGTTGAGTTTCCCCAGAAAATTAGCCCGTATCTTAAAGTTGACGTGACGTAAGCGTGATAGGAAGTTATGACAGTACAATAAGTATTAGATAGATTAAAATGTACAAGTTTAATTATTTTTCGCAGTGATAGATGGGGCCCGAAGAGTGTAATGGTGACGATTCTTAAATTGATGAAAGCAGGGATCCAACCTCTGACCGTAGAAGTTCTGATGGCATGCGGGTCGGTAATGCCGGGCAAGGGAAAACTGACCGCTGCTCGGTGCTTCTCGTCTTTGCTGAGTAAGTATATTTTTAAATCATACCTGCAGCAACTGTATGCTGAGGGTGTTGGCGGAGCGCCTGGACTGCCCGCTAACGAAGTACTGGGTTGATGTGGTCATTGGTAGGACCAAGTAGTGAATAAATTATTTTCACTGCTTGCTTCTGCCAATGGATTTGTTTCACGAATTTTTGTTCTCATTATACTTAGTACTTATGTAAATTAACTAACCTAGTCTTTTTAAGTTTTTTTATTTTTTAAGTTTTACTAATACTTATATGGACACATGTCTGAAATAAATAATTTTTTTTTTAATATTTTTTTTTGTAATACACTATTTTAATCAGTTTTTTTTACAAACTGTAAGGTTAAAGCGAGATAAAGAATTCCCCAATAAGTTAGCAACTTTTTAGAGTTCCCCTGTTCCGTATTCCATACCTCAAAAGGAAAAACGGAACACTTATAGAGTCACTCGTGTCGTGCGTTTGTCTTAGGGGTCACAAAACCTTGCCTATATTTTAGGAAACCGGTTTTTCGGTTTTTGTGCAACAGCAAAAGCGGGTTTCTGGTTTTTTCGGTGATTTCGATTTTACGCATAATTTGTAAAATAAGTAAGTATTTTTAGGATCAATGTTTTATAATATTCAGTCTTCCGTGACATTTCTATTTCCTCTATCCTTACCCAGACCATAATATTTCATCAATATAGTTTTTTTACTAGCATGTTCAGCAATTCTAAAACGGAATGCCTAAGCAAAATATTACATGACAATGGTGTTGAGTCGACATAGTCCTCCTTCAGAAAAACACACTGTTGATGATGCCAAACTCGCTAAACGAGGTAAAAAATCTACCTGGTTTTGATTTGGTAGTGACCATATATTTACCATAAACAATATGAAACTACGACACACGCCCGCTCTTCTCTTGCTGCCCTGGTCAACGTACTCGGTAGCATTTGTTCAGCAACGGAAATAAAGAGGTTGCAAATCGAGTAACAGAACATAGTAACATTAGTAACCAACTAGGTATATAATAAATATACCATCTACAACAGAGATCATTACTGTATGGTGTATATTTATTAATTTGTCCCTTACAGAATGTGATATATAAACAATTAGTTGCTATTTTTTATGTTTATCTAACTCTAATTCAAAATTTGATTGTTTGGTGAGATGGCCGTCCGCTAATGGGATTTTATATTTGGTTTCAGAGCTCCAACAAAACGGCTTCATTAAAGTTGTCAAGAGTCCAGGATCTTTGGATATCACCGAGATTCAGTTGGGTCGTATCTTTAACGTCCAGTAGTCAATTAATTAATAGTTACTACTACAGTTGATTATATTAAAATTGATCAAATTAAAATAAATTATAAACAATTTGATTAATTAATTATCAGAAATTATTAATTGCTGATGTCGTAACTCTTTCGATTATTTAACTATGGAAAATGCCCAAAATCAAGAGGCAAAATTCAAGCTGAAATGGTAGCCGAGCCCTTGCAGAGAGGCTTGACCGAGGACATCGAGGCGGTCGCCGTGTGCGTCACGTGGGACAGGCGCAAGCTGGGCGAGTTCTTCCAGAACAAGTAAGTAAACGTCTAGTAGCACGGACTCTGAGATCAAGCTGACATGATAGCCGAGCCCTTGGAGAGAGGCCTGGCCGAGGACATCGAGGCGGGCGCCGTGTGCGTCACGTGGGACAGGCGCAAGCTGGGCGAGTTCTTCCAGAACAAGTCTAGTAGCTTAAGTAACAGTTTTATAGTGATCAGTGAGCTGTGGTGTTGGCGGAGTGGATATGATGTCCGACGTGAAATCCGAATGTCGCGGGTTTGAATCCTGGCTTGCACCAATGGCTTTTTCGAAACTTGCGTTCGGAATATCATTTGATATTTACCACTCGGTGAAGGAAAACATTATGTGGGAATCTGCATACATCCGCGAATAAATTTAAATGCATCTAAATCACATTGGGCCAGCTTGGGGGTCCAGCCCTCTCGCGTATGAGAGGAGGCCTGTGCTCAGCAGAGGGACGTATATAGGGATGGTATTTCATATGGCCAATATCTTGGTCCAATGTGTATTCGTCTCTCACATTTTGCTTAATGAGAGAGTGAGACGCAATGCACATTGGACCAAAATATTGTACAGATGATTTTCTTAGCAAAACTCTTATTTTAGAAGTATATAATTTTTCAAGATTCTACATACAGCTGTTTATAAGGCGGTGCATGCTCTCTATATCGGGACCGTATAATGCTCATATTGTTTTGTTTGAACCGTGTCAGGTACGACTGGGACTTGCTCGCCGAGCGGTCCATCTGAATGAGTTCTATGTCTGGTTTAATTTATCGCCCGTATTAGATTTACACACTGTATATTATTTTATGTTACATGTCGCTTGTTTTACAAGTGATTTCCTTTCTGCTAGACTTAAAATTTAAATACTATTAAATTGAAATCGGGATTTCTTGGTAACTCTAAAGACATTTTGGTAACGCTAATTATTGGGATTCTGAAGTAAAGTGCGATGTTCTTGACGTGGCACGTTCCGCAGGTCACGTGACACAAGACGCGCCCGTGCCGGGCTCGCCGCTCTACACGATCATAGCGTTCGTGCCCGCCATCGACTCGTTCGGCTTCGAGACGGACTTGCGGACGCACACGCAGGGCCAGGCCTTCTGTCTGCAGGTGTTCCACCACTGGCAGATCGTGCCGGGAGACCCGCTCGACAAGAGCATAGTCATCAGGTAACGACAACAACCTAGATGCCTTCTGTCTGCAGGTGTTCCACCACTGGCAGGTCGTGCCGGGAGACCCGCTCGACAAAAGCATAGTCATCAGGTAACAACAACGACAACAACAACCTAGAGGCCTTCTGTCTGCAGGTGTTCCACCACTGGCAGGACATGCCGGGAGACCCGCTCGACAAGAGCATAGTCATCAGGTAACGACAACAACCTAGATGCCTTCTGTCTGCAGGTGTTCCACCACTGGCAGGTCGTGCCGGGAGACCCGCTCGACAAGAGCATAGTCATCAGGTAACAACAACGACAACAACAACCTAGAGGCCTTCTGTCTGCAGGTTTTCCACCACTGCACAGTGTTTTATAAACCCCATTTTTGTTGCATCCCTTTTTTATTGTAAAAATCGATTATTTATATTATTCTAAGCCCTAGACTAAAACTCCCGCATCGATACGACTTGTAGTTTTTGAGAAAAAAAATCCAAAGTTGGCCGGATAAAGGGTACCAGAATGACAAAAAAAATCATACCGATTAAACTGGGCTACTCAGTTAAATTTTAATTATATGGTATATTTTCACTCTTGATGACAAATATTCTGCCCATTTTTGAACTCTGTAATAGGATAGTTTACGAGATAATACCAATTTTATCACTTTTCTGTTTTAATTTTTTTCTTGAAAATAACGCTGTATTAGAACAAGACCTTAATACAGAATATTCCTTGTACACACCTCTATCGATAGTAAAAAAAAACACAATCAAATTCCGCGTTATATATTTTCAGTAGTCATTGGTCATTGATACAAATAAAAGATTTGAGGATATAGACTGTTGATAAAATCATAGCTGTCCTGAAAAAGCGCGAGCTTAAGAAGAAATTAAAGTAAATCTATTGATCTCTACTTTAGGTATCTTAAGGCTAGGGATCTTTGCGCACTTAATTATGAAGTTGTCTATAACGGTCAGGCCGCTGGAGCCGCAGCCCGCCACGCACCTGGCGCGCGAGTTCATGGTGAAGACGCGGCGCCGCAAGGGCCTCAGCGAGGACGTCTCCATCAACAAGTTCTTCGACGACCCCATGCTGCTCGAGCTGGCGAGGCAGGACGTGCAGTTCAATTAGTATTCTACTTGTTAATAAATCTCACTAAATATACTCATTGTTTTTTTCTGGGTTTCTTACCATAGCCAACAATTTGAAATAGAGGTGGATTGGAACAATTGGAAATGCTACATGCAAAGTTTCATGATTTGTTATTGCTATCATAAAAACCGGCCAAGAGCATGTCGGGCCACGCTTAGTGTAGGGTTCCGTAGTTACTCTTCCGTCACAATAAGCTAAACTGGAGCTTAAAGTATAGTAAATTGTTAACCAAGGGATGAAACGGTACCTTTCACCCGAGTTAAACAAATAGGCAAATTTGCATAATCGGTACCTAATTAAAGTAAGTCTTTTTACTATGAACGAAAACTTTGCGATAACTCAAAAACAGCTAAACTGATCAGGTCCGCTATAGTTTTCATTTAATGTCTTTCTTAAGCTCTACTTCCAAGATTTTTTTCATATTTTTTGGACCTATGGTTCAAAAGTTAGAGGGGGGGGGGGGACACATTTGTTTTTTTCTTTCAAAGCGATTATCTCCGAATATATTCACTTTATCAAGACAGACAGACTGACATGGCGAAACTATAAGGGTTCCTACTGTTCCTAGTTGACTACGGAACCCTAAAAAGGTAAAGCGCTTATTTTTTACATGTTCATGCGACTAGCTGACGTTCTTACCACCGCGATAATATAGGGTAAAGGCACCTATTACCGTGGTAGTTAAGGAACTTTTCAAAAGAGATCCAAAAATTAAGGGTATCAATGCTGTCTAACAGCCAGGATTTTTTTTTTTTCATCAGAGCATTTAATGAACTTTCCGTTTCACACGTTTTTGGATTCATTTTGGGTTATTATATGTATTAAAATATTTTTTGAAGCCAAAATGACCAAATCTTCTATTACCGTGGCAAGGGACAGACTGTGATTCTATTATCGCGAATTGAGCTTTAATTACCGAGGGTACAATTGGCATGATTTTTCTGCACTCGTTAATAGAAATCAAACTCAAAATTCGAAACCTAATACCGAGGGTTAAAACAATAATAACGACGTGGGTTCTGTATATTATTTTTGTGTCATTAACTTTAATAATGACACAAAAATAAAAAATAAAACTATAGGAGTATGTTTAAAAATAAGAGATATATTCGAAGAGATTATAATTACACTTTGGCATAGTCAAATACTATTAAATAGTTAACTTACCAAGTACCCACGAGTACCTGTATAACAAGTTATAAGTTGAATGTTTTACATGTAAAACAACAAAAATTAATATTAGTAAAGTTTTACTAAGGACGTATATGACAAATAGGCTTGCCTGTTATTAAATAAAGTAATTTTTAAATGCTATAAAGATTGATAAGAATTTGTCTTACTGACATAATTAGCTGCACAAAAAAAACAAGTAAGTAACATTTACTCATAAGGCACAGCGTAAATTATAGTCGAAATTTTATAAGCTGGACGTTTACCACCTGAGTGAAAGTTTACCACAGTGAAATGGTAAACGTCCACCTTATAAAATTTCGACTATATATAAAAACATGAAATTTTTTAATTCTAATATTTTTGATAAGGTAATTAAGTTAAATAAAGTCTCTCACATATTATGTGTTATAATTTACCCATTTATAATTAACAAATCACAGTACTTTTCTTATTGCTGATTCTTATAGCTAAAAAAATCATGTCTGAAATTTTGGACTACTGTATAAATAAAATTATATAAAAAAAAAATCTAATCGGAAATGTCCGGCAGTTGGGTACCCTTCCTTGTCAGAGTAATAACTGAATCAGAAAACAGAAGAATTTAAATCTGATAATGATAACTGAAGTCTAAATTTTATCAACGAAATCTGTACTTGCGGTACCCTAAATGCGATATTTCAATACAATACCAAATAGTCACTCGGTAATAGATAACTCTTTAAGAGCCTATTACCGACCCATTCGATATTTCTCTGGGTCGGTAATAGATTTCTATACATTCTATTACCGAGGGTAATCTGATCATACCATCGGTAATAGGCTTAATTTGGAGTTTAATTAAACCTAATTCCGACCCATAAAAATAATAAAACACAGATGGTTTTTCAAATCAAATCAAACACGTATATTACAAGCTTCTTGTAAAGACAAAATCACATAACTGGCAAGTAAATTTTAGGTTTTAACTCAAAATAAAAAAAAGTTGACAGATTAAGGGTTCCCATAGAAACAAGGAAATCGGTGCTGAAGTTTTTGTTAAAAATTAAGGGTTAGTTAAATACTTTCCATACCACGGAAATAGCTCTTTAATAGCGTGAATAGATCAAGATTGGAATAAATAAAAGAAATTATAAAATTGATAATTTGTACCAAAACTAAAGAGTAAATAACAAAACTACCACTTTTTCTATTACCGTGGCATACCACGGAATTACTTACCACAGAAGTAATTGGCGCCTATCACCGCTGTATTTTATTTTCAATTTTAAACGTATTTCCGGGTCAAAAACTAAGTTAAAAGTAATTCAAAATCGTGTAGAAAACAATACACAACCTCTTAAAAGGCATTGCACTAGTTTATTTGCCATAACTATTACGTAAAACACTAAGTAAGATTGAAGTGCACTTACCTGTGGTGTCACGCGTCTGTATGGAACAACCGGTTCTTGCGCCGCCGTCGCACAAACTGACGAATCGCGAGTTTTTTGTTACACTCACACAAATGCACACTAATGGGCACGATAGACCAATGAATGAGCTTGTTTTGTGTATGCTTTATTTCTTAGGGGATAGATCTGTTTGCTTGCAAAATGCGTATTTGTAAACACCGCGGTGTTAGACGTCGATTTTGATACCCGCGTTAATAGCCGCCGTTACCCTATAACCGTCTGACGATTTTTAGGGTTCCGTACCAAGGAACCCTTATGGTGCGACTCTGTCCGTCCGTCCGTCTGTCACATTGCTAAATATCTCGAGAAGTACTTAAGCTATCGATTTGAAATTTGGAATAGTAATGGAGGTGTATTTTTTACATTTTATTTATATTAATGATGGAAATGGCCAATATAAAGAGGGGGCAAAATTTGAAAGTCTAGAAATGTGAAATAAAAATGACGAAAAATTATGAAATTTTTACATAATATTAACATTACTATAAATTTTACAGGAAATATAATCAGACCCCTATCATGGTAACTTTTTTTAAATAACAAAAAACCTTTCCGATTTCGGTTTGCATGTTTTTTGTTATGAAATAAACAGGTTTTTTTTTTTACAGGAAAAATAAAATATTTTGGCGGCAAAGTATGTACATTCATTAATCTTTGTTTTTTTATCTTTATCTTGGTACTAGAAATGAGTATCTGTTGAGTCCTACCAAAAATAAAATATTTCTAATCAAAAGTAGGTTTTAATTGTCAAAAACAATTGGAAAACTTTTATTTATTTAATCTTCATTACACAAAAGAAAATACAATCATACAAAAGATGGACTTAATGCTATAAGGCATTCTCTACCTTCGAACAAAGCAGATAATTTGTAGGCAGTGCAACACCATGTTGTATTACAACACAAGGAACGTACTTTAATTACTTACACAACTTGTTCCCTTCCAAAAGTTGACTGTGCTCTGACCAACCTAACAAAAATACCTTTGGGGCCCAACTCTTGCCGTTTTAAAAAGGAGGCATAAAATATTCTTACTCAGATTCCGTAGTAGGTTCACTAGGTACAGAGCCCACTCAATATTCGCTCGCGACCCACTAATGGGACCTATAGTTTGGGAAATGCTGATCTAAGCGATCTATATATTAAATATGTCGGAGAATGACTGAATTGTGCTATCTATCTATTCATCACGCTATATTTTGACAAATAGAGCAAGCTAGGGTGTTACGTTACACCTTAGTGGCGTTCGACGCATTTCCACCAAGGCGTCATGGAGTGCGCTGTTAAAACAGTTGAAATCAAGAACAATTGAAGTTATGCTGTCAATCAATCTCAAGACAAGAACGGGATAAGATGACGTCGCTGGCGGTTCCTGGGTTAAACCCACTTGCTTATTAAGAAATGTAACGTGTGCTGTAATTTGTAATCAGTCTTGTCCAGTAAAGACTGTGAGTTGAACGTCGTATTTCATTGAAAGCCCTCGTCATCCACTATTGAAGGTTCTGATGTTCTGTCTCTAGTATATTACGCCCACGATTCCCGAGATATATTATCTTTATCTAAGCAATACAAAACCTTATTAAGCTCATTGTAGGACTTAATCAATTTGTGTAATACTCGTAATGTCCTATAATATGTACTTATTTATACAAGTAGTATAAATAATAAACCAGCGCTGCTTACGGCAAAGGTAGAAAACAACTCCTAGGGAAAAATCCTGCCCTACAAGAGTGTGCTGCAGTCTTATGTAAAATATGCGAGGGGCATTCTTGCTCCATCTCGGACATGACTTGAACAAAAGCATGGCCCATGAACACAACGATGACGATAAACTTAGTAATTTCGGAGAAGATGAGGAATAAATTTAAGATTAATAACTAAACCTGTTTATAGTTGATATAACATAATTATTGTACCTACCCAGTGTTTGTTTATTGCATTCGGTTTATTTTCTGTCTCTCTTTTGGTTTCCTATATAGACCAATAGTGGGACCGGATTTTTGCCCTATAAGTTTCGATAATTCTAAAGGGTGAAAAGTGATGTTTATCTGGTATGGGACATATTTTTAAGCATATTTGTAATATATGAAGAAAAATTAGAACGAGCGTTAGATATAAATAAGGTATTTATGTATTTTTATTGATGAATTTTGAATATTGAATTAAAGTACAAAATTTAAGCATCGTCTTTTATAATATGTATGAGGCTTTATGCTATCAAATTTTTAGAAAAAAAATCAACGTGCTACTTTGTCAAACTCAAATTAACTTATTATTTTGTCAATATTGAATTAAAGTTTGAAAAATCCACAATATCATATCTAAATTCTTAAGTTAATAGGCAAGGCAAAAAATTAGAAGAATAGGATATGTGCTTTACAATTAATATGCGGTTTTTGTCCTGTAAGATCTAATATTGAATTAAAGTCCGTAGAGATAAGTCTATTACTATAAAATAATATATGCAGCCATTTTATGGAAAGGTAGAAATATCTGTGTGTAGCTTGCATTGTAATAGTAAAATCAACTTAAAAAGGCGCGAAATTCATAACCACGCCGCGCTGGTCCGTCAACATGTCGGCTCGGCGCGCGGGAGCCTATCGTAGCCGACCTAGTGAGCGATAGATACCTCGCCCCGCCCGCGCCCCCCGCTCAGCGTCGCAAGCGCTGTTTGTCTTTTCTTTCAAATCATTCATTTGTTTGTTTATCGTGCACATAAATTAGATGCGGACATTACATGAATTTAATTATAGAATAAAAGTTATTATGACTTCAAAATGAGTGAAAAATGTTTGATATGTGTACTGTACTGTACTGACTTAGTAACAGAGAAAAAACGAGGAATTGAGCAGTTAATAACTGCGAGCAAATAATCTTTCTTGGTGATGGGAAAGTTAAATATTTCTACGGGAAGGAGGAACTACGTTTCCATAAAAAGTGTAGATTATACATTGAGTCGAAGGCTATACCGGCGTACAAAAGACTAATGGAGGTGGCATCAGCAGAGGGCTTACCGCGAACCACGTTCGACGTGTTGCCTCCCTGTCATACTTACGTACGAATTTACAAGTGCGACAGAGAGGTAACACGTCGAACGTGGTTCGCGATAGGCCCTCAAATGTACAGCCAAGTGACGATGATGAAAATTACATTTTCAAAACTTTTGTCTTTTGTTACCATTGTGTTAGCCGCCTGTACTTACTTTCAACATATATTAGTAGTTTATGTTACTGCTACATAATAAAAGGCATTAAAATACACGAGTGTGGGTTTAGGAAACGAACGAAGTGAGTTTCTTAAAAAGATCACACGAGTGTTTTAATGCCTAATTATCTTATACCTTTAAACGAGCAATTCTTGTATATATATATTTCCGGGATCTCGGAAATGGCTCTAACGATTTTGCTGAAATTTGGTATATGGGGGTTTTTGGGGGTAAACAATCTATCTAGATTAGTCTTATGTTTGGGAAAACGCGTGTTTTCGAGTTTTCATGCGTTTTTCTTTCGACGCAGAATATGGTCGCTAATTTCGTGTTGCCGGCCACTGTCCGTCTGGTCCAGCGGGTTAAGACGCGGACTGCTAAACGAGTGTTACGGGTTCGAATCTCGCCTGGTGACTAACTTTTGTTTTTTTTTTATATGTTCAATTTTATATATAATTTTTTAATTTTTATTGTTTTAGACAAGTTTAATTTAGTAAAAGAATGTAGTTAAGATTATCACCTATACACCACCATATTACAATAAATAGTTAGTTATAACCGAGCAAAGCTCGGTCGCCCAGGTACTGTATAGTTATTGCAGGTAGTTCGCAATCACATTTTTAGCACAGGCATTATAAGAGAGGTATGGGCATTGTAAATGTCATCTGGCTCTGTTTGGTAGGGCACAGCACAGCGGATGTCATTCCAGATCTAGAGCAGAACCCAACTGGGGAAGTACCTCCACCTTACAGAAAATCGCAGCCAAATAACACTAGACCCTACTCATAGTGTTGTGTTCCTGCCGGTGAGTAAGGTTGCCAGAGCTCAACGAGGGGTGGGAGGTTAGGGTCGGCAACGCGCATGTAACTCCTCTGGAGTTGCAGGCGTAGATAGGCTACGGATACTGCTTACCATCAGGCAGGCCGTATGCTTGTTTGCCACCGACGTAGTATAAAAATAAATAAAAAAAACACAATTAAAATATTTCATACGACATGTGCTAATTATTTGTCTCAGTGTAAACAAAAATATATCATAATTATGATATCAATTTTCAAATTCAAAATGGCGGACATGTTTTATAACTTATTTTAAGAAATTATGAGTAGTTTAAGACTTTGAAAAGCAAGAAATTGTTTCTTGCTTCTGTTTGTATATGTATCATGTAGTATTTGATGTTTTCATTATTTTTGAAAGTCCTCAGGGTGCCGATTACGAAAATGACTTCCATTATGGAACCCAAGATGGCGGACATTCATTTTTCTTAAAAATCGGTATGGGTGTCATCTCCGAGGTTCTTCGAGGTTCCGATTACGAAAATGACGTCCATTTTGGAATCCAAGATGGCGAACATTATTTTTTCTTAAAAATCGATATGGGTGTCATCTCCGAGGTTCCTCGGGGATCCGATTACGAAAATGACGTTCATTTTGAAATCCAAGATGGCGGAAATAATTTTTTCTTAAGTCGATATGGGTGTCATATCCGAGGTTCCTCGGGATTCCGATTACGAAAATGACGTCTATTTTGAAATCCAAGATGGCGGACATTAATTTTTCTTAAAAATCGATATGGGTGTCATCTCCGAGGTTCCTCGGGGTTCCGATTACGAAAATGACGTTCATTTTGAAATCCAAGATGGCGGACATTAATTTTTCTTAAAAATCGATATGGGTGTCATCTCCGAGGTTCCTCGGGGATCCGATTACGAAAATGGCATTCATTTTGAAATCCAAGAAGGCGGAAATTATTTTTTCTTAAAAGTCGATATGGGTGTCATATCCGAGGTTCCTCAGGATTCCGATTACGAAAATGACGTCTATTTTGAAATCCAAGATGGCGGACATAAATTTTTCTTAAAAATCGATATGGGTGTCATCTCCGAGGTTCCTCGGGGTTCCAATTACAAAAATGACGTCAATTTTGGCGGTTCTTGTTGGTGCAGATTTCAAAAATAGAGACCATTTTAGAATTAAAGGTGGTTGATATCACGGCTACACACATCGACACCCATTTCAAAAAGTAGCGTCCGCCATATTTATTTTCAAAATAGATGCCATTTTTGAAATCCACACCCCTAAAAACACAGAAAACAACACCCATGACGACTTTTTCAAAAAAGTGATGTCCGTCATCTTTATTTCCAAAATGGACGTCATTTGTAAAATTAGTACACATACATCATACAACATGAAAACTAAAAACATTTCCATCCTCTTTTGGGCAGTTGTGTAAGTCTGTGATAACCCTAGGTAGGTACGGAGACCTTGAGCGGTGTCGGCATTTACGCAAACATCAAAGGCGTCGGCCCACTGTTACTTTTTACACTGTGCTTTTAGTGTGTAAACGAAAACGTCACATGATATATCAAAAGAAAAGTTATTTTATCTTATACCTTTAAACGAGCAATTCTTGTATATATATATAATTATATTTCTGTGATCTCGGAAACGGCTCTAACGATTTCGCTGAAATTTGGTATATAGGGGTTTTTGGGGGTATACAATCTATCTAGATTAGTCTTATGTTTGGGAAAACGCGTGTTTTCGAGTTTTCATGCGTTTTTCTTTCGACGCAGAATATGGTCACTAATTTCGTGTTGCCGGCCACTGTCCGTCTGGTCCAGCGGGTTAAGACGCGGACTGCTAAACGAGTGTTACGGGTTCGAATCTCGCCCGGTGACGCTTTTGTTTTTTTTATATGTTCAAGTTTATATATAATTTTTTAATTTTTATTGTTTTACACAAGTTTAATTTAGTAAAAAAAATGACCTATGTAATAAGAGAAATCGACAATAGATGGCGTTACTCTGTGACAAGTGCTGTAAGGTTAAAATCGATTGTAAATAATAATAATTGTCAGTTCACATTTTACTTTTTAAGTTTATGTACATTATCACCACCATATTACAATAAATAGTTATAACCGAGCAAAGCTCGGTCGCCCAGGTACTATATTACTAACTGTACTAGGTTGCCTTTTTAACAAGTTGGTCCAGTCCATGGTTGCCTACATTTTATATAAAAATCGGTTAATCTAGGCGACCATTAACTGGACCAACTTTTTTAATACGGCAACTTTCAAATAAGCTTTCATTTGATATATCATACGATGAAATAACAAACAAAAAAACTATCCGTACGCAATCTTACAAGGTAACCTACTTGAAATGTATCACTGTGAATTTTGTCTTACATTTATTTCTTATCAGAAATAAATAACATGAGGGTGCACATACCTTATAACGTATCTCTATATAACTATCGGTTATCAATATTGCATTAGCGGTTAACAACAACATTCCCCTTAAAACAAATAACTATCGCGAGGAAAATACCAAGTCCAAACATCTGAAAAAAATCGGGAAAGAAAAGCTGCAGCTGGCTTTTAAAATGGTACAAGGAAGGGTGGTCATCTGTATGAGAATGTGTTTTTTTTGTCTCTATTTGACCCAATGGTTGACTGGTAGAGAATGCCCTTTGGCATTAAGTCCGCCATTTGTGTTTTTTTTTGTTTGTGCAATAAAGTTTAAATAAATAAATAATATTCATGTAACGCGATAACGAATTCTACGTGAACGAAACCGCGGGCAATACCTATTATAGTAACAACAAAATAACAATTTTCTATTGCTATTAATTTAAAACACGCTTTAGGAATTTTTTTGATGGACCGTAGACGCAGTCAAGGGCACCCCGCTCCCCACTACCGTTGTTCGCTGCCTCCTGCCACAGCGCGCGGCGCGCGCAAACTTGCCGCGCGTTTGAAACGTAACGTATTTAAATAAGCAAGGAATGCATACATATCAGTAATGAGTATCGCCGTGATTTTATATTTCTAAATTTTTGTTTAGTAACTGAGATCATTGTTGATGATCGATTATTATTAACTCTACAAACTTTAATTCAATATTAGCTATACTGCTTAACCTGAAATCAATATCTAGACAAGCACATTGTCTTCATGTCTAACTTTTTACTAGAATACTAAGTTGATCGATAATATCGTAATTTTGCAATATCAGCAACTCTAATTCTATATTTACAAAATAACTCGTGTTTTTACGTTTACCAGAAAGCAGCTGTTCCAGATTTCTAAAAACTGAAAATTGTACATAAATTGAAGTGTTATTCGATATGCTAAAGTTTTCTGTAACTTTAATGCTATATTTACTTAGTTATTAGCAGAAATTAAAATATTTAAATATAACCGAAAGCTCAACCTTAAAATTTCTAACTTTTTACCAAAGTATTATTTAACATACTCCCAATGACATATCAAAAAAGAAAAAACTTTAATATTATCGAAACCCATTTTTGTTCAACCGCTGGTCTAATACGAGTTAGTCGCAACATTTGCATGATTTACACCCTCTTTTCTGACATTAAATAACCTCAATTCCCCGAACATCTAAAAGCTTTCTTTAACTGCTATTGTGTTTCTTTTCTTCGTGTTTGTCAACTTCACTCTAATGGGAACCTTTCCCTGTGTATACCTACCATCTCACCGAACAGGTTTTATGTCTAATTCATTTTTAGGGTTCCGTACCCAAAGGGTCAAACGGGACCCTATTACTGAGACTCCGCTGTCCGGCCGTCCGTCTGTCATCAGGCTGTATCTCATGAAGTGAGATAGTTAGCCAGTTGAAATTTCTACAGATTATGTTATGTATTTCTGTTGCCGCTATAACAACAAATACTAAAAACAGAATAAAATAAATATTTCTTTCCAATCTCGAGGTCCTCTAGTATGGTCAAGTTAAGGAAAAGTATGGAAGTAAGTCGTGTAGTCGTGCTTTTTTTGGATTTGTTAGATGGCGCAACTAGATTGTTTCCCCCGAGTTGCACCGTTTCTATTATGTACGGAAGACTGTTAAATTTTAGGTATAAACTATAAAGTGCCGTAATTTTGGAGTAAATTAAAAGCTATTGGGTTCAAGCTATGTAGTGTATAGAGAACACCTTGGTGCATAGTATATCTTAATTAAAAAGATGTGCAATGTATGATACCCTAAAAAAAATTTTTTTTTCGATTGCGGCTCGAGGATAAGTCAGTCGGTTGGTGCAATCTCAAGTTAAGCTTTTTAAAGCATTATAAACATTCAGTTAACTTTGCACGCCTGGGCAAATTATGGAACATGTATTTTTAATTATTTTGTACATTGTGCTTCGGGGGAAATTAAGAGAGACGTGAAAATTTTAAAAACGGTACTTATCTACAGACACTACATTTGCACTAAATAAAAAATAAATTTTTTTTACCGGAAGTTTGTCAAAAAGTAAATAAAATTAATCGCAACGAACTGCAAGCGAAGGTGGTTGGCAGCACGCGGCGCGGGGCGCGCGGGGCGGGGAGATAGCGTAGCGCGCAGCTAGGGTTTGCAATATCCGACAATTTTTCGGATCCGGATACATAGAAATAGGATATCAAGAACGACTGTCAAACTTCAAAAGTGCGACCAAAAATGAAATGCAAGTTTGTGCGTAAATTGTCTATGTGAGATCAAAAATAGTGATGTCATGTTACAACATATTAATAATCTATCGGTGTTTGACCGCTTTATCGACTACTTATTCAAATGTCAAATGTGTTTGATTGTAGAAAAAAATGTTATACGAGTAGGTATGAAGTCGCTTCCCTTAGGGTCATATAGGGCCCAAAAGCAGGGACCGGAAAACCCGTTCATTTGCCTTACCCGTTCGAATGGGTAACCCCTTCATATGATAAGCTAATCGTTTGGGTAACCCGTTCAACCGGTTACCCAACAATAATGATAACCCGTATTATTCAGATTAACCTAATCGTAACAAGTGGTTACCGCTTACAGGAGCTGATTCGGTTTGTGTTTTGCGTGTACTAACCGGTAACCTTTCGGTTTAGGGTAAGCCTTTCCCCTCTCCCGCGCCTTTCCCCCTCCGCTGCGGCACCGCGGCAGAGATGGGCATTACGTAATTGATTCGATAGGTATATTGTAACTACCGACGTAAAAGTACTTTACAGTACATATGGGGCTACTTTATAGCACTAGTGCGAGAAGTAGCATATTACGTTACTGTGTCGAACATTTAAAGGGCCATATGTACTGTAAAACGTTGTACGATACATGTGCGAATAGGTAATTCGCAACTCGTGTCGATTTAAAACACTCCCTTCGGTCGTGTTTTAATTTATCGCCACTCGTTTCGAATTTCCTATTTTTCGCACTTGTATCGTAATGTACTATTTCGTTAATGTTGACTTACTATATAGATGCTTATTTGTATCCGGTTTATAACAGGTTTTAGTAAGATGGCGGCCACACACTTTGACATAAAAATCATCATTTTTAGGTTTTAGGGAGTTCCGATTTCGTAAATGATGACGATTTTGGAATTCAAGATGGCGGCCATGCAGTAAGTCATAAAAGTCGCCATGTAAATCGGATTTTAGGTTTATGGGAGTGCAGATTTAGAAAAAGATGACCATTTTGGAGTCCAAGATGGTGACCATGTACTATGTCATAAAAATCGTCATGGATGCCGTTATATAGGTTTTAGGGAGTGCAGATTTCGAAAATCATGACTATTTTGGAATCCAAGATGGGGGCCATGCAATTTGTCATAAAAGTCGTCATGGATGGAGTCCAAGATGGTGACCATGTACTATGTCATAAAAATCGTCATGGATGTCGTTTTATAGGTTTTAGGGAATGCGGATTTCGAAAAAGATGACTATTTTGGAATCCAAGATGGCGGCCATGTAATTTTTCATTAAAGTCGTCATGGATGTCGTTTTATACGTTTTAGGGAGTGCGGATTTCGAAAATCATGACTATTTTGGAATCCAAGATGGCGGCCATGCAATTTGTCATAAAAGTCTTCATGGATGTCGTTTTATAGGTTTTAGGGAGTGCGGATTTCGAAAATCATGACTATTTTGGAATCCAAGATGGCGGCCATGCAATTTGTCATAAAAGTCGTCATGGATGTCGGTTTATACGTTTTAGGGAGTGCAGATTTCGAAAAAGATGACTATTTTGGAATCCAAGATGGCGGACATGCAATTTTTCATAAAAGTCGTCATGGATGTCGTTTTATACGTTTTAGGGAGTGCGGATTCCGAAAATGATGACCATTTTGGAGTCCAAGATGGCGGCCATGCAATTTGTCATAAAAGTTTTCATGGACGTCGTTTTATAGGTTTTAGGGAGTGCGGATTTCGCAAATCATGACTATTTTGGAATCTAAGATGGCGGCCATGGAATTTTTCATAAAAGTCGTCATGGATGTGGTTTTATACGTTTTAGGGAGTGCGGATTTCGAAAATGATGGCCATTTTGGAGTCCAAGATGGCGGCCATGCAATTTGTCATAAAAGTCTTCATGGATGTCGTTTTATGGGTTTTAGGGAGCGCAGATTTCGAAAGTCATGACTATTTTGGAATCCAAGATGGCGGCCATGCAATTTGTCATAAAAGTCGTCATGGATGTCGTTTTATACGTTTTAGGGAGTGCAGATTTCGACAAAGATGACCATTTTGGAGTCCAAGATGGTGACCATGTACAATGTCATAAAAATCGTCATGGATGTCGTTATATAGGTTTTAGGGAGTGCAGATTTCGAAAATCATGACTATTTTGGAATCCAAGATGGCGGCCATGCAATTTGTCATAAAAGTCGTCATGGATGGAGTCCAAGATGGTGACCATGTACTATGTCATATAAATCGTCATGGATGTCGTTTTATAGGTTTTAGGGAGTGCGGATTTCGAAAATGATGACCATTTTGAAATCAAAGCTGGCGGCCACACATATTGTCATAAAAGTCATCTTGGTAGTTGTTTTTTAGGTTTTAGGGAGTGCGGATTTCGAAAATCATGACTATTTTGGAATCCAAGATGGCGGCCATGCTTTTTGTCATAAAAGTCGTCATGGATATCGTTTTATAGGTTTTAGGGAGTGCGGATTTGGAAAATGATGACTATTTTGGAATCCAATATGACGGCCACGTACTATTTAATAAAAGTCATCATAGATGTCGTTTTATAGGTTTTAGAGAGTGCGGATTTCGAAAAAGATGATCATTTTGGAATCCAAGATGGCGGCCATGCAATTTGTCATAAAAGTCGTCATGGATGTCGTTTTATACGTTTTAGGGAGTGCAGATTTCGAAAAAGATGACCATTTTGGAGTCCAAGATGGCGGCCATGCTTTTTGTCTTAAAAGTCGTCATGGATATCGTTTTATAGGTTTTAGAGAGTGCGGATTTGGAAAATGATGACTATTTTGGAAGCCAAGATGACGGCCACGTACTATTTAATAAAAGTCATCATGGATGTCGTTTTATAGGTTTTAGAGAGTGCGGATTTCGAAAAAGATGATCATTTTGGAATTCATGATGCCGACCATGAAATATGTCAGAAAAATAGTCATGGATGTCGTTGTACAGGTTTTACGGAGTGCGAATTTCGAAAATCATGACTATTTTGGAATCCAAGATGGCGACCATGCAATTTGTCATAAAAGTCGTCATGGATGTCGTTTTGTAGGTTTTAGGGAGTGCGGATTTCGAAAGTCATGACTATTTTGGAATCCAAGATGGCGGCCATGCAACTTGTCATAAAAGTTGTCATGGATGTCGTTTTATAGGTTTTAGGAAATGTGGTTTTCAAAAATGATGAACCTCAACCATGTGTGTCGTAAAGAACTCTTCAAGACATTTAAAATGAGCCCAAATTCGATAGCTTTACTAGTAGTTATCGATGAGTTCCACTGACACCTTCCGATTCCACCATCAGACCCTTGCCACCATGTGTATCGTAAAGAACTCGTCAAGACCTTTAAAATGAGCCCAAACTCGATAGCATTACTAGTAGTTATCGATGAGTTCCATCAACACCTACCAATTCCACCATCAGACCCTCGCCACCATGTGTATCGTAAAGAACTCGTCAAGCCCTTTAAAATGAGCCCAAACTCGATAGCATTACTAGTAGTTATCGATGAGTTCCACTGACACCTTCCGATTCCACCATCAGACCCTCGCCACCATGTGTATCATAAAGAACTCGTCAAGATATTTAAAATGAGCCCAAACTCGATAGCATTACTAGTAGTTATCGATGAGTTCCATCGACACCTTCCGATTCCACCATCAGACCCTCTCCCCCATGTGTATCGTAAAGAACTCGTCAAGACGTTTAAAATGAGCCCTAACTCGATAGCATTACTAGTAGTTATCGATGTGTTCCATCGACACCTTCCGATTCCACCATCAGACCCTCTCCCCCATGTGTATCGTAAAGAACTCGTCAAGACGTTTAAAATGAGCCCTAACTCGATAGCATTACTAGTAGTTATCGATGAGTTCCATCGACACCTTCCGATTCCACCATCAGACCCTCTCCCCCATGTGTATCGTAAAGAACTCGTCAAGACGTTTAAAATGAGCCCTAACTCGATAGCATTACTAGTAGTTATCGATGAGTTCCATCGACACCTTCCGATTCCACCATCAGACCCTCTCCACCATGTGTATCGTAAAGAACTCGTCAAGACCTTTAAAATGAGCCCTAACTCGATAAAATTATTAGAAGCCATTGATGAGTTTCACTGACACAGGAGATGTGCACAGACAGCAAACGATAAAGAAAGTGACAATAATAGGAGTAATAGATACTAAACAAAAATATACCAAAATCAATGCAACGCCTTACCATATTAGGTAATTTGCCTTAAACCTTAGCATGTGTTTTGAAATCTACGTTGTGCGCCACTTGACTTAACGTACACTTTTGTTTGAATTAGCAATATTAGGTCGGCAAATTACAAAGCCTTTGACAAATACCGACTGCCGCCGCGCCGCGCCGCGCACTCGCACGTGCACGTAGTGAATGGAACCGCCGTGTTTCGCGTCGGGCGCTACGTTAATAGACCATATGCAGTTTACGTAAAAGCTAAAACAGCTTGTTCGTATTTAATCAGCGCTTGAAGCGATAACCCCTTCCCGGGTTTTTAATATCGGTAAGCGCTAACCTGAATTAATTCAAATAAAAGGATTAGTTTCTTAACCGGTAAGCCAATCAAAAGCTTACCGAAATGAAGCGGTTTTTGGAACACAGCTTTACAATAACCCGGGTTTTTGAACGGGTTAGGGTAAGCGGGTCCGGTCCCTGCCCAAAAGGTGCCTTTGATGAAACCAGCACCATATTTTAGTATGTTAAGCATGTTATTCTGACTAAAAAACCATCGGGAGACAGTTTCTAACGTGGTTAAGTCACCAGTTATGACGTCATCAAAATGGCCGGTACCGTGTTCAGAATATTGCGTATACCACAACAAGTATATCACATGTAAGCTTGTGTGGGGTGTCATAAAAAGCAAAATTAAATGCGCTACAATATCGGTTATATATTTGACCATGTAAATACCATAGTTTGCGAGAAATTTTAAGTTTTATTTGAATTTTCCCGAAAAAAAATCCGTTTTTTGTTTTCATCAACTTTACAGGAAAACATTGTATCAAGATATGAATGCTACATTAATAAGCTATAAAATTTTATTAAAATTTTGAAAATCGGTTTATAAACAAGCAAATTACACTATTTTTGTTCCATACCGGATGACACCACCAAGAGTCGGATGGCTGTTTCAATACAATTTGCAAGGCAAATGATGTTTAAGTAAAGGTAACTTGCTGAACGATATTTATAGTAAAGTAATATTTTCGATAAATGTATTATTATCAAAATTAAGAATACTGAGATCGTTTTATTGTAATTTACTCCGGATCTAGCTAATTAAAGTTACACACTAATTAAACAAAAATATTTATTTTTTTACGTATTATTACGTATTTTTTATGCACCTTCGCATGCGCAATGCATAGTGTATTTAAATCCGTGTTTTACTCACCCACACCCTGTACAGCGTTCTTTGCACTGACATCAGACTAGCATCAGGAAGGGTTTTCTACAAAGAGGTGTACGCTGGTCCATCATTTTTCTTTCGCCAAGCCTAGTTGCAAGAATCTAGCATTTGTGGGTCGCTATTCAGGTAAATTGGTCCCAATGTGGGTCTGTTAAGCCCTTTTTATATGCTGTAGGAGAGCATCCTGTTGAAGGAATATACTCGATCGCTCTGTTTTTTCCTAAACAAGATCCTCCTCGCAATATTTACATTACCTATTTGTTTCACTACTGGGAATTTATATGGAGGGTTTGCAATTAGAATATTGTGATATTCTAATTATTAGAATATCCACCAAAATAAATATCCGAATAAACGGATTTAGTAAACACAGAAATAACGTTTTTAAGTATGTTTTAATACAATGATATCACCCCAACCAATTTTAAATGATTACTTGATTACTATAATAGCTAACATTATCTCTAAAACCGTACTTAATAAGGAGGGTTTATATCTGGATTAGCTGGTGCATAGTTGGAAATACATCCAATGCCTCACCTCGTGTTCATTCGTCATGAAATACTAACTATGAAAGCAATACTTACTTACTTCACTGGATCAGTGACCCAAAAAGAATCTTGGCCTTTGACACAAGAACAACGTCACTCTGCTCTATTTTGCACCACTCCACGCTAGTTGGATACTCCGAGGGCGTTTTAGGGCTACATCGCTCCTGCGGTATATCTTCTCATAGCCCGATTCTCTCCCGTCCACTCCAAGTGACCAAGCCTGCGAAGTCGTGCGGCTATAATCTCGCTAATTATATTGGGTGCCGCAACTAGCTACTCTAGCTCCCTATTTTTCCTACGCTTTCATCTTCTCTATCTTCATCTCTGATAGGTCCCAGAATATTCCGCCAAAATTTCGTCTTCTTCACTAAGAACTTGTTCTTTTTTTTCTGATTCAGAGTCCAAGTGTAATACTTACCGATGCCATTCATCAAAATCTAATTATTGTCTTATAGACTTGAATCATGGACAGTCTACTGATCAGCTTGGACACTAGAACTCGGTGAAGCGCTGCTGAGCATCATAGGGCATTTTGGATTCGAACATCTATCTCCTGTTCCCGATTACTTTAGGTAGGTCTCTTCTTTTCGATCTGCGGTGGCAGCATGGTTCTATTTTTATCACTTGTCACTATGCCCTTCATGACAAATGATAAATAGCCGACCATCTTAGCCCTATTCATTCGGAGATATTCTAGTGGTTGATTATCAGACCAATTTTCTCTCCTTCCTACTCTACTATCCTAGCCTTGGCCTCCAGGTCGCTTTTGTTTTGAGCCTATAGCCCCAAGTCATCAGGATATCCAATGATCTAATGTTTGCATTAAGCAACATTCGCATTCATTATATAAAGTTACTGCGTGACATGATGTACCTATCAAAATAGATGTGCTGTTAGTGTTTGAATTGATTAAATATATGAAAATACTATATTTAAATGACAAAATGGTATGAAATTATTCATAAATTTCATTAGAAAATTTATTCGGTTATAGATCAATAACCATATTTAACGGATCCGTAATATCCGGATCTTATGACCCGCTAGATCCGGATCTTATAGTTGACGGATATCCGGATATTTCATATATCCGGAACACAAACCCTACGCGCAGCGATTGTTCCGAGACAGTTTGTTTGACACTTTTGACGGGCAACGAGCACAAATCTTTCTTCTGGCATTAAAACGGAACTATTGTTTTAAACAATCATTGAGTGAACTAAGTAGTCTAACGTTTTCGTAAGTATATGGAAAAACGCGATTTTTCGAATTTAACAAATATTGAGCTTCGTCGGTGCATCTACGCGCGTTCCTTCTCTTGCCACTAATCACGCGCTTGTCGCTTCTGTGTATTTATTGCTCTACGTTTTTGGTACTTGATTACAAAACTGCATGTTCCGTATAAAAATGCCAATTTTTTATGGGGTGCGAATGTAAACAAAATCAAATGAATATGATTGCATCAATTTCCAATAGTATTAAAATTTCCCCCGAAGTACAACTACAGTAAAACATGAAAAACTACTTTCCGGGTGTCGCACCCTGGTGCGAATTTGACATTGGATTTAGATATTTTTTCTAATTATTTACTCAATTTGCACCGAGTACATTACTTTCCCCAGACCCGCAATGGCCAAAATAGATTTTTTTTAACGTTGTTTTTTTTTTTACCTGTTCCGTAGCTTAAATTAACATAAATAACACGTTCGAATTTAGATATAAGTGTTGTAAAACGTACGCCAAATTACACCGAGTACACCTTTTTTCTCTTCTTAGTTATAACCATTACATTATTTTCAGCCGATTTCACCCCTTTCCGGGGGGGTGAATTTAGTAACGATTGTATAAAGTTAGATTTTTAGCCCATACAAAACAATCCGTAGTGATTTTATTAGTCCTTAGAATTAGTTCCTGACTTTAGTGAAATTTGACTTAATTTGACCGTACTACTCATCCAATCACCGAAGTTAAGCAACGTCGGACGGGGTCAGTTCTTGGATGGGTGACCGTTTTTATAGATAATGGTACGGAGCCCTTCCTGTGCGAGTCCGACTCGCACTTGGCCGATTTTTCCAAAGGTTGACTGGTAGAGAATGCCTTATAGCAGTAAGTCCATATTTTGTACGATCGTATTTTCTTTTTTGCAATAAAGATTAAATAAATAAATAAAAGTTTTCCAATTGTTTTTGCTGATTAGTACCTACCTACTCTTGACTAAATATTTCATTTTTTTCAACAAAAACCATACATAATACATATCTCGCAGAATGTTGAATAAGGGGGTCGGGCGCCTAAGTTTTGAAATTCCGCAATATGGCGCGTGATCATATATTACTGATCACGCTGTACCTGTACCACAGAATAACTAATAGTACTACCGTACACAGAAATTTCACTCCTTCACAAAAGTCAACTTTAGGTATAAAATTATACCTATACTCGCCGCCTGCAAGCAAAATTGAAACTTACGACCGCGTACGAACCGTGAATCTTCTTTGTGCGCCGCAGTTTTATGATCGAGCTGTGAGTGTCGGCACAAGGTTGTCACTTGACAAGTTTCTGTACCTATACCTACCGATTTATCATTTTAAAGATAAATATGTAGGAATTACAAACGTTGATTCCGTAAACATATTTTTTTTATGCCATAGCCGTATTCCTTTGAAAATGTGTCGGTCAGTTCCTAAACTTCCTAATATTGTTTCTGGGCAACCAATATTCAATAAATTAAGGATGTTTATTTTAACTATCCGAATTCCGAACCGATCGGGCGCCGCCATCTTTACGCTTGCTTCCACGACGACGCGCCATAATCATAGTATAAGAGCTGGCAACTTATTTATGGTTAGTTTATTGGACCGATCGATGGGCGTTTAACTGGGTATTTCTAACGAAATAAAATACAAATAGGTACAAAAATGAAATGTGTTTATTACAAAATTATCTTATAATTGTTTTACTTTTAAGTATTGTTTAATAGATTTTTTCCCCAATTTAAAATTTCGATTATCACATCTCACGAGTCGAAAATATACGAAGACTCACGAACAATTTTAATAAATAGTCCACAGGTAAATCACGAACATGGCAATGTAGGTAATTCAATCTCTTGCAGTAATTTAAATATTTCACTTCCAAGATTTCCGTGTAAATAGTGTTTAAAATTGTGTGTAAATGCAATCTCTAATTTTTGAACGTACTCATTCATTTCCTGAGAAGGCATCTTTAGATTTCCATAAAACGATTTACTTTTATTATAAGCTTTGTAGTGAGTAAACCTTGTATAGTCCAAATCCAGTGAAGAGTCAAGCATTTTAAACATTTCTTGGCAACTCGGGTGTTTTTTAGAACATTTGAAAAGTAAAAAACCCGCAACGTAGGTCAGAGCATTAGCTTCAGGCAAATCAATATCACTATTTAAGGCTACCAGCGACGTTCTGCCTTGTTCGGGTGGATTAGAACTGTTTTTGTTAATTGTATCCTCAGCTTTAAGTAGCTTATTATAAATGTCAGACTCGCAGTTAGTGTTATCACTTTTCAGCATGTTGACAAAAAACAATTTTGAAAATGCTCGAGTAAATTGAATAGGTGTCGGCTCAGAACATGAACCACCTTGTTGTCTAATAGACCCGAAAAAATTTTCTAAACTGTCTTGGTTGAGCCGTCTATTTACATAGGTACTTAAATCCCTCTGATTTTAAATCTTCAAACAGTTGTACTTAATACTGACTGAATGGTTATTTGAAAATTATGGAACGTCTTTATCTGATTAGTATTGTCTTTTTGTGTATTACGCTTTTTAGACTTAATAGTGGCAAACATGTGTTGAGCATCTCGTAAAAATATTTTTTGTTCAGGAGTCATTCTAAAAGCTGTCTGATATTTTTTGGCAAATTTTATTTTTGAGGAATTTAGGACGTCAAATAAGTCATCCATTATTTTGATAAATTTTGCTGTTCCTTTAGCCTCCTCGGAGATTTTACCAAATTCAATATAAGTCTCAAGCGCAGCGGATACCGTGCTACTAAATATTTGCGCTGCATATATCACCATCCTTTGAAACTTGTTCGGGTCTACGTGAGCATTCGTAATTTTATGTATCAGTCTTAGATTCTTATCTTGTTGGTGTTCATAGAGTGTTTTAATATGATCCCAAGAAATAACGTCCTCATTGTAGTGAAAATTGCTCGATAATAAATTGTTACGCACACATTTTAATAAATGTGGCACATCAAAAATATAGAGAATTTTGTGATCTTCAACAAAAAAGTACGGCTTTTCAACGGTCACTTTTTTTTATTACTTTCGCATATTTATCAAAATTTGACCCTTGGTCGGATATAATGGCTTTCACTTTAATACCCACACCAAAGTTTTGATATTAAGTAATAGAAGTCATCCACGAATCTAAGTCAGCATAATGTTTAGTACTTCCTAGAAGAGCGTAGGCTATAGCTTGTTTCCAGTTGCAATATATACCTTGTAGCATTATAAATTTATAACATAGGCATTGCTAGCTATTTCTGTAGATATAGTACCGTTTATATTATGAAATCCGACCACTTCGTCTTTCTTTGTATCATAATACAAGTGTCGTTTGAGTACCATTTCATCTACACAAATAGTGCAATATTTTGCATTTTCTAGTAATGATTTAATTTTTAAAGATAGACTATTTAGAACACGGTCATCAAGTTTAGGAGGAATTTTCAACTTTAATCTGTTTAATGTACTCTTGCTATGCATGCGGCAACGATATGCATGTGGACTAGCGTAGTGTAAATTCAAAGCAAATATTTTGAATTCCGCCTCGAAGCGATTGCCTTTGAATTTGTTTTGCTACTCAACCAATTTCATAAATCGTTGAGCTACTTCATCTTCGGGACTGGAGAGTAAAGATGCATTTTTTGCTTCTAACTCGTTTTAAATTTTTAAAACTTCTTGTTCCAATCGCTTACGTTGGCATTTATCAGTCACAAGTTCCTTTTTCAGTTTTCTTTTACGTGGGGATTTGTCAGATAAGGCTAATGTTGTCTGTGTCATTTTATTTGATGTTTCAATTAAATCTGTTTGCATTGAAGTACAAGTAAGCTCAGGTTTTTTAATTTTAATTATTTTATTTGATAATATTCGTACTTTTTTGTGAGATTGTAAGGCATTTGTTTTAGGATTAGATAGAACTGTTGATTTGGGCTTCGACTCATTAAACGATTTATTATTATTCGGTTGGGCGATCTCAGATTCTATTCCTTTTTGTTCTTGGGTATCGGTTTGTGATTGATTGTGACTATAAGTGGGAACCAATATTTTATCTTTCTTTGTGGGTTTGTGTAAGTGAGTCAACATATCTGTGGAGGTCTGTGGAAGAGCGTCTGGTGGAATATTTTTCTGAGATTTCTCAGGTAATAATATCGTGGGTGCTGCATCATTTTTCAGCCGCTTCGAAGTAGAAGTTATGATGGTAGACTCATCGAAATGTGCAGAACAAACAAAGTTATTTTTGGCCTTCTTTAACTTTTTTTCGTCCAGTAAATCTTCTCTGTCGATTGCTGTTAGCCATTCTTGTCGTCTGAAACATATAATGCCAGTGTACAATTCGATGAAGGTAACAAAAGATTATTATATATAAATTTATTCTACATTAAGTATATATTGGTCTATAAATACGGAATAGTTTTTTATTATACAAGGGAGCAAAGTTGTTGTTTAACTTGTCGTGATTATATTGAGACCCAAGCTAGCGAAACCTTCAGCATTACGAAGGTTTCAAAGCTCGAGAGGTTGAACAAACTGTCGAGTGTAATACAATTTTTTTTACCACTTCACCTCAAAAAGGCGCTTTTTATCCTTCAATAAGTCTGTGGAATATTGCGTTTTATCCACATGGAGAGAAAGCAATTTGGTACAAATTTGAATCACCGTTTTATGTTTCACAAGTATTAACATACACATATATATTTAATGCGATTATTTTGAATGACAAATATTGAATACCAATAATTTTGATTACATTTGCATTCTTTATCAACTTGTATTTTACTTTCATTGGTGTGGTGAAAAATTTTTTATTGCACTCGGTGGCAAAGTTTGTTCCACCTCTCGTGCTTTGAGGCCCTTGCATGCTCAAAATTCCACTTTTTCCAAGCACGATAAGTTAAACAACAACTTTGCCCCCTTGTATAATAATTAACTATTTCACCACACCTATGCGAGGAAACTACAATCTGTTTTCATTGCAACAATTCTTATTACATGTATGTTAATTATATTTGATTTTTATTATTCAAAAATAATCGTTTAAGTATTATTAGTATATCCAACAAGCTAACGCGTGAAAAACAAGTCAAAATTTGCATTTGCCTCTCTAGAGGATAAAATGCAACTTTACTCACTATTTATAAAGGTTAAAATCAGCCTTTACTTTACTTTACTAAAAATATTTTGTGTTGTGTGAATGTCGAAATTGTTAAAAAGAAAGTACGATTCACGAAAAGGTCACTAGCTCGTAGACTACATCAATCGTCAACCTACTTGACGACGTAATTATAGGTACATACCTTTTTGTTTAACATTTTGTGATACATTGTTGTTGATTTATGTGTGGACCTATAAGTTATTTATAAGGAATAATTTAATAGGTGCTTAAATACACCTTACCCAGGCAATTGACAAATCTAAGCTTAGGAATGCATAATTAATTTTAATTTGGTCTACAGCGCTTTAGTTTTGTGCAAATAAAACGAATCAAAAGTTATCGAATTTGATTACTTAGTATTTATGTTTAAAGTTTAAATTCACCAAAATTACTTACCTTTCAATGTCGACCGGAATTTTAAAAAATGTTATTTCTGCTTCCTTGTTCTTCCGTTTATTCAGACATCCGTAAACAGAACAATATCTTTTATACGGATTAGATCGAGAGTTAGGTTTCGAAGCCATTGTGTATTTCTTCTAACCAATTTTGCGCTAGCGCCACGTGACACAACTATCGCGCGATAGACCAGCGGTTGAACAAAAATGGGTTTCGATAATATTAAAGTTTTTTCTTTTTTGATATGTCATTGGGAGTATGTTAAATAATACTTTGGTAAAAAGTTAGAAATTTTAAGGTTGAGCTTTCGGTTATATTTAAATATTTTAATTTCTGCTAATAACTAAGTAAATATAGCATTAAAGTTACAGAAAACTTTAGCATATCGAATAACACTTCAATTTATGTACAATTTTCAGTTTTTAGAAATCTGGAACAGCTGCTTTCTGGTAAACGTAAAAACACGAGTTATTTTGTAAATATAGAATTAGAGTTGCTGATATTGCAAAATTACGATATTATCGATCAACTTAGTATTCTAGTAAAAAGTTAGACATGAAGACAATGTGCTTGTCTAGATATTGATTTCAGGTTAAGCAGTATAGCTAATATTGAATTAAAGTTTGTAGAGTTAATAATAATCGATCATCAACAATGATCTCAGTTACTAAACAAAAATTTAGAAATATAAAATCACGGCGATACTCATTACTGATATGTATGCATTCCTTGCTTATTTAAATACGTTACGTTTCAAACGCGCGGCAAGTTTGCGCGCGCCGCGCGCTGTGGCAGGAGGCAGCGAACAACGGTAGTGGGGAGCGGGGTGCCCTTGACTGCGTCTACGGTCCATCAAAAAAATTCCTAAAGCGTGTTTTAAATTAATAGCAATAGAAAATTGTTATTTTGTTGTTACTATAATAGGTATTGCCCGCGGTTTCGTTCACGTAGAATTCGTTATCGCGTTACATGAATATTATTTATTTATTTAAACTTTATTGCACAAACAAAAAAAAACACAAATGGCGGACTTAATGCCAAAGGGCATTCTCTACCAGTCAACCATTGGGTCAAATAGAGACAAAAAAAACACATTCTCATACAGATGACCACCCTTCCTTGTACCATTTTAAAAGCCAGCTGCAGCTTTTCTTTCCCGATTTTTTTCAGATGTTTGGACTTGGTATTTTCCTCGCGATAGTTATTTGTTTTAAGGGGAATGTTGTTGTTAACCGCTAATGCTAATATTGATAACCGATAGTTATATAGAGATACGTTATAAGGTATGTGCACCCTCATGTTATTTATTTCTGATAAGAAATAAATGTAAGACAAAATTCACAGTGATACATTTCAAGTAGGTTACCTTGTAAGATTGCGTACGGATAGTTTTTTTGTTTGTTATTTCATCGTATGATATATCAAATGAAAGCTTATTTGAAAGTTGCCGTATTAAAAAAGTTGGTCCAGTTAATGGTCGCCTAGATTAACCGATTTTTATATAAAATGTAGGCAACCATGGACTGGACCAACTTGTTAAAAAGGCAACCTAGTACAGTTAGTAATATAGTACCTGGGCGACCGAGCTTTGCTCGGTTATAACTATTTATTGTAATATGGTGGTGATAATGTACATAAACTTAAAAAGTAAAATGTGAACTGACAATTATTATTATTTACAATCGATTTTAACCTTACAGCACTTGTCACAGAGTAACGCCATCTATTGTCGATTTCTCTTATTACATAGGTCATTTTTTTTACTAAATTAAACTTGTGTAAAACAATAAAAATTAAAAAATTATATATAAACTTGAACATATAAAAAAAACAAAAGCGTCACCGGGCGAGATTCGAACCCGTAACACTCGTTTAGCAGTCCGCGTCTTAACCCGCTGGACCAGACGGACAGTGGCCGGCAACACGAAATTAGTGACCATATTCTGCGTCGAAAGAAAAACGCATGAAAACTCGAAAACACGCGTTTTCCCAAACATAAGACTAATCTAGATAGATTGTATACCCCCAAAAACCCCTATATACCAAATTTCAGCGAAATCGTTAGAGCCGTTTCCGAGATCACAGAAATATAATTATATATATATACAAGAATTGCTCGTTTAAAGGTATAAGATAAAATAACTTTTCTTTTGATATATCATGTGACGTTTTCGTTTACACACTAAAAGCACAGTGTAAAAAGTAACAGTGGGCCGACGCCTTTGATGTTTGCGTAAATGCCGACACCGCTCAAGGTCTCCGTACCTACCTAGGGTTATCACAGACTTACACAACTGCCCAAAAGAGGATGGAAATGTTTTTAGTTTTCATGTTGTATGATGTATGTGTACTAATTTTACAAATGACGTCCATTTTGGAAATAAAGATGACGGACATCACTTTTTTGAAAAAGTCGTCATGGGTGTTGTTTTCTGTGTTTTTAGGGGTGTGGATTTCAAAAATGGCATCTATTTTGAAAATAAATATGGCGGACGCTACTTTTTGAAATGGGTGTCGATGTGTGTAGCCGTGATATCAACCACCTTTAATTCTAAAATGGTCTCTATTTTTGAAATCTGCACCAACAAGAACCGCCAAAATTGACGTCATTTTTGTAATTGGAACCCCGAGGAACCTCGGAGATGACACCCATATCGATTTTTAAGAAAAATTTATGTCCGCCATCTTGGATTTCAAAATAGACGTCATTTTCGTAATCGGAATCCTGAGGAACCTCGGATATGACACCCATATCGACTTTTAAGAAAAAATAATTTCCGCCTTCTTGGATTTCAAAATGAATGCCATTTTCGTAATCGGATCCCCGAGGAACCTCGGAGATGACACCCATATCGATTTTTAAGAAAAATTAATGTCCGCCATCTTGGATTTCAAAATGAACGTCATTTTCGTAATCGGAACCCCGAGGAACCTCGGAGATGACACCCATATCGATTTTTAAGAAAAATTAATGTCCGCCATCTTGGATTTCAAAATAGACGTCATTTTCGTAATCGGAATCCCGAGGAACCTCGGATATGACACCCATATCGACTTAAGAAAAAATTATTTCCGCCATCTTGGATTTCAAAATGAACGTCATTTTCGTAATCGGATCCCCGAGGAACCTCGGAGATGACACCCATATCGATTTTTAAGAAAAAATAATGTTCGCCATCTTGGATTCCAAAATGGACGTCATTTTCGTAATCGGAACCTCGAAGAACCTCGGAGATGACACCCATACCGATTTTTAAGAAAAATGAATGTCCGCCATCTTGGGTTCCATAATGGAAGTCATTTTCGTAATCGGCACCCTGAGGACTTTCAAAAATAATGAAAACATCAAATACTACATGATACATATACAAACAGAAGCAAGAAACAATTTCTTGCTTTTCAAAGTCTTAAACTACTCATAATTTCTTAAAATAAGTTATAAAACATGTCCGCCATTTTGAATTTGAAAATTGATATCATAATTATGATATATTTTTGTTTACACTGAGACAAATAATTAGCACATGTCGTATGAAATATTTTAATTGTGTTTTTTTTTATTTATTTTTATACTACGTCGGTGGCAAACAAGCATACGGCCTGCCTGATGGTAAGCAGTATCCGTAGCCTATCTACGCCTGCAACTCCAGAGGAGTTACATGCGCGTTGCCGACCCTAACCTCCCACCCCTCGTTGAGCTCTGGCAACCTTACTCACCGGCAGGAACACAACACTATGAGTAGGGTCTAGTGTTATTTGGCTGCGATTTTCTGTAAGGTGGAGGTACTTCCCCAGTTGGGTTCTGCTCTAGATCTGGAATGACATCCGCTGTGCTGTGCCCTACCAAACAGAGCCAGATGACATTTACAATGCCCATACCTCTCTTATAATGCCTGTGCTAAAAATGTGATTGCGAACTACCTGCAATAACTATACAGTACCTGGGCGACCGAGCTTTGCTCGGTTATAACTAACTATTTATTGTAATATGGTGGTGTATAGGTGATAATCTTAACTACATTCTTTTACTAAATTAAACTTGTCTAAAACAATAAAAATTAAAAAATTATATATAAAATTGAACATATAAAAAAAAAACAAAAGTTAGTCACCAGGCGAGATTCGAACCCGTAACACTCGTTTAGCAGTCCGCGTCTTAACCCGCTGGACCAGACGGACAGTGGCCGGCAACACGAAATTAGCGACCATATTCTGCGTCGAAAGAAAAACGCATGAAAACTCGAAAACACGCGTTTTCCCAAACATAAGACTAATCTAGATAGATTGTTTACCCCCAAAAACCCCCATATACCAAATTTCAGCAAAATCGTTAGAGCCATTTCCGAGATCCCGGAAATATATATATACAAGAATTGCTCGTTTAAAGGTATAAGATAATTAGGCATTAAAACACTCGTGTGATCTTTTTAAGAAACTCACTTCGTTCGTTTCCTAAACCCACACTCGTGTATTTTAATGCCTTTTATTATGTAGCAGTAACATAAACTACTAATATATGTTGAAAGTAAGTACAGGCGGCTAACACAATGGTAACAAAAGACAAAAGTTTTGAAAATGTAATTTTCATCATCGTCACTTGGCTGTACATTTGAGGGCCTATCGCGAACCACGTTCGACGTGTTACCTCTCTGTCGCACTTGTAAATTCGTACGTAAGTATGACAGGGAGGCAACACGTCGAACGTGGTTCGCGGTAAGCCCTCTGCTGATGCCACCTCCATTAGTCTTTTGTACGCCGGTATAGCCTTCGACTCAATGTATAATCTACACTTTTTATGGAAACGTAGTTCCTCCTTCCCGTAGAAATATTTAACTTTCCCATCACCAAGAAAGATTATTTGCTCGCAGTTATTAACTGCTCAATTCCTCGTTTTTTCTCTGTTACTAAGTCAGTACAGTACAGTACACATATCAAACATTTTTCACTCATTTTGAAGTCATAATAACTTTTATTCTATAATTAAATTCATGTAATGTCCGCATCTAATTTATGTGCACGATAAACAAACAAATGAATGATTTGAAAGAAAAGACAAACAGCGCTTGCGACGCTGAGCGGGGGGCGCGGGCGGGGCGAGGTATCTATCGCTCACTAGGTCGGCTACGATAGGCTCCCGCGCGCCGAGCCGACATGTTGACGGACCAGCGCGGCGTGGTTATGAATTTCGCGCCTTTTTAAGTTGATTTTACTATTACAATGCAAGCTACACACAGATATTTCTACCTTTCCATAAAATGGCTGCATATATTATTTTATAGTAATAGACTTATCTCTACGGACTTTAATTCAATATTAGATCTTACAGGACAAAAACCGCATATTAATTGTAAAGCACATATCCTATTCTTCTAATTTTTTGCCTTGCCTATTAACTTAAGAATTTAGATATGATATTGTGGATTTTTCAAACTTTAATTCAATATTGACAAAATAATAAGTTAATTTGAGTTTGACAAAGTAGCACGTTGATTTTTTTTCTAAAAATTTGATAGCATAAAGCCTCATACATATTATAAAAGACGATGCTTAAATTTTGTACTTTAATTCAATATTCAAAATTCATCAATAAAAATACATAAATACCTTATTTATATCTAACGCTCGTTCTAATTTTTCTTCATATATTACAAATATGCTTAAAAATATGTCCCATACCAGATAAACATCACTTTTCACCCTTTAGAATTATCGAAACTTATAGGGCAAAAATCCGGTCCCACTATTGGTCTACGAGCCGAGCGGCAGCCCACTGCCATACGCCTGCCCGGGAGGCGAGGCGCGCCGGCCAAATATATACCTAAATTGCGCAGTGAGACCACCTGATCTGTAGTATCTGTTACGGAAGGTGGAGATAAAAGGAACGAAATCTCCATGTACCAAAAAGTGTCATCAAAAAACTTTATATAGGTGGCGCTACAATACCTAGAGTACTTGAACAAAAAAATCAAATCATAGACAGCGCAATTCACTCCGTCAATAACGCCTAGGTTCTTAGCTACTCTAGCGCTACTCTGGAGAGATTTGGAACTATTATTTATAGCTGACAGCTGGACACTTTGCAACATTTCTACCATAAGAGATGCCACTCCTCTTAATTCCACACTCCATAGTATCTGTACCACAGAATAACCTGTACTACAAAGAGAGAAGAGAGAGAGGGCTTTTTAGGGTTTGCGTAATATGCGTTTAGTTGTTTTTCGAAATAAATTTACTTGTGTTTTATATGTGACACTGACAACAAGAGTGACGCTAAACTAAACGCAACTCTGATTTTGATTTTGAGGTTATCTTGGAAAAATCGCTGTCCTCAGCGGCTTTTGTTTTGATTGTTGTTTTTAACATAATTTGCAAGTTTAGTTTTATATTTAACACACTTGTGATTAGCTAATCCTCGTTGCAATGGACGGCGATTTATACGATGAATTCGGAAATTACATAGGGCCGGATCTGGATTCGGATTCTGACGATGACCAGAGCGTCTATGATAACCGGGAGGGTGACGAGGATGCCATGGACGATGACGAAGACGCTGATGTGGAGCCGGAAGCTGCGCCCATGTCGGTCGTGCTGCACGAGGACAAACGGTGAGCGGTCAAAGTTAAAATCTCTATGTAATCAGGCGAGGATAACGCGCGCGCCGCCTCGGCCGAGGCACGTCTACACTGGCCTGTTTGTGCGTGAGGAAATTGCTTCGCGCGTATGCTCGCTCTGTGTGGACCCGCCTATTGGTTACAGTGGTCAGTGGTGTACAAGTAATTGATGGTAAGAATTATGTGGACCACATAGTGATTCTGAGCGCCTTGGTCTGTGGCATTATGCCACTGGCATACGTACGGTCAACCAATTTGAATCCTAGGCCACTATAGAACTTTGTCACTTTAACTACTAGATACTTGACTGTCGTAGAAGTCATTATGGCATGGTTCTATAGTGGCCTAGGAATCAAATTGGTTGACTGTACATTGCTCAAAGTGTGTGTGGCCTAAACAGCAGCAGCAGCTTTGTATTTCAGGGTTAAAACAGCCAGTATGCTGTCTTTGGGTTCCCCGCAGCCAAAAGTTTAAATGGCAGACCTGTGGACAGGGTAATCTAATTTAATATTTAGGCTGTGCGGTTGCGGCCAAACTCAAAGACAATATTAACATTAAATGGGACTGGAGGGCCTCGCGGCTCAGAGATTACCAGGGCATTTCAGTGAGGTTACAATCACTGTTTTTTTTCTGTTCTTCCCGGTAAACCTGCAGTGTTTGGGTTTAGTGTTCACATCGGGTAGTCCAATATAATAACACATTCTGGGAGAGAGTGGGAATACCTTCCTTCTGTAGATCATTAGGAATCTTTGAGGAGGCTATGATGGGTTTAGTGTAGTTATAGGCATGAAATAAAATAAAAAATTAAGCATGTATGAATCACATTATTTGCTTTTTGCAAGTTTGTTTCCAGCTCCAGTCAATATTGTCTCCATGAACTATTTATATATATAGTTCCATATTTAAGTCGTTGGATTTCATGGGCCAATAAATCCCGGTCTTTTGATAGGCTTGTGTGGGGCTATAAATTCAACACTTAGAGGCCCGTTAAAGAGCTTTAATGTAATGTAGAATGCCTGCTGGAACCTGTCCACAGGTGCAACAAAAGACACTCATAAACTGGTTGCAGCAGGTATTGCAACTGTTGTAGAAAATTTGTAGATAATGTCTATGTATTGAACTTTGGGTGGAGGCAGGCGGTGACATGCATATTTTATTATTTGTAAAGCAGGCAGCCAGTTGAAATAATTGATAATGTCTGTATCCAGAGTCATCAATAACATTTTCAGTGTTGAGTAGAATTTGCATTGTGCTTATCTATTCTTAGGGGGCTCCCTGACGCCATTGACCTTCCATCCGAATCCTTTAGTTTTTTAATGTTTTTTGTCGCTCAGCAAGGCTTTAAAGAATATTGTATCCCATAGTTACTTCAAATTTCATGGTCTTCGAGATATTTTGCATCAAAGTTGAACAATTATAGGCCAGAAACCTGGTTGGTGTTCTGGCCATAATTTTGTGTCAATTAGTTTAAAATTAAAATCTCTGACAAGTTTTTAAAGACGTCATAGACAAACCCAAATATGTAGATTTCGTATATATAAAATCCTTCACAGCAATCAAGTAATGAAAAAAGTGTTTTTTTGACAATGTTTAAAAAAATTATAAAAAAAGAAGTATAAATTTATTTCAAATTCCGGTAGACCAGAATGGAGATAAAAGATTCGAGAACCATAGCCCTTTGTCTTATAATTCTATCTGTAGTGCAAATGTAGGAATGACAACTCAAAAATTGATGACAACTGTGGGAAGCCCCTTAAATTCATTGACACTTTGGACCAATTCTACATATTGTGTTGTATATCCTCTTGGAGTTTGTTCCAAGCTTTGACCACTCTGTTGCTAAAGAAGAGTATGAGGATTATTGTAAGACCTGTGAGACACCAGCTTATGCTGATGACCTCTCAGATGGTTTATTATGTTCTAGTAAATCTAGTATCTTATGAAAATCTTTGAGGTCATAGTGTTGGGTTAGTATTTTGTATGTCTCGATCAGGTCTCCACATTCTCTGCGATCTTTCAAGGTTGCGAGCTTTAGGAAGGGCAGTCCTTGTTCATAGGACATGTTTTTGAGTTTCTTCCTTGATAAAATAAGATAAGGGCTCAACACTTTAAATGCATACTCCAGTATAGGCCTTGCATAAGTAGTGAATTTTGAGCATCTTATCCAGCGTCAGATTCCCAAAAGTTTATCTTAAAAGGTAGATAAGGCTCTTTGATTTGTTAACAATTGCAGTTATAGTTCCATTTCAGGGCCTCGGTGATCTTGTCGCCCAGATTGATTTGTGCCTTGACAGCTTTTAAGGGATATTCCAACAGGTTCTTAGGAATAAATATTATAATACCATCTTACACAAATTGGCTGAGCCTTACAGTAAGCTCAAGAAGTCTTGTGCTGTGGGTACTCAGCCACTGAACAAATTTAGATGAAAATTGCTATGTATATATTTTAAGGCCCGAGGAAGGACATAGGGTAGTTTATGTTAATCATCGTCATTCCACATGGACAGACAGAAGCTAGTAATGGATAAATTTAAATACATAGAAAACACCCATTACCTAGAGGAATAAATATCTGTGCTCATCACACAAATAATGACCTTATTGAGATTCAAACCAATTTCTGTTTTAAAGGCAGAGTCACTACCACTAGGCCAGGCCGGTCATCAGTTCTTATACCTTTTGTGTCCATGATCAGATCAATGGTACATTATACATTATAACACCTTACATTACAAGATCTGTTGCACAACAATTTGTAACTTGCTGTAATAACGAAACTCTCTTTCTAATTCCCTGTACTAGAGAGAGAGAGTATTAGAGTCTCATTAGAGTAGAGAGTTCTGCTTCAAAAGTTACAAGTTCTTACTCTCTGTTCTGTTGCATCATTGGGGTTCCGTATTTTGAGATTGATTAGTAATATGGCTTTTTTTACACTGTAGCCTATTTACAATTCAAATTTGTTAGTTTAGTGTTGTGTAGCATTCAACAAAAAGGGTTACTGACTCCTATGGCTACTACCTTATTAATCTGATGAAATTTGTATTATATACCATTGAATTTAAAGCTAAGTTATCAAACGTGTTCATAACTAAATATCGGCTTCTTAGCTTTTTCAGACCTGTAAGCCTAGCATTTTACTCATGCCCCTTCAATTAACATAGAAAAATACGGGTAGTATATCTCGCCGCGAGATACTGTCGCGCCAATATTTGCTTGTGCTAGCCCGGCTGCTAGCATAAGTTGCGTTCTGGCGCGCGAGTACATACATCTTGCGCGATCTAAAGTATGGACCTGGAGCTAGATCGCAACTCATGCTAGATGGTCAGAAGCATACACCGCACTCAAGTAGGCATTTTGCGGGTACGTCAGTTTGCTATTAAATTAATATATTTTTTATTTTTCAACGTAAGGTATTTGTACTTAGTATTTGTAATCTGGTATTTAATCCTAATGACGCCGGATTTTAATATGTTATATCTCTCGCGTCTAATGATGATCTATGATAGTTCATTATGTATTTTTTTTTTGTATATTTTAGAAATTTAGCACATTAATTTACTTGGCATGTTACTTTTAGGATATAAAAATAGGGTAAAACATATTACCAATTTTTTTTTTTACTAAACGTAACCAAAAAGATTTGTAGGAACTGTCATAGGAATCATCATGAGACAAATTAAAATCATGTGTCATAATGATTAAATACCAGGTTATTCTGACATTCTTACCTTATTCTGATAACTCTACAATTTTTTTTTACAAACATTGCTAGCTGACATTCCTCCTCGAGTGCGGTGTATGGAGTTTTCATAAAAAAACGTCATGTACCGGAAACTTGTTCAGTCAGCATCAAAATTAGCGGATGAAACAACGCGTCAAAAGTATCTGATATTCCAAATGTAGATAATTTTCTAAAATTCGCGTTCAAAAATATAACTTTTACAGTCTTAGTTGTTCTATATTAAAGACATCACTTTTTGTTAAGCTGTTACAGAATGTTATTTGATCCGCTACTTTTGATGCTGACTGTACTTATCATTATTAGCTAAATCTTGACATCAATAGCCGGGTCCACACAGAGCCAGCATACGCGCGAGGCAATTTCCTCACGCACAAACCCTCGCGCTTCCTCGCCTCGACCGAGGCACGTCTACACTGGCCGGTTTGTGCGTGAGGAAATTGCCTCGCACGTACTTGCTTGCTCGCTCGCTCTGTGTGGACCCGCGTAATGACCCTCTGTTGATCAAAAACCTTTATTATTATTTTCCCATATTGTTCCGTTGCTGGGCCAAGGCCTCCTTATTCTTCCACATATCGCTATCCTCGGAATTCTTCCACCAGTCTCTGTCAAAGGCATGAAGCTCATCCCGCCATCTATACAAGCATTATATATAAGTTTGTAATCCAGATACTACCCGCAAGCAGTAGAAGTATACGGACCAGACGTGGAGACAGTGGTCCAAGAGGAGGACACCCAAGCGCTGGACAAGCCGCTGGTGGAGCCAGTCAAGCACAAGAAGTTCCAGATGCAGCAGCAAGAGTTGCTGGAGACCACATATGATATGGAGTATTTGGCGGACATGCTGGACAATACTAATCTAATGAGGAATGTGACGCTTATGGGGCATCTGCACAATGGTGAGGGCTGAAAATTCTTTATTCCGTACTTAATTGCGTAACCTAAATTTCTGTCTAACAAAAATGCGATGACTGCCTAATTAATATTATATCACATCTCACCTAGTGGGTAGTGAGTCTAGTGACCCTGCCTATAAAGCCGATGGTCCTGGGTTCAAATCCTGGTAAGGGCATTTATTCGTGTGATGAGCATGGATATTTGTTCCTGAGTCATGGGTGTTTTCTATGTATTTAAGTATTTATAAATATTTATATACTCGTATTTCTGTTTTCAAAATATAAATTTCCATGAAGTTTTCGAGAAACTTCTGAGAAAATTCCAACATTTAGGAAATTTTCCACATCTATAGTTGGACTACTATTCCACTAATGTGTTGTCATAACAAAAAAAGGGCAGTTTTAGGGCGTCCGCTAGCTGACGCGGTTGCACTGAACGGGCGCATGCACACGGGTGCCATTGCAGGTAATATCCGTCGCGCGCGTCCGCGCCGGCTAGCTACGCTCATAATATTTCACGTTAACCCGCTCCGTGCAACCGCACCCGTAGCGGAAGCCCTTGCCTTATCCTTTATTTTCTTTAGAATACCTGCTAATTTGCAAATAATTTCAGGCAAGACTTCGTTCGTGGACTGCCTCATCCGCCAGACCCACCCCAGCACCGTGAACAACGAGACCACCATCCCCATGCGATACACAGACACCCTGTTCGTCGAGCAGGAGCGCGGGGTGTCCATAAAAGCCATGCCGGTCACACTTATGCTGAAGAATATCAAGGGAAAGTCTCACTTGCTGAATATCATGGACACCCCGGGCCATGTGAATTTTAGCGATGAAGTCACTTCTGCTTTGAGGCTTTCTGACGGTGAGTCTCTTTTGTATATAGGTATTTTTAAGGGTGTTCACAATTTTAACTTAAGGAAAAATAGAAAAATTCACTGCCTCCTGTCAAAATATTATTTGCGAAGTACCATCAAAGAAATAAACTATTTTCATTTTTATGTCATGTGATATTTTGGAATATGAAGACATTATCTTTAACGAAAAAGAACTGTCATAAAACAGACTTTGAACATGCAATCGTTTTATGGTCTTTATCAGTAGTTCCAAATGGTACGACGATGATATGATGAATAGATATATTTGCCTAAAATATTTTTTTTTTATACTACGTCGGTGGCAAACAAGCATACGGTCCGCCTGATGGTAAGCAGTCTCCGTAGCCTATGTACGCCTGCAACTCCAGAGGAGTTACATGCGCGTTGCCGACCCTAAACCCGCCCCCCCCTAGTTGAGCTCTGGCAACCTATTTATTTGGCAACATATTTGAAGAATTCTCTTCATTTCTCCTCATCATCATATCCTAACATATTTAAGGGATATTCCAAAAAAGGTGTACTTTGTCGGGGCCGCGACGCGTGGGGTATGGCAATGTATGGTCTAAGTTATCAAACCAAATATCGGCTTTTTAGGTTAACAGTAGCAGGGATCGGAAACCGGTATTTCTTGTATGGGAACTAAACCGTAATATATGATTATTTCGAATTTTTTGCAAAAAACCGGTTCCGATCTCTGACCAAAAGTGTTAAAAAAAATAGCGTCAATTACCCGTCACGTTTCTGGAATGCCCCTTTAACTAAATATTTTCTATGTAAATTATTCCAGCGATCATCCGGAAACAGCAATGCTCCCCATACAGAGATAAACTAAGACCCAATGAATTAATTGCTATCTTATTATTAAAATTAATTAAAAAAAGTTATTTTTGTACTCTGCCAATAGGCGCGGTGCTGTTCGTGGACGCGGCCGAGGGTATAATGCTAAACACGGAGCGCCTCCTCCGGCACGCCGTGCAGGAGCGAGTGCCGCTCACGATCTGCATCAACAAGATCGACCGCCTCATGCTGGAGCTGAAGCTGCCGCCGGCAGACGCGTATTACAAGCTGAGGCATATCATAGACGAGTTGAACTCGTTGGTAGAAACCAACCAGCCTCAAGACAACCCCGACGAGCCGGCTACAGTGTTCTCGCCTTTACTGGGTAAGTCACAACCTTCAGAATCCTTTGCAGCAAGTGTCTCTGGCATCAACAAATCGACCGTCTCATGCTAGACCTGAAACTACCACCGGCAGACGCATATTACAAGCTGGGGCATATAATAGATGAGTTGAATTCGTTGATAGAAACAAACCAGCCTCAAGACATCCCCGACGAGCCGGCTATAGCGTTTTCGCCTCTATTGGGTAAGTTTTAGAGGTGGTAGCTCTGTGGATCTATGCATCTTAATTGCAGTAACAAGATTCTTATAGATGCGTAAGAAACCATTTCCTAGATTTGAGAAGAAAAGTCACTGATTTAGTATATTTAACTAAAATCTTAACAGGATCTATTGATAGCTCGGAAGTGATTAAGAGTATTTATTTTCGTATCCCCAGAACTTCTTCTAGACACTACCGACCTTTGTCACTAAAACTAACTATCGTCAAAATTCATACGTTTGACTAAGCTTCGGAGTCGATCTGTGAAAAGATCAACTGGATGTACATCAAATGATACCTAATAATTAAAAACCTCATGGCATCTAGTTTCTTTGCTCCCCTGCCCGCAGAAGATTAGGATAACAATAGACAAATAACCTACTTCTTATTTTCCTGGTAGTATGTTTTTTGCGTCTGTAATATACCTTTGTATCCTGTTTGTGGAATCATGTAATTGGCATGATACATATTTTGTGTCAGTACACTACCAATTCGATTAAAACCTCTTTTGCAATTAGTGCTCTACGTAGATGTGTAACATCATTAGGTACTTACTTAGTCCACATATATTAATCGAAAAAAATCCCAGTGGGTAAATAAAGTTAAATCCACTTGACAGGCAACGTCTGCTTCGCTTCCTCCCTCTACGACGTATGCTTCACGCTGGAGTCGTTCGCCGCCATGTACGCCGCCGCGCACCCCGCCGCGGGGCTCCGCGCCGCCGACATGGCCGCGTGGTTGTGGGGCGACGTCTACTTCAACACGAAGACCAGGCGCTTCACGAAGAAGCAGCCGCACGCGTCCGCGCAGCGAAGCTTCGTCGAGTTCATTCTTGAGCCGCTCTACAAGATCTTCGCTCAGGTATGTCGTGATATCAACGCACCCCACCTCAGGGCTCCGCGCCGCCGACATGGCCGCGTGGTTGTGGGGCGACGTCTACTTCAACACGAAGACCAGGCGCTTCACGAAGAAGCAGCCGCACGCGTCCGCGCAGCGAAGCTTCGTCGAGTTCATTCTTGAGCCGCTCTACAAGATCTTCGCTCAGGTATGTCGTGATATCAACGCACCCCACCTCAGGGCTCCGCGCCGCCGACATGGCCGCGTGGTTGTGGGGCGACGTCTACTTCAACACGAAGACCAGGCGCTTCACGAAGAAGCAGCCGCACGCGTCCGCGCAGCGAAGCTTCGTCGAGTTCATTCTTGAGCCGCTCTACAAGATCTTCGCTCAGGTATGTCGTGATATCAACGCACCCCACCTCAGGGCTCCGCGCCGCCGACATGGCCGCGTGGTTGTGGGGCGACGTCTACTTCAACACGAAGACCAGGCGCTTCACGAAGAAGCAGCCGCACGCGTCCGCGCAGCGAAGCTTCGTCGAGTTCATTCTTGAGCCGCTCTACAAGATCTTCGCTCAGGTATGTCGTGATATCAACGCACCCCACCTCAGGGCTCCGCGCCGCCGACATGGCCGCGTGGTTGTGGGGCGACGTCTACTTCAACACGAAGACCAGGCGCTTCACGAAGAAGCAGCCGCACGCGTCCGCGCAGCGAAGCTTCGTCGAGTTCATTCTTGAGCCGCTCTACAAGATCTTCGCTCAGGTATGTCGTGATATCAACGCACCCCACCTCAGGGCTCCGCGCCGCCGACATGGCCGCGTGGTTGTGGGGCGACGTCTACTTCAACACGAAGACCAGGCGCTTCACGAAGAAGCAGCCGCACGCGTCCGCGCAGCGAAGCTTCGTCGAGTTCATTCTTGAGCCGCTCTACAAGATCTTCGCTCAGGTATGTCGTGATATCAACGCACCCCACCTCAGGGCTCCGCGCCGCCGACATGGCCGCGTGGTTGTGGGGCGACGTCTACTTCAACACGAAGACCAGGCGCTTCACGAAGAAGCAGCCGCACGCGTCCGCGCAGCGAAGCTTCGTCGAGTTCATTCTTGAGCCGCTCTACAAGATCTTCGCTCAGGTATGTCGTGATATCAACGCACCCCACCTCAGGGCTCCGCGCCGCCGACATGGCCGCGTGGTTGTGGGGCGACGTCTACTTCAACACGAAGACCAGGCGCTTCACGAAGAAGCAGCCGCACGCGTCCGCGCAGCGAAGCTTCGTCGAGTTCATTCTTGAGCCGCTCTACAAGATCTTCGCTCAGGTATGTCGTGATATCAACGCACCCCACCTCAGGGCTCCGCGCCGCCGACATGGCCGCGTGGTTGTGGGGCGACGTCTACTTCAACACGAAGACCAGGCGCTTCACGAAGAAGCAGCCGCACGCGTCCGCGCAGCGAAGCTTCGTCGAGTTCATTCTTGAGCCGCTCTACAAGATCTTCGCTCAGGTATGTCGTGATATCAACGCACCCCACCTCAGGGCTCCGCGCCGCCGACATGGCCGCGTGGTTGTGGGGCGACGTCTACTTCAACACGAAGACCAGGCGCTTCACGAAGAAGCAGCCGCACGCGTCCGCGCAGCGAAGCTTCGTCGAGTTCATTCTTGAGCCGCTCTACAAGATCTTCGCTCAGGTATGTCGTGATATCAACGCACCCCACCTCAGGGCTCCGCGCCGCCGACATGGCCGCGTGGTTGTGGGGCGACGTCTACTTCAACACGAAGATCAGGCGCTTCACGAAGAAGCAGCCGCACTCGTCCGCGCAGCGAAGCTTCGTCGACTTCATTCTTGAGCCGCTCTACAAGATCTTCGCTCAGGTATGTCGTGATATCAACGCACCCCACCTCAGGGCTCCGCGCCGCCGACATGGCCACGTGGTTGTGGGGCGACGTCTACTTCAACACGAAGACCAGGCGCTTCACGAAGAAGCAGCCGCACTCGTCCGCGCAGCGAAGCTTCGTCGAGTTCATTCTTGAGCCGCTCTACAAGATCTTCGCTCAGGTATGTATAGAAGGCATTGAGGTTCACGAAAAACTTATTACCGATCATAATACCTTATGTAAATTGTGCGAATAGGTACCGTAGATTGACATACCTTCATATTAAATATTATGTATTATGAAATAAATAAGTCTCAATTCATTGTGCAGGTGGTCGGGGACGTGGACGACACGCTGCCGGCGGTGCTGGCCGAGCTGGACATCAAGCTGTCCAAGCAGGAGTCCAAGCTCAACGTGCGCCCGCTGCTGCGGCTCGTGTGCAGCCGCCTGTTCGGGGACTTCCGGTACTTACCGTGACAGCGTAGTGCGGTACAGACCGCAGGTCTACAATGTGCAAGATTGCTGGTCAAATATCAAAAGTGCGACCAAAATAAGAATGTTGTCAAATATTATATGCGTAAATTATTTGCTAGTGTAACCGTATATTCCAAAATATATAGATCTTCTCATTCACAAAAACGCGTGCCTTGACTCGTAATGTCATTATTAAAGGTGAGATTTGTCAAATCTGCGCGTCATCGTGATGACACGAACTATATAAGCCACCAATTTCTCTAGAATACAGCTTTTCGTATTTTCCATCCACAAATATGTTTGTTTTCCAGAGGTTTCGTGGAGATGGTGGTCCGTCACGTTCCGTCCCCGCTGGACGCGGCCCCGCGCAAAGTGGCTCACACGTACCGCGGCACCGAGGGCGCGCTGTGCGACGACATGCGCGCCTGCGACCAGTCGGGCCGACTAGTCGCGCACACCACCAAGATGTACCCCACTGACGACTGCAGCTTCTTCTTGGTGAGTTGTTGGGAAAAAATCGCACACACGTACTGTGATGCCTGCGACCAGTCGGGCCGACTAGTCGCACACATCACCAAGATGTATCCCACTGACGACTGCAGCTTCTTCTTGGTGACTTTAATTGTTGGGAAACAGTCGCACACACGTACTGTGGCGCTTGCGACCAGTGGGGCCGACCAGTCGCACACATGTATTGTGGCGCCTGCGACCAGTCGGGAGATGTACCCCACTGACGACTGCAGCTTCTTCTAGGTGAGTTGTTGAGAAAAAGTCACACACACGTACTGTGGCGCCTGCGATCAGTCGGGCCGACTAGTCGCACACATCACCAAGATCCCACTGACGACAAATACAAAATGCGTACAAATGTGAAATGTGCTCTGCGCCCGTTCGGTGGGAATCGTACTTAATTTATATTTTCCTATTTATTAAACTTTATAGAATCGTGCCGTAGCTAATGCACTTTTTGCCGTTCAGGCGAAATAAATTTTAGGGTTGTTTATGCATCGTCTTGTATCCAGAGAATACAACATCAACCCGGTAATATCCGACTTCTGAGATTTTGGGATATTACTGCTTGTACCAGTATTTTAACTTTATTGATTTTTTACAAACATAATAACAACCAATTTACAATAAAATTCCAAGATGTCTTCACTATAGCTTGTTCGTACTCGAACTGGCCGCTTGTCACTGTTACCCGCCTTTTTCTAACAACTCAAAATGGCGGGAACCAGTGACAAGTAGGAGTCAATTGATGCTCTTTTATAAGCTTGCCATAAATAAAAGTAAGAATAGCAAAGATAGAAGCTGTTTATAAGGAACGATCGTCAGAGCTAGAGCCCCTGCGCAGGTGCTGGCGCGCGTGATGGCGGGCACGCTGTACGCGGGGCAGGCCGTGCGCGTGCTCGGCGAGAACTACAGCTCGCAGGACGAGGAGGACTCGCGCGTCATGCACGTCGGCCGGCTGTGGATACACGAGGCCAGGTACAAGGTACCGTTGCTACTTTAAATATGTACTCATATTGAAGCTTGTGTTTTTTTACGTCATAAAAGATTTTACAACCAAAGTGCCAAAAAATTGTCAAAGATGCAGGAAAAAATGTTTTGAATAAAATAAATTATTTACACCAATAAAAGAAAGAAGGATCGCGTAGCATTCAAATAAACAATGTTTACCTAGATTTTTCTATAACGAAGTAAAAGGTAAAAGTAATTGCGCAAACTAAATTTATGATATTTATTAGGTGGAGTTAAATCGTGTTCCCGCCGGTTGCTGGGCCCTGGTGGAAGGCATCGACCAGCCCATAGTGAAGACCTGCACGGTCGTCGGAGCCGACGAGACGGAGGAGCTGCACACGTTCCGGCCGCTCCGGTTCGACACGCAGGCTGTCGTCAAGATAGCCGTGGAGCCCGTCAACCCTTCGGAGCTGCCCAAGATGCTGGACGGCCTGAGGAAGGTGAGATACTTATACTGAGGTTTGGTATGCTCTACAATCGAGGTCAAATATGGAGCTCTATAGAAGTTTGAGAAAAGGCTAATTTAGCGCTAAAATTGGAAGCACGCAAATAGATTTAAAATGTAAAAAATTTGCTGTCAAACATCAAAAGTACGACCAAAATCAGAATGTGGTCATTACAAGTATTCAGAAATAATAGATATGATATAGCGTAAATTATTTGCTCTTCGTATTTTTCAGTCCCCTAATAAGAACTTTATGTTTAAGTATACATATAGACTGTGGATAAAATCATGGATGTCCACAAAAAGTGCGAGGTTACGACGAAATGGAAGTAAACTGGTTTGTTTACGTTGTTTTAACTCTACTTGACTTTGTATTTGTAGTAACAACTTTCATTTTTACCATGGTGCAATAAACGTTATTTTGTTTACGAGTTGGGCGTAATTTAGAGACAAGGATCCAATCCACAAAAATCTGTTAAAATTGAACTTTCTGTCACAAAGAATATCTATTTAAATGGCAAATATTATAGGCTGGATCAGTTTCGCCAAATTACGTCCAACATTCAAGTTGGTAAAACAGGAGCTTTGGTAAATTAGGTATGGTATTATGTACACTTGTTCAGGTGAACAAGTCGTACCCGCTGCTGTCGACGCGCGTGGAGGAGAGCGGCGAGCACGTGGTGCTCGGCACGGGCGAGCTGTACCTCGACTGCGTCATGCACGACCTCCGGGACATGTACTCCGAGATAGACATCAAAGGTACGCCCTTATTTATTTATTTATACTTTATTGCACATCCAAAAAAGGCACAAATTGCGAACTTCATGCCTCATAGCACCATAGGGCCAAACAGACAAATATAAAGGTGGGTGCAGTGAGAACCGTTTAGAAGCAATCAAATATACAAAATTATCTAGATATTTCGTAATATATAAATCATCATTTTAGCCTCCAGTCGCCCACTGCTGAGCATAGCCCTCTCTTCTGGTAGATACGCCACTTGTCCCAGTCCTGAGGTAATCTCATCCAAAAGTGATCCGCAATCTTCCGAATGTCATCCACCCCACGAGCTAACGGACGCCAGGCGCTTCTTCGAAAGCGGCCACCAACCCGTCAACATTTTGGTAAACCTGCCTTCACTCTGCCTGGCAACATGTCCCGCCCTATTCCATTTAAGCTTGGCAATGCCTGCCACCCTGGTGCGGCGTCGGATCTCGACATTCCTCACTCAGTGTTGAAGCGTAATGCCGAGCATGGCGCGCTCCACGGCTCCCTGTGCTGCTCGTTGTATGCACGGCCTGCTTAGCGAGCCTCCACTCGGCACCGTAGGTCCTGGTGGGCAGGACACATTGGTTACAGAGGCGAGTTTTCAGGCATTGTGGAACATTAACAGATTTAGTTATAGTAAAATAAAAATATATTATTGCATTCTCATTGGAAACCGGAAATATGCCAAATTTCAGCTCGTTCATGCCGCGAAGTGGTTCAAATTTCAGTTATAAAATTTGAAGCACATATACGAGTACATACAAATATACGCGGTGAAACTAAATAAAAGTGTAAATCAAAAAGAGACACAATTAATATAAAAATCTCAAGGCTAAGTTTTATCAATCTCTTAACATTTTTGGTAATTCAATTTGTCACTCGTTACCAGGACGTCGTTGCAACTAGTGATGGTTGTTCTCGGAAATATGTTGTTTTCAATTGTAGACCAAGATCCGCGCCCTTCATCAGACGAATCGTATTTTACGGTCGCCTGGGTCACTCTTAAAACTCTGGTTTTGTGGTATTTAAAATATCCAAACACACATCTTTAAGGCCATTTCCATAATGGCTTGTTAGCGTGTTAGTAGATCGTAATATAACATTTCTTCTATCAAACTGTGCTAATATTGTCGCCACCACCAGGCCTGGGTCTGGCCGACGTACTAAATTATAATAATAAAAGTTGTTTCTTTTACATTTCGTTTAAACTGACAATAGCTAGTTGACAATTTTTATTAATGGTATCAATCGATCAGGTTTGGTTTGAGGATCAAATGTCTATATGGACCCATTGCGTTAAAGCAATACAAAAGTCACAAATGATAGTCAAAGACTGACAGTACCACTTTACTGACGAAACGCTCCTAACAAAATGGCAATACCAAGTGACGTCACGATGGAACGTCACTATTGCTTTGAAGCCGTTTCGAGGAATGGAAAACAAAGAAATTGCAATTTTGTACGTGAAATATTGCTTTGATGTGTATAGTTGCTACGATTGAATGTAAGGAATCGAATGGTACAGTCGCGTCTGAAAATATCGATACAAACAAGAGTCCCAAAAATATGTGACGTGTATACAACACGACCTTATTGCTTATATAATAAGATGTATACATATTTTTGGCACTTTATCGTTCGTATATATATTTTCAGACGTGACCGTACGATTTTTTATTTCCTTTTTGGATGTTTTAAAAAAAACTTAAATTTTGGAAGTTTAATGTCTTTTAATTTTTCCCATATATTTTTTATGTATCTTATTTATTGTAGTAAATTGCTGGTCTTCTATCTATTCAATTAGATTTAGTTAAAAAATGGGCGGGACACATCTGCCGTATGCCGGATGACCTGTGGGCCAAAACAGCCACCCGTTGTAAGGCGTCACGGTAGACCTCGTCGGAGATGGCGGGACGAACTTGACGCCTCTGACAGACTGGTGGGAGACTTCCGAGGATAGAGACACGTGGAAGAATAAGAGGAAGGCCTTTGCCCAGCAATGGGACAATATGGGCTCATAATAATAATAGTTATATAATTGAACATGTGTCAATAACCCTATTGTAAGTATATTTCAATCCCATTTCAGTCGCCGACCCAGTAGTATCGTTCTGCGAGACGGTGGTGGAGACATCCTCGCTGAAGTGCTTCGCGGAGACTCCCAACAAGCGCAACAAGCTGACGATGATAGCCGAGCCCTTGGAGAGAGGCCTGGCCGAGGACATCGAGGCGGGCGCCGTGTGCGTCACGTGGGACAGGCGCAAGCTGGGCGAGTTCTTCCAGAACAAGTCAGTACACGTCTAGTAGCACGGACTCTGAGATCAAGCTGACATGATAGCCGAGCCCTTGGAGAGAGGCCTGGCCGAGGACATCGAGGCGGGCGCCGTGTGCGTCACGTGGGACAGGCGCAAGCTGGGCGAGTTCTTCCAGAACAAGTCAGTACACGTCTAGTAGCACGGACTCTGAGATCAAGCTGACATGATAGCCGAGCCCTTGGAGAGAGGCCTGGCCGAGGACATCGAGGCGGGCGCCGTGTGCGTCACGTGGGACAGGCGCAAGCTGGGCGAGTTCTTCCAGAACAAGTCAGTACACGTCTAGTAGCACGGACTCTGAGATCAAGCTGACATGATAGCCGAGCCCTTGGAGAGAGGCCTGGCCGAGGACATCGAGGCGGGCGCCGTGTGCGTCACGTGGGACAGGCGCAAGCTGGGCGAGTTCTTCCAGAACAAGTCAGTACACGTCTGGTAGCACGGACTCTAGTGTGTCGAGACTGAAGCTAGCCACAGCTGAGCCTTGGAGAGACTAGGCGCGACATTTTCCTCGTCGTTCCAGCCACATTTTCTCCTCATTAATTTTAAGTAACAGTTTCTTAGTGACCGGAGCGGTGGTGGCCGAGTGGATATGATGGCGGACGTTAAATCCGAATGTCGAACCTGCATACATCCGCGAATAAATTAAAATGCATCTCAACAATGTGATTGAGCAGCACAGGGACGTATATAGGGGTGGTATTCCATATGGCCAATATCTTGGTCCAATGTGTATTCGCCTCTCAAATTTTGTTTAATGAGCGAGACGCAATGCACATTGGACCAAGATATTGATCAGATGATTATCTTAGCGAAGCTCTTATGTTTGAAGTCTATAATTTTTCAAGATTCTACATACAGCTGTTTATAAGGCGGTGCATGCTCTCTATACGGGACCGTATAATGCTCATATTGTTTTGTTTGAACCGTGTCAGGTACGACTGGGACTTGCTCGCCGCGCGGTCGATCTGGGCGTTCGGGCCCACGGCGGCCGGCCCCAACATCCTGGTCGACGACACGCTGCCCTCCGAGGTCGACAAGCATCTGCTGGCCTCCGTCAAGGAGAGCATCGTCCAAGGTATTTTACAACATCCTGGTCGACAAGCATCTGCTGGCCTCCGTCAAGGAGAGCATCGTGCAAGGTATTTTACAACATCCTGGTCGACGACACGCTGCCCTCCGAGGTCGACAAGCATCTGCTGGCCTCCGTCAAGGAGAGCATCGTCCAAGGTATTTTACAACATCCTGGTCGACAAGCATCTGCTGGCCTCCGTCAAGGAGAGCATCGTGCAAGGTATTTTACAACATCCTGGTCGACGACACGCTGCCCTCCGAGGTCGACAAGCATCTGCTGGCCTCCGTCAAGGAGAGCATCGTCCAAGGTATTTTACAACATCCTGGTCGACAAGCATCTGCTGGCCTCCGTCAAGGAGAGCATCGTGCAAGGTATTTTACAACATCCTGGTCGACGACACGCTGCCCTCCGAGGTCGACAAGCATCTGCTGGCCTCCGTCAAGGAGAGCATCGTCCAAGGTATTTTACAACATCCTGGTCGACAAGCATCTGCTGGCCTCCGTCAAGGAGAGCATCGTGCAAGGTATTTTACAACATCCTGGTCGACGACACGCTGCCCTCCGAGGTCGACAAGCATCTGCTGGCCTCCGTCAAGGAGAGCATCGTCCAAGGTATTTTACAACATCCTGGTCGACAAGCATCTGCTGGCCTCCGTCAAGGAGAGCATCGTGCAAGGTATTTTACAACATCCTGGTCGACGACACGCTGCCCTCCGAGGTCGACAAGCATCTGCTGGCCTCCGTCAAGGAGAGCATCGTGCAAGGTATTTTACAACATCCTGGTCGACGACACGCTGCCCTCCGAGGTCGACAAGCATCTGCTGGCCTCCGTCAAGGAGAGCATCGTGCAAGGTATTTCACTACCTTTTACTAACTTGCAATGTTTGTATGTATAGACCCACTTCCCACATCCCTGAAATTTCACATACATAATATGTAAGTCGTTATTCCATATGGGGATTACATTTAATTTCACTGTCTCTCAGGGTTCCAATGGGGCACACGCGAAGGCCCACTATGCGAGGAGCCGATCCGCAACGTGAAGTTCAAGATTCTCGACGCGGTCATAGCGCAAGAGCCGTTGCACCGAGGAGGAGGACAGATCATCCCCACAGCTCGCCGAGTGAGTATCTCTCTACGTATATCCATTTAGATTTATATTCTGGTAACATTTCGGTGTTACAACACAACTCATTATAATTTACTTTTATATAACATTTATATTTGGATTGCTTTTGCTTGTCAGACAGTTATGCCACTTATGCCGATATTTCAATTTGTCAATCCCTCTTTATTGCTAGAAAAATGAAGTGTAATAATGTATCCCATCGCGCGATGAGTGCGCTGCGCGGCGAGTGGCAGTACGCGGCGCGCGGCTAACGTGACCGCTACTCGTGCACTGTTAGTGCTCGGTAATGGAGACTAGCGCTCCGAAACATGTCGCGCGAGTTTACCGTTAAAGTTAGCGTAATAACAATGACCGTTGTTCAGGTGGCATATTCGGCGTTCCTGATGGCGACGCCGCGCCTCATGGAGCCGTACCTGTTCGTGGAAGTGCAGGCGCCCGCCGACTGCGTGTCCGCCGTCTACACCGTGCTCGCCAAACGGAGAGGTATAATAATACTACTCCTACTGATTATAAACTTAATCTAAAGACTAAGGGGCAAAGGGTTAACTAGCTAAACACAGTTGTTTCGCAATGCAACCGGCTCCTTTCCCAGTTTCTAAGTCCCTGCTGAGATTCCTAGTGGTGTATTAGAGTTATTTCTAAAATGGACTCTAATTTTGCTCTAAATTGATGATTTTCAGAGTTGAACGAATCAGCTTTAAGGCCGACACCAATCTGTCCACGACATTTAAACTTCAATCGAAATCTTTGCTTATAAATAATATATTACTTTTGTGTTATACGTCGCTTCTTCTACAAGTGATTTGCTCTCTGATAGACCTGCAAAAATTCAGATACATATTAAATTGAAAACGTGATTTCTTGGTAACTCAAGAGACATTTTTTGTAACGCCAATAATTGGGATTCTGAAGTAAAGTGCGATGTTCTTAACGTGGCACGTTCCGCAGGTCACGTGACACAAGACGCGCCCGTGCCGGGCTCGCCGCTCTACACGATCAAAGCGTTCGTGCCCGCCATCGACTCGTTCGGCTTCGAGACGGACTTGCGGACGCACACGCAGGGCCAGGCCTTCTGTCTGCAGGTGTTCCACCACTGGCAGATCGTCCCGGGAGACCCGCTCGACAAGAGCATAGTCATCAGGTACAACAACGACAACAACAACCTAGAGGCCTTCTGTCTGCAGGTGTTCCACCACTGGCAGATCGTCCCGGGAGACCCGCTCGACAAGAGCATAGTCATCAGGTACAACAACGACAACAACAACCTAGAGGCCTTCTGTCTGCAGGTGTTCCACCACTGGCAGATCGTCCCGGGAGACCCGCTCGACAAGAGCATAGTCATCAGGTACAACAACGACAACAACAACCTAGAGGCCTTCTGTCTGCAGCTGTTCCACCACTGGTAGAGCGTGCCGGGAGACCCGCTCGACACGAGCATAGTCATCAGATAACAACAGCGACAACAACAACCTAGAGGCCTTCTGTCTGCAGGTGTTCCACCACTGGCAGATCGTTCCGGGAGACCCGCTCGACAAGAGCATAGTCATCAGGTACAACAACGACAACAACAACCTAGAGGCCTTCTGTCTGCAGGTGTTCCACCACTGGCAGATCGTCCCGGGAGACCCGCTCGACAAGAGCATAGTCATCAGGTAACAACAACGACAACAACAGTCTAGAGGTCTTCTGTCTGCAGGTGTTCCACCACTGGCAGATCGTGTCGGGAGACCCGCTCGACAAGAGCATTAGTCATCAGGTGACAACAGCGACAACAACAACCTAGAGGCCTTCTGTCTGCAGGTGTTCGACCACTGGCAGATCGTACCGGGAGACCCGCTCGACAAGAGCATTAGTCATCAGGTGACAACAGCGACAACAACAACCTAGAGGCCTTCTGTCTGCAGGTGTTCTACCACTGGCAGATCGTGCCGGGAGACCCGCTCGACAAGAGCATTAGTCATCAGGTGACAACAGCGACAACAACAACCTAGAGGCCTTCTGTCTGCAGGTGTTCCACCACTGGCAGATCGTACCGGGAGACCCGCTCGACAAGAGCATTAGTCATCAGGTGACAACAGCGACAACAACAACCTAGAGGCCTTCTGTCTGCAGGTGTTCCACCACTGGCAGATCGTACCGGGAGACCCGCTCGACAAGAGCATTAGTCATCAGGTGACAACAGCGACAACAACAACCTAGAGGCCTTCTGTCTGCAGGTGTTCTACCACTGGCAGGTCGTGCCGGGAGACCCGCTCGACAAGAGCATCGTCATCAGGTAACAACAACCAAGATCTTAAAAACGACCCCACGTGTACTGCGCCGCGACGAACTCCATCTGTACTGCGCGCAGCTTGACAACGTCAAACATTGTAATGCCGCGCAAGATGTTTGATATAATTTTATTTTTGCCAATCTAAACTTTTAGTGACCAATCATAACTTTTTTTATAAGCGGGAAATTGTGTATTGTAGATTGGAGAATAATAATATATAGATTTTAGTAATACATAAAGAAAGAGAGAAAGAAAAGTACGCAATTATAGTTTGGTATACGAAGTCTTAATTCAACCATTACAGTCGACGAGTAGAAAAAATAATTTAGTAACACATGTTAGATAAGTGCGTCATGTTTTGTGAAGTTGAAAATGTACTAAGAACTTCACTATCTATGTTTTTTTTTTAATTCCGTTAACTTCGGGGTATAAGCAAGTTTACTTTTAAGGAAATTAAATGGCATTATTAATTTTCAATAATTTGTGATCTTTTTTTTTTTTTTTTTTTATTGTAAAATGTATTTTAATGTTGCATATAGTGTTGTTGTAACACGGACATTACATCTAACCCAACTAAACAATAGCAAACTGTGACATTCCGAACATCGATCGTCCGAGATAGTACGTACGTTTAGTAGCAAATGTACTGTAATATAAACTCGTACTAAACAAAAAGGCCCTAATTTTTGTATATATATAATATTTGCAATACGCTCGTAAGGCCGTTATCAAATAAATAGTCATTTGTGTTACAAGGGAGCAAAGTTGTTGTTTAACCGCTCGTCTTAATATTGATACCAGAACAAGTAAAAGATTCCATAATTGAACCACGAGCGTAGCGTTTGGTTCGAGAAATGGAATGTTGAGCGTTTCGAGGGTTTCGATATTAACACAGCGGTCAAACAACAACTTTGCCGCCGAGTGAAACAACATTTTTCACCACACCAACGCAAGGAAAATACTAACTATGAAATACGAAAAAAAAAATAGAACCAAATCAAATACGAACCAGTAAAAATAAATCATTCAAAATCATCGTTTAAAAGTTAAATCCTACCAGCTAACGTAAGGAAATAACTCAAAATTTGCATCTGATGACTTTGCCCCACATGTGGATATAATGCAACTTTCTTGCAAGCCACGGCTTCCTTCCGGCGGTTTCCAACCGCAAGCTATGTTAGCGTTATTCGTTTCCCCTCTTCGAATAGTATGGCATATACTCAATAGGTCTTCTTTTCGAATGGTTTTTGGCCAGAAAACGCGAAGGATCGACCTGAGGGACTTTTAGACGAAGACCTGAAGTTTATTCGTTAGGCCCTTAGTCACTCCACGTTTCGTAGCCAAAAAGCAACACTAGATTTTACAGTGGAGTCGAAGAGGGAAAGTTTAACACGTCGCGTGAGCACATCGACTCCCAAACTGAGCGAAAGCAGCCTTCGGCTTCTTTATCCTGTTGTTGATGTCTTCATCCGCTCCACCTTTGCAGAATAGTACGCTCCCCAGGTACACAAACTTTGACACTGAGTTTGAGACCAGTTGGTGTGGTGAAAAATAATTTAATTAGAATACCGGTGGGTTTGAGAAAGTTACGTCATTTAAGCTCAGGAATGCTCCCTTGAAATTACCGGAAATAAAAAAAAACACGGTGTGTATATCCGTCGTTGGGCATAGTTCTCTAATACGTAGGCGTAGGTCTTTGCGTACTTAATTATGAAGTTGTCTATAACGGTCAGGCCGCTGGAGCCGCAGCCCGCCACGCACCTGGCGCGCGAGTTCATGGTGAAGACGCGGCGCCGCAAGGGCCTCAGCGAGGACGTCTCCATCAACAAGTTCTTCGACGACCCCATGCTGCTCGAGCTGGCGAGGCAGGACGTGCAGTTCAATTAGTATTCTACTTGTTAATAAATCTCACTAAATATGCTCATTGTTTTTTTCTGGGTTTCTTACCATAGCCAATAATTTGAAATAGAGGTGGATTGTCAAAGAAAACTTCGTAGCGACATAAATTTACTGCCATCTTTCGACACATAATTAACACTTCTTTTAGAACGCCATTTGACAATTAAACCCGACAGATTTTAACCACGCATTCCTGAGGGCATAAGGAGCAAAAAATGTTATACGAGTTTTGGCCAAATTCGCCAAAAATTTTTTTTTTTGCTGAAAAAAAAAATTCCTTTTGCGTTTTCTGCACACGACACGTTATTTATTTTTACACCTTGGAAAAAAAATCATTACAACGAATAAGTAAAGTTTTTTTTTTTATTTACAGACGAAAATTGCGAGTTTAGTTTAAAACTTTAATATCTGTCAGTAGGTATGTCTAAACCAAGTCACATAGTGGCAGCGTCACAGCTAAAAAGGCGTTTTTGACTAAGTTATAAAAGAAAAAAATTTTCACAGAAATTGTCATTATCTCTAAAACAAGACCGATTTCAGAAAACATTGTATGACATTTTAGTCTCTAAATGCGGTCAAGAATACATCTTTGAAATCTGTCAGGTTTAATTGGCCCACGGTGTATTTTCAATTTGTTAAATATTAAAAAGTAGCGCCATCTAATAGATCAAAGGCCAAAGGTGTAGCAGCATCGTTTAGAGCGATGGCGCCATAATCTGTAGTTAGTGCCCGGTAAGTTGGCGCCTTTTTATGATATTTAACAAATTGAACACATATCTGTGAAAGAATAAGGATCAAAGTCAAATGGCGTTCTAAGTTTTAATTATGTGTCAAAAGATGACAGTAAATTTACTTCGCACATCATGACAATATACCGTAAACAACCTACGTAATTTGGTCAGGTTATTTGTTACCCACCATAAACTATACAAAATTTACTGTGGGGAATAAAAAAAAATGTGAAAGTGTGACAAGGACAAACTAATGTTTTTCTAATACTCATACTGAAGGATACATAATAAGACTATGTGACTGCTGTGGCCGAGCTACAGGAGATGACACGACAATGGTTAGTTGTTTCAAAGATGAACCGGAAGGTAGGCCGAGATACAGTTGGATTTACTTTATTCATGTAGGCCTAGCAACAAGCATACAGGACAGCAGAGGATAGGATGCCAAAGGGCGCGCTCCACCGGAGGCCTAAGGCCGAGATGATGCAGAGCCGCGATTGTACAGTCAGCATCAAAAGTAGCGGATCAGACAAGGTTTCAAAAGTACCATTCTGTAACAGCTTAACAAAAGTTGATGGTTCTATATGTAGAACAATTTAGACTGTAAAAGATATACTTTTGAAAGTACATTTTAGAGAATTATCTTTATTTGGAAAAGTTATTCGGAATATTTGGCGCGTTGTTTCATCCGCTACTATTGATGCTGACTGTATGACCCAATTGTCAGTGTTATAAAAAAAATACGTCGGACTAAAAGGTCAGGTTTGGAGCCCCAAGCGGGTCATAAGTCGAGCCTCGCATGGGATCGAAGACCCGTAAGCATTCCAGCAAGTGCTTTCGAGTGACGCCAAAGATTAGCCGGATCACATTGTATCACAATGGCTCCTCCGGTCTGGTCTTTGGAATTGCATGGAAGCGCTTTATGCGGAGCTCGGCCTTCGGTGTCACTTGAATTTAGTCATTGTTCCAATGCCATTTTGCTATGCACGGAAACGGAAGTGCGTTGCAACGGGACGATCTGGGATTTTTACACATACATTCCAATTGAAAATGGTTTAAATTACGTTGAAGTAATTACTTGTAGTACTAAGGAGATAATGCCTTACGAGGATAAATGCATGAATAATATACGTTCTCAAGCAAAAGTACCACATTGTCGCTTATAAGCTGTCAGAGCGTCCTTATGGCAAGCGACAATGTGGTAGCTTTTGCTTGAGAACGACACAAATAAGGAGTCCCATAAGTATGTTCTACGTTCAACATGTGAAAATGTGTCGAGGGTTATTTGTGACGTTCCATGAGTAAAGGTACCTTATGGCAATCGGCTCTTACGCTGCGCATTAGTATTAGAGCGTCGTTAATACGCCGACCGCCATAGGGTACCTTTACCCGTAGAACTTCACATTTATGCTTTAAATGTTCATTAATTACGTTATCAATAATGGTAAATAAAAAAAAAACCTGGATGCTTTTCAAATTAAAATGTATTAAACTCAACTATTTTTAACACAAACAATTAAACAATCATTAAATTTATATTATAGGCGCTTCGGTTAACATAATGTAACTACAGACAGTCGCTATTGGAGCGGCCAAGGCGCTCACAAATATCTGAAAAGTGCGTGTTGTAATATTTTCGAGCACATCGGCCGCTCCGATATATCTCTTGGCGACTGTATAAAAGAACCTCGCTAATCCGGTGATCGCTGTAATCCGAAAGAAAACTACTTTTATATTCACGAAATTTGAAATTTCCTCTCCGACTAAGGGCCGATTTAGACGGCTCGCGAACTCGCATGCGGTTTTAGTTACATTGCGGACTATTGAGGTTACAACTAATTCGGCGACCGATCAAATACCGCAATGTAATGAAACTCGCATGCGAATTCTCGCACCGTGTAAATAAGCCTTAAGTGTAAGGCCTGAGTGGCCACTCGCTCGGCGGGTTTTTCTTTAGCTTAAAATATAACAGAAGGTAATGCGTGAATAGCCGGTTTAACGAGGTCTTCCTGTAGATAGGTATACTATAAATTAATCTACTACATAATTTTTTTTTTCTATAATTAATTAAAGTGCTTAACTATACTTAACTTAAGTATATAATTATATCCTAAAATTTAGAGATCACTGCAATTTTAAATACGTTGTACGACATAATGAGTATCACGTGGATATCATAAAATGCCGGACCAAACTATTCGGGGCCGATTCAGGCCGTATTTGTTTAGGTTTCATCTACGAGCTACATGAGATCCACCAAAAATAACTCTGGAGTTAGTAGTTAGCTGGAAAAATATCGGTAAGGTAAATACGGGTTTTTTTACGGATAAGTGCGACTACGGGATTAGTGTGGTTAGCCTTCAAATTGGGGTCAGATTCTATTGGATTGGTGTTTATTGCGAGTTTATACAGGGGCCCATTTCTCGAACGGTATTAGACTAATAATATTAGTGTTGCCATGGTTACCCATACGATTAGATAGACTAATAATATTAGACTAATGCCGTTCGAGAAATGGGCCCCAGTTGCTTGTTGCGTTTTGTGGCAAATGTATAAACTCGAACTCGCGCAATCAATGTGTATCATGTACCCGTATTGACCTTAAAGATCTAATGTATTACAACGTGTAACGTGTAACACAAATGGCCTCCTAAAAAAATTGTTGCTACATTTACACGTTGCACAAAAATATTGTTGCTACATTACACGTTGCATAAAAATATTGTTATTACATTACACTTTGCATAAAAATAATGTTGTTACATTACACGTTGCATAATAATATTGTTGTTACATTACACTTTGCATAAAAATAATGTTGTTACATTTCACGTTGCATAAAAATAAAGAACTGGTGCAGACTTCTCATTTGACTCATTAATACGATAGATAAATATCTTTGACCCTGATTATTCCTCTCACTAAGTGTTTTGGCCATTAATTTCAATTTTTTTATTCACTAGAACTTGTGCAATTCTCATATTTTTAAGAAAATAAAAATAGATCTTGTACTTGATTTATTAATATTACGTACGGTGATGTTCAGTCGCCATCCGATATATCGGAGCGACTGAGGTGGTCAAAAATATCTGAACACGGACTCTAACGCTTCGATATATCTGATGGCGACTGTTCATTATACATAGTAAACAATGAAAGGGCTTGTGCACAAGTCACACGAGGTTCGATAGGCGGGGGAGGGGGGTCACGAAAAGACCACGAGAGATCATGTGGGGGGGGGGGGGGGTATAATTAAACCTCACGTGTATTTATATATTATATTTTTCGTATATTTTTCTATGGTGAACAACACTAAGAAAAAATATCTACCATATACGTTTTCTGGGTTTTGTTAAACATAAATCTTCACTTGGCACTTCAAAATAGCGAGTCTAAACAAGATTTACTCTATACAATACTATTTATCTTAAAATTAGGTCGAACGAAAAAATAAATAATAAATACACGTGAGGTTATATGGGGGAGGGGGGGTCACCAAATAGGAGGATCACGAAGGGGAAGGTGGGGTCAAAAAGTGACCTCGCGTGATTGATGCACAAGCCCAAAGTGTTACACGCAAAACACTAACTAATGAGATTATTAAGTCGAAAGTAGAGGACCGGCGCCAAATCGCCTTTTCATACAAACGTAGTCCTCATTTTCCCCTCTGGATATTAACATTATTGAAAATATATTGACACAATCGGTTGTATATTACCCACAGCTATGTCCATACGTTTGAATTTTTTCGAGTAAGGGCTCGCTAAAAAAATTGTAATAAATTAGTTTTTGTCCCTAATTTCTACAATAATAAAAAAATGGATAAAAGTCAGGCATAGCTTTGGCACAAAATAAAAAACAAACAGAAGGTCCGTTCCCGCCAATCTTGAAAATATATACCTAAACTTACCCGACTCACTAGGGTTGCTTCTGTATTAATTTCGAATTTTAAAAAGAAGTAGGCAATATAAGTTTACAGACATACATACATCGATTCGTTTATACATACATCTTATCATGTTTACATTCCTTAGACTGCATTTTGACGTACATGACAGTAGGTACCTACACCTACGTAGCGGCGGGGACGTCAAGTGAGCAACGCGCACACAGCCCGACTAAGCTCTGCCCGAGAGTCCCCGAGAACGCCTGTAAATGTAACGTCTGTGTGCGTGCGGCGAAAATGGCACTTTGTACTGAGCGGACTCCTGAGGGCTTACCGCGAACTACGTTCGACGTGTTGCCACCCTGTCACACTTACGTACGAATTTACAAGTGCGACAGAGAGGCAACACGTCGAACGTGGTTCGCGGTAGGCCCTCTGCTCCGGCGCGCGCCGTCGCTAGCTACTTTGTGGCTTTGTTTAATATACATCAAATTATTTAAAAATCAATATCCAGAGAAGAAAATGAGGACTACGTTTGTATGGAGAAGTAGCTGTCCCCTTTCCTCTACGGTTAATACAATAATACTATATTACGGTTAATACATCTGTATTGTATGGGAAATAAAATGTTCCTGGATCCAGAGCAAGACGAGTCGAGGAAAATATTTTGCTGATTTTTGTGCTTCACGAAACATTTACCCCCTTATTCATAAACGTGTACTAAAGTTACGATGCCGCTGATCATCGTTTGTCCCTTTCCGACGTATTGGTATGATGGAAAGGGACAAACGATGATCAGCGGCATCGTAACTTTAGTCCACGTTTATGAATATCGGGGATAGTACTTACAACAAAACAAATTGTTGACTTCTAGGCGGTCTTCACATTGGAGGCGCAATCCCACGCCGCTCCGCTGTAGCCTTGGAAGGCCCATTGTACACTACACTGTACATATCCATTGCAATCTAATTAGAGCCTTACACGAACCAAATTAATTAGCATTTCTTTTTCAAACACACTAAATTATTCCCAATTTACTATAAGACAAGGTTGAAATTAAAAATTGCAATTTTTTTATGGGGGGCCTTCCGAGGACAGTTATACGTGAAAGCGCTGTCACGCTAAGTCACGTAAAGGGTTGTACAGTAGAGTTCATAAATTTTTTCATATTATTGCAATGAATTGAGGTGAAAAAAATATACATATTTATGAACTCGACTGTAGGTGTGTAGCGAACTTATGTATTTTTCACAAAAACATGGGACTACAAATGTAATAAATATTCTACAATTAATTACTTCACTATTTAGTTACTATGAAAACACCAAACAATGAGTGTTTAGAGCTATATATAATAATCTAGCTAGGTACATTTTCACGAATCAAATTACAATATTATACTGAGTAAGCATAATCACAGCCACGGTATTTACCCATAATGTATTTTTTAATTATTTAATCAGCAAAGGACATTAATAAATCGTAGAAAATTACTATAAAATAACTGATGTCTGACCCATGAGATACATTGCCATTTCAAAAAAGGAACCCGTTATAGTAAACATTACAGTGAACTCGACTGTAGGTGTGTAGCGAACTTATGTATTTTTCACAAAAATATGGGTCTTCAAATATAATAAATATTCTACAATTAATTACTTCACTATTTAGTTACTATGAAAACACCAAACAATGAGTGTTTAGAGCTAGGCATTCTATGTTATATAAAATAATCTAGGTACATTTTCACGAAGCAAATTACAATATTATACAGGGTAAGCATAATCACAGCCACGGTATTTACCCATAATGTATTTTTTAATTATTTAATCAGCAAAGGATATTAATAAATCGTAGAAAATTACTATAAAATAACTGTACCCCTAGTGTAAATTTAGTCGATAGCGAAACGTGACGTACGCGTTTGCGTTAAGTCTCATTTTGCATGGGTTTTTGAACAGCGCGCCAAGCGGGACGTTTTGGAAAGTCAAAAATCTCATACAAAATGACACTTAACGCAAACGCGTACGTCACGTTTCGCTGTCGAAAATATTTACACTAGGGGTACAGATGTCTGACCCATGACATACATCGCCATTTCAAAAAAGGAACGCGGTATAGTAAAATGAGAACATTTTAAATTTTGAGTACCTATAGCGACCAACACTAACTACTGAAAACATTTTGACCAAATTCGACAGTATATTTTAAGTTTTTTTTTATGTTTTATTTGGTATACAATTTCATAAAGAGTATATTATACTGAATATCCGGTATATATTTTAATTAATGTAACTCTTAGTACGATGCTGGCTATTAAAGAAAAGGTCGATTATCTCGAAAACCACAAAACTTTTACCTACTAGAGCTATAAGTCCGTTTTGTGAACCATCCTACGGCCCTGTCGGTGGCCGCACGCGAACTGTCGATCAAGATAAAGTATGCTCACCAATCAATATTCGAATAGGGTTATTATTCAACTATTAACAGATTTAACCCCGTAAAGCCGCGCTAACTTGTACAAATTCAATTCGAGTTTAGAATTCTTATAGATATTAAAGAAACTTGGTTCCAAATTCAAAAACTGCCCTGAGTCTGACGAATTTAGAATACCACCTACCAATATACCTTCCAATTATAGTTCAAAATAGTTGGGAGCAATGTTCCAAAACTAACTCGAATGTCTTTGTTTAAGTGTTACTATTATTTTAATGATGCAGTTATAAGGCAAAATATGTTCATAAGTTGTAAAACATTTAAAATAAATCAGTCGCCATTTGAGGTTTTCAGTAGTTAGTAATAAAGTGCAACTAGATCCAGCGAATGCACCGCATCACCTTTCGCGAGCCATTTCTGAAACGATCGCGAACATTCCGTAGTATGTGCAGCGCGCGTTCTTAGCGCGAATACGGTGGTAGCAGAAATAGGGACGATGATGATGATAACAAAACAAATTGTAACAAAATTCTAGTTAAATTGACCTCAAATGAAACTTGATCGACTGATACCAGTAATAAAAACATTTCATCTACCCTATTGCCGCACGATCTGCCAAGACGTGCCTTGCTCGTTCCTCGAAACAAACAAAAGCGAGCTAAGCCTTGTTCTGTATGGTGCATTCGTCAAATCTACCCCTTCTATGCATATGAATAATTTATTGAAAATCAGATTAAATCAGATATAGAGGTTCACTCGTCGTCCTACTTCGGCCAGAGTTGCAGCGACGACGGCCAGCGCGAGGCGTATTTTTTTCTTCGACAGATTGTACGGCCTGCCTCGACCGCCTTCTGAAACCAGACGGACATGATAGTGAAATCGAACGCACATTTAAAAAAAAAATCTAAAAGAGACACTTTGTTTTTACATCCTGTATATTCTACTTTATTTCGTTCTATGGGCACTAAGTGGAATTCCATTGCAAAACTGAGATGTCATTACCCTTATTAACTATATAAAAATTATAGGCAATAGAGCCCACTGCTGGCGCCGAATGGCTTGCCGCGCTCGCAGTGGTGCGCGAACATATACCCTGCAGCCCAGGTAATAAGGGTGAAATTTTGACTAAAATACAAATGTCACGGTTCTTCAACGGAATTGCTCTTGGTGCCCATAGAACGTACTTAACGAAGCACATAGAAATACCTATCTAATGACCTAACTCTCACTTCTGTTGGTTTCTGGTCCAGGTTCCTTACAAAGATGCCCATGGTCTTTTGAACCAATAGTGCAATCATTATTAAAAGCACTAGTCAGGTCATAAGTTCTGTCAAAAAGGTTTTGACTGATAAGAAAGCTATAGGTACAGATCCCTTGTTATTCATATATATGGTTTGAAAGCCTATTTAATGCTGAATTACTTACAATATACAAGGTGCCCGTGAGCATTGCGAGATATTTTAACGGTGCATTCCTGATGGCAACAGGCAATATTTTTTTTATTTTTTTTTCCCCCTTTTTTGAACACTCCTGTACATAAAACGTAATTTTTATTGATGAACAAATAACCTAAAATTAACTAAAAATTATTTGGGGGTAGCCTCTCAGATAATTTTTTAAAATTTTTCGATGTCAATCAATAGGTATGTCCAGACTAGACCTCAAAGTGGCAATACCGCAGTCAAAAATGTGTTTTGTACCGACTTATGGCGAAAGAATGATTTCGAAAAACATTTGATTATCTCTGAAACTAGACCTAATCCAGAAAATTTTATATGACATTTTAGTTTCTAACTATTACCAGGAATGCTTAGTTAAAATGTCTCGCAATGCTCACGGGCACCTTATTATTTAACGTAATTTGCTGTCCCAGTTTTGTATAATTCTATGTAATATTCAGAAAATTTTTATAAAACAAACATGTAAGAAATACGCGTATTATTCTTTTTTACATGGTTGAATCTTACATAAAACTAAAGCTGGCTCTTTTATCTTCTTAAAATATATAATTCATATGTATTAGTATTGCCAAAATCGTAACTGTATGTGTTTTACCAAACCTACTCGTTGGATGGCAGTTAAAAGCAGTTAGAAAAAATGTGACGGAGTGAGTTTTTAATTTTTCTCATTAAGTTATAATCTACAGCTAGAAAGAGATGCAATTACAAGCGCGACAGAGTGGTCAGAAACAAGACGAAAAAAAGAATTGACCCAAATACCTTAGCACTAAATGTAAGACTAGGGGCCAGATGGACCAACCACCATCGGTCTGATCAACGTCACTCAGAAAAGAACTATGAAACATACATACAATACAATAACATTTTGCAAACGTTTTAATGGTAACAGACGGTTTTAAGCAACCGACCCTAATTAAATTTAGACAGATTATTTTTAATAACTCGTTAGAAATATTGGTAGGAAATTATTAATTATCTTACTATTTATTTATTTATTTAATCTTTATTGCACAAACGTTATAGTAGGTAGGGCGGGGCTTAAAGGTCCGCGGGTAAAAAGGTCCACCATGCCTAACTCCGAAACTAAAAGTTCGTTTGACATCGAAGTGACCAGAATGTGAGGGGTTAGCGGGGGGAGTACGCGCGCCGCCTCGCGTAGTGCGCTGGCAAACGCCGACCGGTCTGTACATGTCCGCGTCGAAAAAATCTCATGTAAGTAAGATTTTGCACTTCATTTGCTTTTTGTCTACTGCTTTTATTTAAACCGTTAGAAGTGTCCGCTTGTTTTATAACATGGTTATTTTATATACGGTTTCATGTTAAGATGGTATAATTCTAATGCAAATATTTGTTTGCTGTGTTATAACCTTGAAATGAAACTAAGTCACTACGGGGCATAAAGGTCCATCTGTGGGCCTTTTTGCCCCGTAGTGGACCTTTTAACCCTTATGAAAACAATTTATTTATTTTATTGATTTATTCCAGAATGCGTAATTATAAGAGAAAAACCGAACGGGGGACGAAGTCTGTGGAGTTAATGAAGCGTGCTGCTGAGTTGGTGATAAGTGAAGAAAAATCACAGAGGCAAGTTTGTCGAGATTTTGAGATTAGCAAAACCTCTTTACAAAGATTCATAGAACGTTTAAAGAAAAATCCAGATTCGCCGACATTTGGTTACGGAACTCCCAGGCAAGTGTTTAACCGAGAACAAGAAGCATCCCTCACGGAGTATCTGCTCACGGTCGCTCAAATCTATCACGGTTTAGGATCTAAAGATTGTGCCATAGTTATAAGTTGGGTAGAAATTAAAATGGTAGACATTTGGTTTCTTTTTTATATATAAAAATATAATTGAGTTGATTTAACATGCCTTACTTTTATTTATCTGATTTAAATAACTATACAATGCCATATAATTTTAGTGGTCCTTTTTGCCCTGACACTGGCCCTTCATGCCCCACAGTCGGGGCTAAAAGGTCTAATCGACCCGACTTTCTATATTGTTAATATCTGTCTTGGAGTTGAAAACTGGTTATATTAAAATATTGTCACTAATAGATGAAGAACTACGCTATCCATTGCTATTAAAACCTTTTTCGTAAACATTATAAGTTAGCAGTTACAACCAAATATACGTAAAATGGCCCTTTTTGCCCCGCCCTACCTAAGGCGGACTTAATGCCATGAGGCATTCTCTACCATTATATGTTTTTATTAGATTCTTCTACTATTATATGTTTTTTCCCTAAATATTTTTTTTTGGCGTCTGTTGCCTTCTCTTGTTCGCGGTGCGCGCTAAAGATAAAGATGGTTTATTATCTAAGTAGGAATATTACAATGCGCTTATGAACGTCAAATAAAGCTACACCGGCTCTAACCCTACACCTCTGACCCGAGAAGATTTAAATCCCCCCTCAATTGGAGGAGGGTATCCCAATATGGACCGCCAAGAAACTCGGCGGGACACAGGCTACCTTTAATATCGCAATTTAGTTTCTGGGCTACAATAGATACCAAGTTTATTAAAACATTTGCTCTCACGGGAAGTAGTATCGACCGACGACGGCGGGCGACCGGCTACGGCCGAGGCCAACTCTGCCGGACAGATGGGAACACGAGCGACGCCAGTTTGATGTCCCTCCCTGCGAATTTTCACACTTCTTAAAAAGGTGTTCCTGCTCACTCTGCTTTCGCGAACACCCTGTGATAATGATCGGACCATGAGGAAGCCGGTGTAACACAAATCACGCGAGGTTCGATAGGGGGAGGGGGGTCATGAAAAAACTACGACAGATCACGTTGAGGGGGGGGGGGGGGGGTGATTAAAAGGAGATCTCACGTGTATTTTTCTACAGTGAACGAAACTAAGAAAACCTACCACATGGGTAGATAGTTTTTCTCGGTTTTGTCAAACATAAACTTCACTTCGCACTTCAGAATAGCGAGTCTATTTTACGAAAATAACATCACATTTATAACGAAAGTAGAAGATTTACTATACACAATTGGGTACTTGACACATGTTGAATATTATAACAAAATTTAGATAAACGGATAGAAAATGAACCATCTATTATAAAAAAAGTGGAATTTAAAAGGACATATTGAGATTATAAAAAATTACAAGGCACCAAAGTCTGAAAAAATATTTTTTTTTTACTTCCTAAAAAGAAAAAGAAAATACTGACCTCATTTCTGACCTTTGTGTTGCTAAAATGCCATGAGTCCTATATAGACATTTGATCCCCAGGAAAATCAATATCGATTGACATTATTTCCAAAAAATTGTCAAGTAGCCAATTTATCTTTAAATTTGGTCGAATGAAAAAGTTTCATAAAATACACGTGATGTTATGTGGGGGAGGGAGGGATAGACGAGAACCTCACCAAATATCACCATGAAAGAGGGGGGAGGTCACAAAGAAGCCGAAAAAACCTCGCGTGTTTGTGTGCAAAAGCAGATAGCGTGTTTGTGTTCACAAGCAGAGTTTCAAAATCAAAGCACAGAGTAAAGAAAAACAAACAACAATAAAGTGAATTTAAATACAGTAGAACCCGCTTATGATGATATCGAAGGGAAGTGACAAGTATCGTCATACATACCATTTTGGACCCGGGTACGTCCTTAAACTACGTCCACAAGAGAGGTATGGGCATTGTGAATGTCATCTCGCTTTGTGTGGTAGGGCACAGCACAGCGGATGTCATTCCAGATCTAGAGCAGAGCCCAACTGGGGAAGTACCTCCACCTTACAGAAAACCGCAGCCAAATAACACTAGACCCTACTCATAGTGTTGTGTTCCTGCCGGTGAGTAAGGTTGCCAGAGCTCAACGAGGGGCGGGAGGGGGTTAGGGTCGGCAACGCGTATGTAACTCCTCTGGAGTTGCAGGCGTACATAGGCTACGGATACTGCTTACCATCAGGCGGGCCGTATGCTTGTTTGCCACCGACGCAGTATATAAAAAAAAAAAAAACAAAAAAAACATAGTTAATCAACTTCTTAATAATGTTAAGTTTTCCAAATTAGTCTCAAATTCCTTTGTAAGAGATGACTTAATTTTGTACCTATTGCCAACTTGTCCTTAAGAATAAAAACTAACCCCCTTATTCATAAACGTCTACTAAAGTTGATAAGCCACTAATAATCGTTTGTCCCTTTCCGACGTGTTGGTATGATGGAAAGGGACAAACGACTTTGAGAAATTTAAACAAAAACCAAAATTCGCACAGTAATTACGTCATAAGCGGTTGGTCAATATAAGCAGTCATAATAAACGGATTCCACTGTAAGTATAGTTCGTATCATCCACGATGACGTGCATATTTGTCAAATCTAACCTTTAATAACGTGACATTACGAATCAAGGCACGCGTCTTCGTGAAAGACACGATTTACATATAGGAGGGTACGCACACATAGTTACTCGTACCCGCCACTATGAGAACAATAGTTATTTGTGCAACAAGAGAGGAAGTTGTTTTTTCTTGCGAGTGTCGATTTTGAGTCCCGAGTAAGCGAAATATTCTAATTTAGAATCTTGAGCGTAGCGAGGGACTCAAAAACACGAGATGTAAAATAACTTTGCTCTCGTGTGACACATACAACTTTTCACCTCAATTTTCAACATCAAGTAAAGTTAACCACATTTATTTACAGCGAGCTGCTGAGGTGAAAAGGAAATTGCAATATCATTCTCGTACTAAAGGCATTTAGCAAAAGATACAATGTATGATTAAAATGGTTTACGCTAACAGGGAATATTACGCGAAACTCTGCGTAGGGGGCGCCACTCCCACAATCCATCACAATCTGAGGGTCTACCGAGAAACAGGAAAATCGAAATTTCGTTATCTAACCTCTCTATCACTTTTGCGTATTTGAATAGTAAATTTCGATTTTCACGTTTCCCGGTAGGCCCTTTGGTAACAAATTATCTGTGAAAATTTGTCAAAATACAGTTTAAGGCACAGTATGTATAAGTTGTTCTCTGGTTTAAGATACGTGCTAGTGCTGCACTCTGGTGGCAGAACATTGCAGTAATACTCCCTATAAGGATCGAATAATAAAGGAGCTACTTTGTCACAAGGATGCCTTGTCAGGTTATTCGTATAAAGATACAAGTAAATCTCGCCCTCATGGCAAGCGACAAAGTGACATTTTCTAACGAAACGTTGAACAATTTGCACTTACGTTGGTGCGGGAATACAATTAATTATAGGGCAAAAACGTCGCAAATAAGGATTGCAAAGGAATAATAAAAGAAAATATTAGTACTGCGCGCTAGACGTCACGGTTTCCCTGGCGAAATGGCGCGGACTGCCTGGCCAGTAGACATGAGTCGTTCACGAGTGAATCATTTAAATGAACTGTATCTTTTGATTCAACTCACTGATGCTTGAACTCGCTTAGTAACTCATTTATCTCAGTGTGCCTTGCTCGCTCTCTCCCACTCATGTTTCGAATGAGGCGGCAGAGCGTGACGAGCGAGACGATGCGAATATGTTTCGGAGCGATTCGGAAGAATTTGGAGGGTGTCGGGAAAGATTCGCCATCTTGGTCGCACTTACGGCTGTGTGTATCTGATTGATTCGTCACTCGTGAACAATATGGTCTACAGATCCACTGAGTGAAATGAGTGATGTATATCTCCGCGAGCGAAAGATATGAATCAATCTTTTCAACTCAGTGAAGCGTTTTGGGAATTAGAGATTCCCAAAACGCTGGGACTGGTCAACGGGAGGGGACAGGCGCGCGCTTCTCGATCCTTCCATCACGTCAAACAGACCGGTCGCGAGCTCAGTCCGTACGGAAAAGGTATAACGCCTGGATATGGATGCAATACGTAATGATTGATTACTGACTTGTGACTGGCACGCTAGTAGATCTTGCGCCAGTAGTTTAGGAATTGGAAGCAAGTGACGAACGTTTGTCCACACATTTACCCGGCGCCTTGTACGTGCTCGACGCTCGGAGCTGGATCTGGTATGCTAGTGTATCTTGTGCCAGTAGTTTAGTAATTATAATCAAGTGACAGAAGTTTGTACACACATTCTCCCGCAATCTTGGTCGCCGATTGCAGTTGGAGCTGGTATGCTAGCGGGTGGAGCTTGAAGCCGTATAAGCTGGAACAATCAAATATTTAATCATTACTTTTTGTAATACCAGGTCGGTGACCAACAGGCATACGGCCCGCATCATGGTAACATCGTAGCCATGCTATTTCAGGGGTGTTACATGTGCGTTGCCGACCCAAAGGGCGTCCGCTGGCTGGCGCGGTTGCACGGAGCGGGTGAGCGGGTTAACGAAAAATAGTATGAGCGTAGCTAACTGACGCGGACGCGTGCGGCGGATTTTACCTACCTGGCACCCGCGTGCGTGCGCCCGCTGCGTGCACCCGCGCCAGCGAGCGGGCGCTACTAATACCTATTAATATTACAAAATGTGAAAGGAACTCTTGTCTGCCTGTTACCTCTTCCTGCTTAAGCCGCTGAACCGGTTTAGATTAAGTTTGGTATGGAGGTAGACGAGATAGTTTCAGGCCCGGGGAAAGACAGGATAGTTTTTATCAACCGTCATCAATCCACGCACAGTAAGTCAAAAAGTCTTACCGCATGGATCACGCTCTCTTGCGCATACAGAGTGAGACAGACCTAGCTAGGCAAACCCTCCAACACCTATGGTGGAATGTACTCGATCCCATGGCGCTCTCGCAAACGGCAAAGAGGGCGAAACGCCGGAGTGGGTTTAGTGGGTAGGGCCAAGTTCTCCCCCCTCTCACCAGGAGAGAGGGGACAGGAGCGGCCAGTCCCACACACCCCCCCATCATGGGCTTCCCGCGGCTGGGGAGACGGTGCGAACAAAAAAAAAACCCTCCTAAACGCGCTTCTATACGTTATACAATCTACTGAAGCCTCATCGCCTCTCTAGAAGCTACAGGTATTACTCGCCGCTAAAGTGCGGCACTCACCGCGGCACAAACTTGCCGGGGGACCGCTTGGGCCGGAGCTCGGGGTGCATCATGAACACCATGTGCGGGAACCCGGTACCGAAGTACGCGCCGTCCGTGAACTGTTGCCGCGACGATCTTGGCGCAAACACGTCCATGCATCTGGGGCAGTACACCTTAACCGTGGCCTCGCCGCGGACGTCTGATAAACCTGCATGAAAACTTTAATAAATAAAGACATAGTAAACATGAATGAATGAAAGTTTATTCACAAGAAAATATGGTACAGTACAGTAGATGATATAAATAAACATTGTCGACCCTTCGTTTATACATGTTCACATTCCATCTTTGCCGTTCGTGTAGCTGAGCGGTGCGAGAATGCGTAGCGAGAATGTGGAACGTTGTGAATGTTGCTAAGCGGTGCGAGGATGTGGTACGTTGTGGATGTTGCTGAGCGGTACAATAGCACAGTCGAATTAGGACCAACCTCGAAATCTCTAGAACAGTCATGAAATTTAGTATGTATATAAATTAAAGGCCCCTTTTTCATGCCCACACCATTTGATATTTGGGGACCTCGAGGAATCGCATCCATCTTGGAAAATGTGTACCATCTAGGAGAAATTCGCGTTATACTCAAAATTCTTCGCTCTTGATGAAAATATGGTGTAAGGCAACATTAAAGCTTATTAAATTCTACACTAAAAAGTCCTTGATATCTTTGCGAAAAAAATACATCTTGTTATGGAAAATACTTGCTGAATCTAAGTTTAGCGCTTATACACTTCCAGGGGACATTCTCTTAATAGGAAACTCGGAGGAATATGAATTAACCTTTTAACTATACATTTGTACGCTATCTACCCTAATATTAACATTCTACTCGACTGCGACTTAACCAGAAAGTAGGGTTATGGGTTTAAGTACTGATGATTCAGTACACCCTGTAGCTTAGGATACTGGACGGATTTTTTTAAATCACCTATCGGTAGATTCCTCTTACCCTTCACAGCCTGTTTACACTTGTTTTATTAAAGAAAAATTAAACCAACCACCTGGAGAGGACTATATATCCCAAATATCAAATGGTGTGGGTGTGGGCATGTAAAAGGGGCCTTTAATTTATATACATAACAAATTTCATGACTGTTCCAGAGATTTCGATGTGGAACGTTATGAATGTTGCTGAGCGGTGCGAAGATGCGTAGCGAGGATGTTGGACGTTGTGAATGTCGCTGAGCAGTGTGAAGATGCGTAGCGAGGATGTGGGACGTTGTGAATGTTGCTGGGCGGTGTGAGGATGCGTAGCGAGGATGTGTAACGTTATAAATGTTGCCGAGCGGTGCGAAGATGCGAAACGAGGATGTGTAACGTTATGAATGTTGCTGAGCGGTGCGAAGATGCGTAGCGAGGATGTGGAACGTTATGAATGTTGCTGAGCGGTGCGAGGATGCGTAGCGAGGATATGGAACGTTGTGAATGTTGCTGAGCGGTGCGAACATGCGTAGCGAAGATGTGGAAAATAAAGTGTTTCTGTTGGTTAATGACAAACACATCCCTCGCTTACGCAGCTTTAAGCGGTAACTGACAAAGCTACTCGTTACAATCGTCACTATTTAACAAATTCACCTTTGGAGTGCTTTTTTGATATATAATAGCACAAAAATAAAATCAACTTAATCAGACTTAATTTGAAACTTTGTTATTACCTCTTGGTCTTTATTTTTATGCATGTTCTCCAATTTCTTGAAGTTGGCTGGGATGGACCGCGCACGAATGTATACCCAAAGCACTTCTTGTGAACGATAGGAAAATTCGAGCGTTTGCGCATTCGTTTTTAAAATTTGTTACCTTTACTGACAAATTGGTATGTCGCCGGGCGATCGTAAGATCAGGCAAATCGTAATGTTCCCGTGCAATGTTTTGACATTAAACAAATAGACAGGTAAGGTAGGTTCGTTAGACTGCTTCAGATGCTCGAAGGGAAAACTGTCCAGTAATAGGCTACGCAGGACTCCGTCGACTCAGGGAACGAGATAAAGGTTTTTACGTTTCACGATATGCCTAGGAATTTCACGATCTGCCTGATCTTACGATAGGCCGCTGACATATATTGGTTGTAGACTTACCAAGCGGCAACGTGGCTTGGTTCTCGCAAAAGACTCGCGGGCAGCAGCCAAAGTCAAAGGTTTCGTATTTTTCTAACATTTGCGCTATGCCCCTGTTGATAAACGAAATTACTTAATAACGATAGCTGGAGCGTTCTTATGTGTAGTTTTCAAAGGACTTTAGTAAGAATTGTGGGCTGTAGATGTCCAGTTTTTGTTTGACACTAACAAAATTTAAGTGCGTAACGATCTCGCAGCGAACACGCAACGAATTTGCTTTTATTCTTCTTCGCTGCGCGCCCGCCTCGCTTTCAACTCTCCCGCAAATCACCCATGTGGTTTTGATCTAAGCGAACAATGAAATATTATTAGAATTAGAAATAGGGAGTATTACTGCATTTTTTTTTATTATTCAAACAGATTACACAGTATTACAGTGAGACACTAAGGCACTGTGGAATGCATAAAATATTATTACTATCCTACGAAATACGCGTCTGCCGTCTCACCTGCTAGTTAATATGTATCGCGCGTGTATGAGCCCGTAGAGTACCTCTGAAGCTTTCTCCACAAACGCCAACTGGTTCGCATTTGCGCCCAGGTCATTTTCTAAAACCATACACGAACTATGTAAACACGTATGGAAAAGAAATGATTTCCCCTTCCAGAGGACGGTCCAGAGATGGAGCTGCGCAAATTGGCAGAAGCACGCAGAGCAAGCCGCCTTGCGAGGAAATCGACTAAATGTATGAAAAATATTTTATGTTCGTTCAATAAACAAGTTCAATAATACGATATCTGCAATATTTTGAGACCGCGAACTATCTTTATCTTGAACGCGGCACGCGGCCGTGTATTAGGGTGACATTTTCCAAACAAATTGAAATTTCAAGGAAATACATATATACACACACACACACTCCTTAAAGTAGTCCTATACCAATGACTAAAATTTAGTGCTTGTATGAATTTATCATTTTTTTACCTCATTTGAGCAAGCTAAAAGTATATAAATGAATGAATTTATTTTATTTCAGACTTTTTCAAATCCATATTTTTTGTTAGTTGTTACACATGTAGAAAAATGGTTAGTAAACAATGATGACTATCAATAAATTAATAAATTTAAATTAATAAAACATAAATAATCCTATAACAATATTTTCCGGGTGATAAAACTCGACAACATGATTTTTCTCACCCAGAAAAATAAGATAGGATTGTCCCATCTCTCGGCAATGGCTTTCAGGATGCTGTTGGTGCTATTCCATACCCTGTGCACCAGGGAGGCGACTCGTTTACGGGTGATTGTATAAAAACAATCCGTTCGAGCTTCCGCAAACATTCCCGATGCACTACAATATTTCTTCAGCCCCATCAGCACCCTGAAGGCATTGTTATACTGGACCCGGAGAGCACTGTACGATTTCTGCGTATATCTGGTCCACAGGGCGCAAGTGTACATGGACTGACAATAAGCTTTGAATAATGTTATTTTAACTTCATTAGTACATCTTGCGAACCTGCGTGCCAGCATATTGCAGCGCACGGCCAGCGCTCTCCGTTCCCTCTCCATATCTAAATCATCTGTGAGATCGTCCGTGACCCAGTGACCCAAGTACTTGAATTTTGTAACCCTCACAAGCGGCTTGCCGTTTAGTGTTACAGGCGGAACCTTTTTATATATCTTATTCCCGGCCTTAAACACCAGGAGCTCGCTTTTTGTTTCATTGTACTTGAGTCCATATGTCACGGCATATCTCTCACAGATGTTTATCAGCTGTTGTAGTGCATTGACCGATGGGCACAGCAGCACCATATCGTCGACATAGCTTATATTGTTGACAAACTTGCCTCCGATCGAACAATCGACTCCGGCGCCGCTGAGCTCACGGATCAATCCGTTCATGTACAGGTTGAAGAGCAAAGGCGAAGACAATCACCCCTGTCTCACCACGCACTCCAGCCTGTACATGTTCGAGAGTTGTCCTGACCATCTCACGACATTTGTCTGGTTGTCGTACCAGTACTTAAAAACAGACACAAGGTGTGAGGGGAGGCTAGTCTCGTGTCTAATTTTACGCCAGAGTACATCGTACGACCCCAGATCAAATGCTTTCGATAAGTCCAGAAAGCAAGCGTACACGGGTGTATCCGCTTTAGCGTAGTACTGGACAGTGTGCTTAAAGCTTAGAATAGCTGACTCCGTAGACAGCCCAGGCCTGAAGCCAAATTGAGCGTCGTGTAGCACAGTGTGCCTCTCGAGATGTTTGTTGAGCACACTGTCCAGCACCTTGGCCATTACTGTGGCCAATGAGATTGGCCTGTAGTTACCTCCGTCAGAGACATTCCCAGTTCTATTTTTCACTATTGGAACGACTACAGTTTTCATAAGGTCTTGTGGTAGATAGGAATGTCTGACACACAGAGTAAACAACATAGCCAATACCCGCGGTAGGTGTACACCCGCATACCTAAGGTGCTCGATACTAAGGCTATCGTGCCCGGGTGATTTGCCCCTGGCCATGTGTTTAATTATACAATTTATTTCTTTGGCGGTAACAAGCTCACCAGGCTTGAGGTCCAGTATCATGACCGACGCACGACGCTTGCCTGTAGTGCGGCACCTGCTCGTAGAGTCCCGTCAGGTTGAACTTGATGTCGTCCTCGTGTATGAAGGTTAGCCCTTGATTCATTTGTTCCCCTGCAACTTACCAAGCTCATGGTTCAGTATCATCTCCAACGCTAGCCTGTACTGCGGCACCAGCTCGTTGAGCCCCATCAGGTTGAACTTGTCTTTGATGTACTCCTCTTCCACCTGCAAGAAATATAGAGCTCACGCGAGGCACTTCACAGGCGCAGCAATTTCCCCGTGAGGAGACTCGTTCTGTGTGGAGTCGCGTGACATACGAGTAAACAGAATTTCAAAAATCCTCCTTGCGAGGATATTGCCGCGCGACGCAGCTCGGACTCTTTAAAGTGACCGCACTGTCGTAATGCCTCTGGCAAGGCACTTCACAAGCTCAGATATTTCCTCGTGAGGCGACTCGTTCTGTGTGAACTCGCCTGATATACGAGTAAATACAGTACAAGCAAGTTCGCAAGGATAATGCCGCCCATGCCGCCTGAGGCAGCTCGGTCTGTGACGTCGCTCAAGCGCGGCCGCGATGCCTCGGGCAAGGCACTTCACAGGTGCAGCAACTGCTAAGCCCGCCTAAGCGAGTAAAGCATAGTTCATATAGAATTGGCACATAATTAGCAATGTTTAAAAAGTAATAATTCCATGGCGGGAAAAAAATTGGCAATTACAGTTCAATCACCCACCTTCAAAGTATTAATGGTGAAAATATTTTTTTCTAGCTTTATGCATTTTAAAGTTTTCGACCATGAAAATTGAGGACAGGAGATTGATCGTGCACAAATACTTCGAAACTTCTTATCGACCCCGGACGAAGACAGCTAAGTCACTTAAGATGCTAAAAGCTAGTATTTGTAGGGTCATAAAACGTTACAAGGAGACTCTATCAGCCGACAGGAAAATACAAACTAATCGGAGGTCTGGGACAAATAACAAGATTTTGGTAAAAAAGTCCCAAGGTCATTTAAACAAAATTCAGGACGGTCTATTTATTTCAAAAATTCAAAGAAACTTCTAGAAAGATAAAGATGATTCACCTCAGAGGTGGCTATAAGAGCTATCGAGCAATAAAGCAGCCAAATCGGACTGTTAAACAGATCCGACAAGCTAAAACACTAGCTCGACTATTGTACGACCCAGTATTGACAAAATTCGAATTGCTTGTTGTTGGACGACAAGACGTGTGTAAAACTCGATTTTAATCAACTACTCTGTTCGAAGTTTTATTATATATGGCCAATAATAGAGGTAATTTACCCGAAAAATATAAGTTAGTGACACTAGACAAGTTCGCAAAAAAACATATGTATGATATGGCAAGGAATTTATAATTGCGGCTGTAAGACGTAAAGTTTTATAACATAGTCAACAATGAAGTCGGACCTTTATATTAAAGAGTGCTTAGAGAAATGAGTATTGCCATTTATTAGAACCCATAACGGTCCTGTGAAATGTTGGCCAGATTTAGCCAGCTGCCACTACTCAAAAAAAAGTTTTGCCAATAATCAGGCCAATTACATACCCCGCGAGATGAATCCTTCGAATTGTCCCCAATTTCAATCTATCAAAAACTACTGAGCAATCATGAAAAAAAAAATTAATAATACTAGTCTAATTGTCCAGGGTATCAATTTATTGCGATCTACAAGAAATCAACACGCCAAAAAAGTCTACAAATGTGTTGTACAGAAATTGGTCCATTATGAAAACAGTTCGTAATTATTTACATAACAGAGATTTTTTTTAAATTTATACATATTTGAAAAAATAACAATCATCTAGTGCGTACCAATTCTATATTAACTATGCTTTAAACATAAAAAAAAGTCGCTTCGCAAGGATATTAACGCGCGAAGCAGCTCGTGCTATGACGTACCACGCTCGCAGCAAACACGCGACCACGATGCCTCGGATGAGGCACTTCACAAGCGCAGCAATCACACGCAACCGGCGGGACGGCGAGCGGCAAATCAAGGCCAATGGCAAATAGCCCAATGTATAAATGTCCTTGTTTCACAGCTCGCCGCGACGCGCACCGCTTGCGTCCTGTCCGCGGCCTAATAGGTCAGGTCTAGGAAAACATTTATTATAGCTAACCAGCTACGGCCTGGCTGAAGGCTCGGCTGCATGAAGTTGATTAAAATTATGTTAAGTAATTAAATTCAATACTTTATTGATAAAATAAAATTCTACATGTCAAGTACATTGTGCATATAGCTAAGTTTTATAATTTATTGTTGCATATTTTGAGAGGCAAGACTTAGCGAACCAGTTGTTTTTATTTAATATACATAATTTTACTCACTTGGTACAAGGCAAAAGGCATGGATGGAATCGTATGCGTCAGACACCAGTTTAGATTTAAGCTTTTTACTGAATAATTCGTCGCTCGCATTTTGTTATATACTTTAGGTCCTACCGTATGCATACACTTTTTAGACTTGGCAATAATAATTTTAAACTAGTTTTAGTCCCAAAATTCAGCTACCTTCTACTAGAAAATCATTGTGCAAACTTCTTTACCAACCACCTGAGATAAGTTGCAACTTATTTCATGAGGAGATTCAAACGCGGTACAAAAAATAAAAGTTAACATTACTGCCAGATACACAATAAAAGTTGTGCATTATGTACAAAAAATTGTATGCAGGGTCGTAGATTTTGTTACAACAATGATTTTTAAATTGTGCTGTAGCTGAGAGAGTAAAGTAGAAAGCTTTAAAAAAAATCGCATGGCTCGCGCGGGAATCAAACTGAGAAAAAATAAAAATAAAAATTGTTTTTTTTTTGCCACTAGTTGATACAGTTAATGTTAATGTTAAAATTTCTCACAGAAAAATGACGTCTCACAAAATTTAGTACATAAAATCAATAAACAAATTGTAAAAATCTATGAATGCAGTTTTGTTTATTTTTAAAAATAAAAGAATTTTTCCTTTGAGTAAAATGAGCTAGCTTAAGGTTTTAAGGTACTTTCCCTCCAGGGCCCATTCATTTTTTCCACCCTGTATGTATATTAGACAAAGAGCATTTTGTTTCTTAACTTTTTACGTACATTTAATTATAAACTTTTTTAAGGTATTTTTTAAGCATATGCTTTTTTACACATTGGTTTGCAGTTGCAATGCGGATTTGGATTATGCAAGAGGGACTGTTTGCTTGCCACTATATTGGACGCTAGAGTCAGACCAAGATAAGTTGGCCGCGATTTTGATAGCGCAGACGGTGCAAGTGTCAAATCACATCATAATTCATAATTTCATAGATATTTGACTTTTAAAATAACCAGTGCATTATCTGGGCTATCAAAATGGCTGCCAACTTATCTTGGTTTAACTCTATGTATATTTTTAATATGTGCATTTGCTGAAATTTATCAGACTAACAACAACAACAACAACTTTTAACCTCTAGTAGCCCAAATTACAAGAAAAATTTGTATCAATAGTAATACACAAGAGAATTGATTTTATTTAGCTCCAATTTGAACAAAATGAAACAAATGCAACTCTGTTCCAATTAAATACCTATTGACCCTATGGTTTCAATTAAATAGGCGGGTCCACACACTACACACTCTGTACATACACTGGCTGGTATGTGCATGAGGAAATTGCCTCATGCGTATGCTCGCTTTGTGTGGCCCGCCTAATACCTTGGATTTCATTGAATACATACATAAGGTTTCATTTTCATTAAAGGTACTAATATTAGGCTCATGGGACGCTAGTGGTTCAATTTAGTATTAAATTTAGATCGGCTTTGCTATTCCGATATTGAGTCAGTGGGATTCACAGCAAGGTTAATGGGTGTAGTTGGGTTTCCTTCGCCAAAAAGCATATCGAATGTTGTAATACAATACTTAATATAACAATTATTGCAATTTCGCCATTGCTGACAGTAATACATTTTCGCTTAAATAAGCCTATTATCATTGACATATATCTGAGGACGGGTCTTATTGGACTAAGAATGATGCTAGTGCAGTGGTGTCACTCACGAATTGGAAACAATCGTGCAGTGCAGTGAACAATCGCGCGCGTGATGCGAACTCATCAACCAATCGCGTTGTGGCGTTAGACTGCACGATTGCCTCGAATTCGTGTGCATGAGACTGTTGTACGGGCCCCAACCTTATTAACCGCAAGTCCCATCCTTAGATATTTGTAAATCACTAAATATAATAATTTCACCATTACCGTTCAAAACGAACAATATAATTACCAGAAAATACTTCTTATTAAATTTACGCTTATACATGCGCGGCATTTTTATTTAGTTAGTTTGTAGGAATTTATGAAAAAAATACTTAAGAAAATGTAAATAAATAGCCTGTAGGGTACCGCCCGGTTTTGTATGACTACCCTTCATATAATTTATTTGACTTACCTCGCAAAAGAACTCGTTCCCTCGCAAACTGCAAAACCATGCAATCCATGAGTGGTCCTCAGAGCTACTCATCTTCCTGGAATAAAATTAGAATCCACAATTTTTGTTTCAGTCCAGTTCGATATCAGAATCACTGAAATAACCCGAACGCCTGATTAATAACATATCATTAAAAAGTTTCCTTTCCAAGGCTATAATATAGTTACTAAATATATAAGGCGTATATATTCAATAACAGTAATTTAATTTGAAAGTTTTCGGAGAAGTTGAACGAATCCGCCCGCCTTGTGCCTTGATGAAAAATATAGCCACACTTGGCGTTGATGGCGTTCTTCTCGACGTAGAGAGAGATAAAAGACAGGATTTGACATTGTTGTCAATGTTGCCACTAGTTGCGGTTTTGAAGTTTTGTGTGACGTTTTAATATACAGCGTATATATTAATAATAAATATCGAATCTGAGTTTATTTTATACAATGCAAATAAAATAAGATATAAGTACTATAGCGGCAACAATGCTCACGAGTAGAACATTTGTACCGGTACGGTAATGTACCGGATTTACATGGTGCGTGGGTTTCACCTTTGGTCCTGTGGACCTACCGCGGAACTTGATAGTCTAAATTTTGCTTCTCTATCCCTCAAATGGGCAAGAGTGATAGAGAAGCAAATAACAGAATTTCGATTTTTGCGTTTTGTGGTAGGCCCTCGGAATAAAGAAAAATAGACCGTATGGTAACTTTGAAGCTCTTGTAAAAGAAATATTATCGCAGGATTTAGATCTTTATTAACAAAAGCTAAGAAGCTATAATTGTAAATAGTATTAATTACCCAGAATAAATTTATGTTATCGAGATGTTATCGCTGTATTCTATTCCATTTCAGCCAATGACGTTTATAAAAATAATCTATCTAATACAATTCTGCCAATGGCAAGACATTACAGTCTTAAACTTTTTTGACATTACATGTTGTAACCTCTCATGAAGTCATTGCATCCTCGTGATTTTTTGCCTACAATTTTATTGTTTTCATAAATCCAAGTAATGTTTAAGTATGTTGTTAATATATTAAAATAAATAATTTCTATCCATGGACATTATTAATACAATCACACTAGTTCAAACATGTGGTTAAAATGTGTTAGATGTTTATCTTATTGGATATTGTAACTGCGTAAATGGCTTGAATAATGTTGTTATTGTAACCATATCGCTCGCGATAGCATGGCAGCGGCGAATGCCGAGTCCGAGCGGGCTCGCTTGTACAAATTCGCCAAAATATTAACTCTGAAAGTGGCCCAAATCGTCGTGCAAAGTAGAGATGGCAAAAAGATCGCTCACGAGGGTTCTAACATGAAACCTTTGGACAACAGCGCCTTATCAACATCCCCTAGCAACTTACAATGGGTAATACATATTCAACTATGTAAAACAGTAGATTGACACATTCAGCTGTTGTATGCCAATTAGACATTGCCTATAAGAGTAAAAGAACTCCCTCAACTTATCATAAATTGTGTAGTTGTCAAACAAAAGGTATATACTTTGTTGTCTTTCGTCTACAATTAGCATAAAGGTGCAATTGGAAACTGCCCTGGTTTATAGCAATATTGTGCCTCCTTTTGATTGAAAACTTTACAATTAGATTTGCAATAAAACATTGCTGCAACAAACAATAGAGGCAGGTTATTTCTTACCATTATACCATCATAATATACTTCTTCCTTGTTTCCTCATGACTGAGGGTCTCAACCACATGAGATTGTTATTTTGTGCACTAAGGATCTCCATTTTGCATAATGTTCTGTGTACCTAATAATAGACAGTTGAATAATTTACAGCTAGAAGCTAAGTAAGATGCATTAAGAGGAAAGGAGATGGCCGCTTCTCCATACAAACATAGTCCCCGTTTTCCTCTCTGGATGTTGACATTATGGAAAATATTTTTACATAATTTGATGTATATTAACCATAGCTATGCCCCTACGTATGACATTTTTCGATTTTTTGATTATTGTAAAAATTAGGAGCAAAAAACAGATTTCATGCAATTTTTAAACACTCCTTACTATTAAAATAATTTAAAATTTAAAAATAAAATGTAGAGGCTGTGGTTGATCTATAATAAACTGTGTCAAAATAATATCAATAATGTAAATATCCAGAGCGGAAAATGAGGATTATGTTTGTATGAAAAGGTGATTTGGCACAACTTCTCCACTTTTCTTCTTCATTCGACTTCATAATACTTAGCAATTGAAAATTTTATGATTATTTATGTAATTTTTGTAATATTTATGGGATACTATTTATAATTTTAGGACAGTTCTTGCTCATTGTCATTTTATTTTGCTGTGCATGCTTATTATGAATGGCATTTTTATATAAAACATGCTATGTTATGATAATGACAAGAGAAGGAACCTCTGGCTCCCACTCTGCAATATTGTGTCCTGCAATTCTATTCACAAATACACTACTGACTCGCCCTGGCCTTGTATGGGTAAAACCTTAAAAAAATTATACACCTAAACCTCCTTCCTCCTTCCTTCCTTAAGAATCACTATTATAGGTGAAAACCGCATGAAAATCCATTCAGTAGTTTTTGAGTTTATTGCAAACATACATACAAACAGACAGACGCGGCGGGAGACTTTGTTTTAAGTATAGTCTGTATCTTTAGGTAGTTAAATAAATGTAAACAATGGGTTTTTACATTTTCGGGTACTTGAAACATTTAACCAACCAAATAGAAAACTGCCTGGATCTGTTCCTTCATCACTCTAGCATCCTCAAGTAATATATCATAGTAAAACTTTCGTAAGTTTTGGCACATAAGAGTTAAATTTACTATTTTCTTGCCCAATAAAATAGCTAATTGTGGTTTGTTTCTTCTTCTTCTCTTCTTCATTAGCCCATTTCTACCCTTTGAGTGTAGGCCTCCTTCGTTTTATGCCACTCGTCATGGTTCTGTGCGACCTGGAGCCACTTCTCCCCGCAGTCCTTTTGATGTCATCGTCCCAATGCATCTGGGGTCTACTTTGAGGACGTTCCTCCCCCCATGGTCGCCACTCCAGTAGACGTTTGCTCCACGAATCGGTTTTTCGTGCTATATGACCAGCCCATTCCTACTTCAATCTGGCTACGCGTTTTACAACATCAGTGACCTTGCTCTGCTGTCTCAGCCACTCATTCGTTTTACGGTCTCTCCATGTGATCCCAACTAGTTTTCTCTCTAGCGCCACTACCCAAAGACCCAGGATTCAGCTCCATAAGTGAGAACTGGCTTGTTTACATTCTTTTAAATACCTAAAGATACAGTCTATAGTGATGAATATTCACAACTGGGAGAGATTTATAACTTGTCAAAGTACGGGTCAGAGGGGTTAACTGGGGTCACTGGGTATGGCAAATAATTACTAAACTCAGAGCCTCATCAATGGGGATGGCATACACACCTTCGTAATGCTTACATATAACATTTTCTTTACATAAATAAATTAAAATAAAAAGCCTTTTTTACAAAGAATACAACTTAATCTAGGATTTAAATTTTAATTTATAAAATTACACCAGAACCCTTTTAAGTGGTATTATTAATTTTTTTGCAATCTTGGCCCCTTATATCCAGTTGGCCCGCTACTTTAATTATGTCATCAGCCCAGTTTGCCAATAGCCGGGTCCACACAGAGCGCAATTTCAGCCAGCAATTACGGCCAGTGTAGACGTGCCTCGGGCGAGGCGGCGTGCTCGGGCGAGGAAAACGCACGCGCCGCCTTTTGTGCGTGAGGAAATTGCCTCGCGCGGATGCTCGCTCTGTGTGGACCCGGCTAATGGCCGTCTTTTTCTTTTCCCGTCTGGACTTTTCCAGGCTGTCGCTTGTACGATCCACCTCTTGTCCGTTCCCTGAACATAATATTATAATATTTATCAATTTGATAGCCACTGGTCCAGGGGCAGACCCAAAAAAAGATGGCGGCGAGATGTCCTCGACGCACATGTCAGTGACTGGCGCGAGCATGCAGCCTTCCGGGATAAATCGGACCATCCGTTTGAGAGCTACGATGCCACATGACAGACGTTTGGCAGACAGATTGGCGTTAAACATATAACATCCCACTTTTTTGCGTTGTGGATTTAAAAAATATCAGGATCATCTAGATATATGTCAATGGATTCACATGATGGGGTGTTCCCTACACCTACACTGTGCGTTGCCCGACACGCTCTTGGCCGGTGTTTTCTTTCTAGCCACTTGACTTTAGTTACCTTCCAGAGCCCAAACTAACAATTATTAAAAGTAAATCACACTTTGATTTTGATGTCGATCGCTTCAGCATAATATCGCTTTTTTTTTAATCTTTTTGTTTGCAAATTAAAAAAAAAAGAAAATATATATAAGTTTTTCATTGTGTCAATAACATACTAAAAGATCATGGAGAACGGAAAACATTTAGAAGTGGAAAAACGTTTTCTCTTTGTGTATGGTTGATCGCGTGGTATACTTCCCTCTTAAGATACCTTACGATATATTTTCGTATATTTCATCTCTCTCACAATGTAGGTGCTAGACAGATAGCGATGTATATTTTGGTATCGATGGCGTGTGTGGTGCTTACTGCTTAGCTATACGCACGGTGCGTTGGAAGGTCCGCCATCTTGTGACCTGACTCGGAAACATGAACATGTACATTGACACTTGACGCCAAAGCATGTGCTGCCGTCTACCGTTCTCGTACATTTTCTTGGCATAGTAGGTACTGCCTTCTCGTGGAAGCATAAACTTCGCATTTAGACTTCGCGCCTAAAAGCTGACGTCTCCTGTGCTGCCCCCTACAGTTTATGCACGCTCCCCATATATTTGTCGGTATCTTATGGTATACATATTATGGCTCCGTCTGTGACGGACTTTAAGGGTACCCAGCTATGCTAAAGAGCAACAGTACAATCTGTACAATCTAAGCGCTTTAATTTTGAAACGCCTGTGACCAATCGAATTATAATTTCAATTTATTTATTTGCAACCAAGTACATTATCATATCATTATCATTGGATTGATGTTTTTTTTTTTCAGTTTAACCTATCGATCCCCGACGAACCCGAAGTGACCTACGACACGAAGCGAATACTCAATGGCGAAGTGGTCACCGCTCTCACCAATATCTTGTGTATTGAGATATCACTCAAAACCATAGACGGCGATGAGATGGTGCTAGAGTTGTGGACAGGTGAGAATCTGTTATCTTTAACATATCCTCCTGAGTCCTGGATATAAAATGAGTACGCTCGCATAAAAGCCGAGAGTCCTTTTTAACACCATCAGCGTCAAGTCCTGGATAAAAAACGAGTCCGCTCGCATAAAAGCCGGGAGTCCTTTATAACACTATCAGTGTTGAGTCCTGAACCTTCTGTTGCTTATTTTAAGGTTTAAAATGAGTTTGTCAGATTTTCGTTGGAACAAAGTTGATTATAGACTGTAAGAGGAATACTTTAAGCATATTTTTTTTTACAAATTATTTGGGCATTATAAAAGCCTCTCGGCTTTTATGCCACTAAGATTATATGATAAATGTAGCGAATATGTGTCATTTTGTATGAAATCAGGTGTATCTTTGAAAAATAAAATAAAATATTAGGAATTGTCAAAATGCTATAATTATGAAAAATAACAAAAAACACAGAACCATTCTGTTAAAAAAAAACATAAAAACCTTTCTTTTAAAATCCAATTCAATACAAAACTGTTGTAGTTAAATCAGTCTACTTCTCACATCACAATAGTTTAAGATAAGAATATATTGGGCTCCATGTAGTCGGGATCTTCATCTGCCGATTCGTCTTGAAAGTAAGAGTTGTTGAGGATCAGACTTATGTCTTCTTGCCGTAGAGCTAAAATACACAATATTTTTTAAGGAAAAAGAACCAACTTCAAGTAGCCACTTTGATACACACGGATCAAACAGAGTACCTCCTCTTTAGAAATCGGTTTAAGTCCTAAAACCTTCTTCTAAGTGTATCAAATACGTCTTTGAAAATCGATTCAGCCAAACGCAAGAAAATCAGGAACGAACATACATAAAAACATAGGGGTCAAACTGAGAGCCCCTTTTTTTAGTCGGTTCTAGTACTGAACCCTTCTCCTAAATGTAACGCATACCTCTCTGAAAATCGTTTTAAAATGGATTTAGCCAAACGCGAGCCAAAAGCCAAACAAAAGTAACAAACAAACATACATACATAAAAACATACGGGTCAAACAATTTCTTGTATGCTTAAAATCACTACTCAACAATAATGTAAGTATAGCATATTGACCGAGAGACCGTTAAGACGCCAGAAACATGGCGACCTATACTATAAACTAAGTCCGAGAGGGCGTTACAAAGGTCAAATTAATTTAACACGTAATTGTACTTCAAACATCATATTTACAATAAAACTAGTCATTAAATTATAATAAATATATAAAATACTCTTTAAATACATAAAATGGCAAACAAAAACAAAAAGGATTAAGCGAAAAAAATTGGATTGGACTCACCTCCACCTGCGCGCCGTGACATCTTCCTGGACTTGTGACGTCGTACTGAAGGGAATATTCTTGATGACTAGGCAATAGCCTTTGCTAAAGAGAGATAGGTACATTTCGGATTGGACGACGGCCATTGGTTCTCAAGATCACGCCACTATCACCTGATTTTAAGCGCGAAACATTTAGACCTCTATAACGGACACTCGGCGTTTATGGATAACTTTATTTTTTAGCGCTCGGTCTTTACAAATGTCATGATTTTGGCCGTTATAGCGGACTCTGGGACTTTATGGATAACTTTATTTTTTAGCGCCCGGTCTTTACACGTGTCATGATTTTGGCCGTTATAACGGACGCGGGGACTCAGGAGGTTATATATGTTCTTAGTTATTAGGCAGGTCCAGAGCGCGCATGCAATTTCCTCGCGAACAAAACGGCCAGTGTAGACGTGCCTCGGCCGGCCGTTTTGTGCGCGAGAAAATTGCATCGCGCGTATGCTCGCTCTGTGTGAACCCGCTTATTTAACGAAACGGGATTCAATCGTGTTTATTAAGTAGTAAAATAACCTCCGACCTTTCGAAGACGGCATTGTCCCCGTGGTCGCGGAGACTACTCTGGCTAAAGTAAAATCAACATTATCTAGCTGCGCGAGTTTTTATTAGTATTCGACCGAAGCTTCGGTAGGCTTCGGCATAAAAATCGTGTTTTGGTCGTAGGTTCGGTTTCAGCTAAAAAATAGCTGAAACTTTCGGCCGCGACGAAACAGGTAAATGATTGTAATTTTCGGTAGTGTCCGACCAAATTTTCGGTCATGTGACTTTGTCTCCTTTGGTCTTAAGTATCTTTTACCAATGTATTGCCTTGACTATGCCACATGTTTTATTGCAATAGTGACTAGGCTAATACTATTATATTACTAATAACGAATGTTTTAACTTCTTTCCTCAGTGAAACTAGCCCCCTGCATCGAAGCCCCGCTGACATCCGTCTCCACGATCTACTACAGAATGAGCGTGATGCTGAAATCGACGCTGAGCATCTCGAGAATAACCCCCGCTTACAAGATGTCCAGAGCACAGAACAAGGAGACCTACAAGATATACCACAAGATCTACGGTGGACAGCCTAATGTGGATCTGTTAGGTTAGTTTTGAGAAAGAAGATAAGCAATCTTGACGTTTCTTATTATTGAAAAACACTTTTGAAAATTGTTTCGAGGTAAATGTGTAACAGTTATAAATCGTATAAGATTATTTACCTTCCTAAAGAAATACACTATAGACACATCACGTGTTATACACGTGTTTTCTTTTTACTTATAACAAGAGACTTATTTCTCGAGTTCTCGAGGCACAGTTTTTTTGCCGCCTTGAAAAAGGACAAATTTCTCGAGCAGAAACCCTAGTTTTCCTACTATACTTAATGAAGGGTTGGCAGGAGAGTTGAGGGGAATAATTAGTGTAAAGGGATACAGTCTATCTGTGGTGGACAATGTAAATAATAATATGAAAGCGGATTTCATTGATTGAAAATTACATTTTCTAAAAGTCGACCTTTACGCCTTAGGGCCAAGCCACACTGGTGCGTTGCGTTGCGTCGTCGCAGCGCATTGAATATGGCATGTGTTTAAAAATATATGTATAACGACTTAACGACGAAAAAACGCCACACAACGCACCAATGTGGCCTCACTGTTACTTGTTGCATATTTCAATATGTCCATCCCTCGTTTTTGCTAGGAAAAGTTATAGGTATATTAAATATTCATAACTTCATAACATATTCCAGGCGGCAACCACAAAGAGATCAAAGTGAGCGAGCTCCACACGCCGATAGGCACCATCCTCATCGAGGTCCGGTACCGTACAAAGATGACCATCCTGCCCGAGGACCGACTCAAGCCGGCGGACATCCTCAACAGCAATGGGGGCATTATGGTGAAGAGTGATCACTTCCCTACGGAACCCAAGTAAGTATGTATGAAACTGGTTTGAAATAGAAGAATAAGAGATCCACACCTCACTAAGGACCATCATCATCAAGGTCGGGTAGTGTACCGAGATGACCATCCTGTCCGAGGACTGACTCAAGCCGGCGGACATCCTCAACAGCAACAGGGGTATTATGGTGAAGAGTGACCACTTCCCGACTGAACCCAAGTGAGTAGGACAACTCGTGTCAAGCCAAATAACACATAATATCACGTGGGAGAGAGGGTCTCGGCAAATATCACGTATTTTTTTTCTGGCATTAAATAGGTTGACTTTGAAAATGTTAGAAAATTATATTTAGTAGATAAATACTATAGGACAATTTTACACAGATCGACATATTGCCACAGTAGTGTTGTGGCTACTAGACGACGATATATGTAGTTATATATAAATACTTATTATACATAGAAAACACCCATGACTCGGGCACAAATATTTGTGATAAATACACAAATAAATGTGTTTACCAGAATTCGAACCCGGGACCTTCTGCTTTGTAGGCAGGGTCACCACCGACTAGGCTAGGAAGCCGTGCCTTCAATTAAGAGGCTGTCAATACCTAAAGCGCGCACACTGTCTATTTGTATCGGAGTAAAAGAGATAGCACTGTCGCATGTTACTGGGCCTGGGCAAGGGAATAAGAAAATTATTTAAATAAAAAAAGGTGGATTATAAGTGTAATATTTTACTCGTTAGCGGTTTAGATATAAATATTTTGAAATTGTGATTTTAATTGCAGACCCATAAGTCAAAACGATAAAGACATAGAACCGTTAAATTGTGATTTTAAGACCAATCTTTGCAATTATTTTCTATCGAGCCGATTTCGTTCAATCATGTATCGAGTACGACCACGGTCTTTGAAATATAATTAATATAATATTAACATATATTTTCTTACTTTACTAAAACAAATAGTCTTTCTTAAATAACTGTTTAAGTAACATCAATTTCAAGGACATTGGGTGTTGACAGCCCCTTAAAATATGTTTCTTGATTAAAATATGGCGAAATCTGACACAACCCTCCAAATTACTTACCATCAGACGGGCCGTATGCTTGTCTGCCACCGTCGTGGTATAAAAAAATACTACTCTCAATCAAAATAACAATACTCATTTAAAATCGTCAACAAACACCTCATGCAATTAACGGACGCCCAATGACTCCGCCATTTTGAATTTCACTGTAACCTTATTCCAGACGCGACAACGAGAGGAAAGGCATCGACCTGAACAAGCCCCTGACCGCGGGCGCGTTCGTGGACGCCGACAAGATGCGCGAGCTGCACGCCATGCTGCACCAGCAGCTGCCGCCGGAGCCCGTCGGCTGGCTGCTGGAGCCCGACACGGTCAGTACTGCCCCATATGTTACAACAAGATGAGCCATGCTGCACGGACGCGGTCTAGCCCGATACGGTCTGTACTAGAGTCCGTCTTAGGTATTCTATTGTAGTACGAACAGGAGTCTGCGACTCGACGACTGGCGAATATTTTGCGTGCCGGAGCGAGGGTGCCTTAGTCCTAACATCCCAACTCCTTAAGGAATCCTATCAGATCTTTGATGTTGAGTAGGACCTCGAAGAGATCTCTCGGAGATCCAAGGTGTTTTGCCCTGTATGGAGCCACTCCGCTGCATTCCAGCACAATATGAGACTGCACCAACTTGAACAGAACATTTCATGTTTTTTTTTGCAGAAATTAAAACTATTGGCAGACGCACAGAAGTTGAAAGAAAGGAAAAAAGAGTTTGAAGGGAGAGAAGACGAGGCTCAGTGCAGCACGAGCAAAGCGATAGAAGTGCCGCGGGCCCGGGACGGCGAGCGCTACAACAGTCTCATGGTAATGTCTTAGCCGTGTGGTGTATGTGTCGGCGACTGAGATCTAAGAACGAATGTATCCATATAATACAAAACAACATTGGATAAGTTGGGTTATTCCCACTAGTTACCACCAAGTTGTTACGAGTGGTAGGTACTGAGAATTTTTTTCACACCTTTTACCACTGGTAACTACTGGGAAAAAAATCCCACTAGTTACCACCAAACCAAGAACAAAAAACCTACTTCAATGAAAGAGGTTGGTGAAAGAAAGATTATTGTTAATTTTGGATTTCATACAATTAAATTAAAAAAATTGTCTTGAAAACCTAATTTGCCTATCAAACAAAACGACGATGAATCGCCAAGCGGGAACTATGCGTCGTAGAAGTGTTCCATTCTGATCAGCATCAGCAGTTCCACTTCATCAAATGTCACTTTTTAAAATGTAAATGCTTGATTTGTTGATGAAAATACAAAAAATCACTATATGTATGCCTTTCACATTTGAAGAGTTCCCTCAATTCCTCATGGATCCCATCATGAGGACTGAGTTTTGACAAAAACGGGACAAGTAGTAAATCGGTTCGGAAATGACGGAGTTATGAAGTATCAAACATTAAAAAAATAAAACACAACCGAATTGAGAACCTCCTCCTTTTGAAATCTTGAAGTCGGTTAAAAAAGATTAAACCTAAAACTACAACTAAACATATAAATAATGAAACCGACTTCAACTCGGTGCCTTGTGGCATGGTGCGTAGAAGGCTGACGGCATTTCCGCTTATTGCCAAAGAGATTTTGAAATAGAGGTGTATTGTCAAAGAAAACTTTGTCGTGACGTAAATTTACTGCCATCTCCTACACATAATTAAAACTTTTAGAACGCCATTTGATTTTGATTCTTATTCTTTTACTCATATGTGTTAAATTTGTTAAATATTTAAAAGCCCTAATTATTACAACTATCAAAAAATCTAAAAAAAGTCAAACGTAAGGGCATAACTATAGTTAATACACATCAAATTATGTAAAAATATTTTCCGTAATATCAATATCCAGATAAAAAAATGGGGTCTACGTTTGTATAGAGAAACGGCCGTCCTCTTTCCTCTAAAAAATCCTTATTCACGTGGGATAAGGTCCTATTTCATGTATCGTTAGTTAAATACCATCAATAACAATTAGTACTTTTAACAGGACTTCCCATTCGCTGACGGCAGTCCAATAACGGAGCTGGCGAACTTCTACCAGGAGTGTGTCCACCTCCGCTCGTGCAGCGACGAGCTGGACGTCCTGGCGGAGCCCGCGGACGCGGCCGACCTGAGCACGCAGCTCAAGATGTTCGAGGAGGCCGTGCCCGAGTTCGACAACATGGTGGCCTCCATGTTCAGCGAAGACGGCGGGGACTACTGAACGTGCCAGTTCATTTGGGATGCGACGTGCGTCAGTACTTTCGCTCCGTCGCATCTTACAAGGAAAGGTACCCAACTGTCCGGTTCCGATTTGATTTATATTTATATATGTTATAGATCAGTCTAAAATAACGGACACGTATTTTTTTTTAGCTGCCCAAACTCAACCTATTGGAAGAAATTGTCCTCCAAAGTACTAAAAAGTTACTAAATCTTCTAACTCCTATAGAAAGTGATGCTCAAGCAACTTGCTAGTTAATGGCATGTTTGAGTATATGTTTGAGAACAGGAAAAAATAATGTACACGTGTTTTGTTATATCTGCTTAAACTCAAGTTTTCCTAAAAAAACACCCGTCTTTATGTGTAACTTTAGCGATAAGATATGATAAAACTTCGAATGTCGTTTTTTTTAGGAAAAAATGAGTTTTAGCCGATATAACAAAACACGTGCAAAAGGAATCGTAGCGTTGGTCATTTATACAACGGAGTAATTGGTTCAACCATTGATTGCTTGTCAACGTACGAAACTTTTCGTAACAAAATTAAACTCAAGCGTCAAGCAGTAAAGTCGATATTTAATGAAAAACAACGATTTAGTGAAATAGGTAATACTCCCAGCAAGGACTGAAACGTAACTTTGTACATATACGCTGTCTTTATTAGGTAGTCTCTACAAACTCTTTAAAAGCAGTCCTTTAAATGTAAAGGTTAAATAAACAGATATTTAACCCTTTGAACGCCAGATGGGTATCGTGCGCGGAGCGTCAGCGTGGACCTTGTCGGAATGCACGAAGGTTCATACAAGGGCTAATCCGAAAGTTGTTAGTTGCTCCGGCTCTACCCATGCGATTAAAATGTTATTTATATTATTGTGAGGGATTTTTCAGTGCTTATTAAAGTGGTGTAAATACATTTTTAGAAAACGCTTGTTTTTGTTTTTATTTTATTTTTACTTCGATGCGTCGAAGCCTAACCATCAGTCACGAAAATCAGTAATTGAGACTCCATATGTGCTGTCATTTTATACATAGTTTTTGTAAAAAAAAAAAAACAAAAGGTTTTTAGGTGCTACCTACTAATGACGAATCCGGCCGTTCTTTTACGTATAAATCGTTTTGATTGAGTAAATATTATTATGATTTAATAGGTGTCAACAATGAGTCCTTCCATTAAAAGTAAAAATTTCTGATATTTAAAAAAATACATATATGCATATAAGATTATTTATTGACTTATACATTAGAAATAGCAGAAGGAAGATAATAATTAGACCCGGGTAAATTTAAGATCGATTTTCAAAGTTTTCAATACGAAATTCATTTAATTGTGCCCAAAATTGCCGTTTTTTCTAAGCAATTCGTAACTCCATACAAAACAGCTTTCAGTTAAAAATATATAATATAAAAACTATTTGCATTAATTAAAAAAAAAAGATGGCCATAAGTAGCATTGAAATATCCCTCACAATAGTATAAATATTTTTTTTATCGCATGAGTAGAGCCGGAGCAACTAACAACTTTTGGATCAGCCTTGGGCCGCGTCAGTTGGTCAAACGGTTAAAATGGTAAACATATGTAAGTATATGTTCACGATGCACTGAAGCGAATAATAAAATATTAATTATATTTACTAGCCAATCTGTTACTTTTATAAAATCCGACATCTCAGTAATAAATTGTTAATAAAATACTAGCTTTATTTAAGTGGGTATGTTATTTAGTGAGTTTAGATTGTCAGCCATGCCAGCCGTGGTGAAGCGTCCATAACTCTCTCTTCATCTCCCAGCAGCTTTTCACGGGCCTGGCCAAGACGAGGGACTGCCTGGCTTTACTCAAAGCGTCTTATTATATTATACACTGAGATACAACGTGCTCACGGGGAACCCGAAAGATTCTAACCATGGATTAAGGTAACAAAGGAGGATACAATAAAAAAATTATACGAGTTTAGGTTATTTCGTCTGAAAAAAAAAATTGTCTTAATCCTCGCGTTGTCCCACCATTTTGCCACGGCTTATGGGAGCCTGGGATACGTTCGACAACTAATCTCCAGAATTGGCGTAGGCACTAGTTTTGAAAAAAAAAGTGTTCTTTTTTTGTAAATGTAATTTGTAGATAAAAAGTAAATTTTATTGGTAAAACTAATCACTTCAAATGAATTTGTACTTTTTTCTTCGTAAAATCTAGTTGCTTGTCACTTTCTGATACCTGTCAATAAGGATATTTGGACTAGGCCCCATAGTGGCAAAATTGCCATCAAAAAGGCGTTTTGCACTAACAATATGTTTTTTTTTTTAGTTTTAGTACTATTGTTAGTACCAATGGCCCCGCTTGGGATACGGACCAATATAACATGTTTCATTAATCGGCATTAAGTCGCCTCGTTAGCAAAGTTTATAAGATATTTTAGTCTTTAAATATGATCAGAAATACATTATTAGAATCTTTGGGGTTCCTCGTGAGCATATTGTATATGTCATATAAGAAAAAGTGACTCATTCGTTGTATTTACGAATCCTCGAAAGTTTCGGTGGGCATAAAACTAGGTAATACATTTTTTGGGATAGGTATGTTTGGGGAGTCAAACTCACTAGTTATTACACCACCGATATTGTTTGTACAATGTTTGTACTTAGCTCAAAGTTGTGTTGAAATCCCAGCTTTTATGAATAATGCGCCTTGGTATTATGCTGACGATTGTAGGTATTTATTTTGTTGCACTGATTATACTCTTATCCCCTTATTCATAAACGTGTACTAAAGTTACGATGCCGCTGATCATCGTTTGTCCCGTTCCGACAAGAACAAAGGGACAAACGCTGATCAGCGGCATCGTAACTTTAGTACACGTTTATGAATAAGGGGGTTCGAAGACACAAGTCAAAAATATTAAATATGCTCATTGATACTTTATTTTAAATGATTGTAAATTATATTAATAATGCATTAAATAACAAATTATTTATTACGTTAAATTTATAAAGGTCTATAAAGTATTATAGACCTCATATTCTAATGTCTGATTTTGTGTCTCCCAAATTGATACTCATATCTCATCGAGTTGAGAGTTGCGAAATTTTTTTTTAATATACATATTGGCCTTTCATATTTTCGGTGTATTGTGCTCTTCCTTCTATTCAATTTGGTTAGAATTTTATATTTGTTTTATGAGTCTTCTGTAAATGAATGGGCAATATTACATTACATTGATATATTTATATGTATAATGTAAAAAATAGAGTTTAGGATGTTATTTTTCGTTCTAAATGACAAAAAATTTTTTTTGCGTGTTCACAAAATAATAAAAACCTTATTTTTTTTTACGTTTATTATGGTTTGCCAACCGCCACTGCGCCTGGTTGTGTACAAACGTGCTTTCTCTATGGCCTTAAATTATCTATATAGTATAAGTGCTGTTAAATATGCATATTATATGTAGCCAAAGCGAATTGTTTGTATTAGAGAGGTAAAGTCTAAGAAAAAACCGTGCCCTTTAGTTTGACATCCAAAACAGATGGCGTTGTACTGCGCCGCATTTTTTGCTATGGAAGGTAGCGGCAAGGAACAGAATCTCCATATACCAAAAAGTGTCCGACAAAAAACCATAAATAGGTTACAATACCTAGAATACTTCAGAATAAAATCTAATCATAGACAGCGCACTTCACTCCGTCAATAACGCCTAGGTTCTTAGCTACTCTAGCGCTACTCTGGAGAGATTTGGAACTATTATTTATAGCTGACAGCTGGACACTTTTGCAACAGTTCTGCCTAAGGAGATTCTGTTACTTGCCTCTACCTTCCATATTTTTTGCGGTCACTGAATTGTCAAACAATACAGCGCCATCTCGTTTACCGGCCAAATTCGAAGCACGAAATTTTCTTAGATTTTACGCGTCTTACTAAATCATCATCTTTGATGTAGCTCACGACAGCGAAATAGTCATAGTTGTGTGTGTGTAAACTCTATTTCGGCCGATTTTTTTTGTCTGATTTCTATTTTTTTTTGTGAATTGATAATGAATGAATGAATAATTTTATTTCATTTTTTTAGCTATGGAGCCGTATTAGAAAGATGTGTACACGAATTGTATTTAAGATTTATATAGTTTGACAATTGGTGTCCAATAGAAGCGGTGAATAATGTAAATGTGTGTGTGAGTTTGCGTCGGCCCCGCATGCGTGCTCCAGTTAAAGCTCTACTTTATGGAGCGAAACTTTATGCTGGACGTCGAGCAAATACACTAGCACTTGAGAATACTTGAGTGACAGGTTTTAACATGACTGTGTCTCACGGAAGTTTTATTTTTAAAATGTAAAAAAAATCTCACATTTCGTGTTACATTATTACATTTTTGGCCACTTCTACAAAATGCCATGTGACAAAAAGGACCCTTATAATTTCCGACAATTCAATAACATATCATTAATGCATGGTTGATAAAAAAATAAGTTTTTTTTTTTTTTTGTATCTGTGTATTTTTATAAATGGTGAAATAACAACCTATTGTTTTAAAAATATGACTTTGTAACTAACAGTACTATGTTTATTTAAAGATGTTTTAATGTTGTCCTAAATAAAGGACTTCGGGCTTTAGAAGGCTATTACTATTACATATTCAATGATTCCGGACTAGTCTTATATTTATTATGTTCAGAATGCAAGTCAATTGACAATTAGAAATACCTTTGTTTTTTGAAGTCGACGAAACGGCCACTCAAGGTCCTTTTTACCTACTAAAGTAAGAACGCTAAGCATAAAGACTTCCGTACTCTGACTCGCCTGTTCCCATCTCTATCGCACACGGATCCGACGACGCCGGCGGTCAATGCCACTGTGCGAGCGGGACAGAAATATAATTATGCGCATCCTACAGTTAGAAACAGGCGGGTCAACTACGAAATTCTCCGTGCTTGAACAGAAACACACTGAACTGGCTATCGAGAGACCTTATCTCATTGTAATAAGGTTCACGAAATGTCAGCTATAGTTGAGTCAAACACTCGCTGCACGCGAATACGTAGTGTGCTCTCTGTCACACCTACCTGCGGTGGGCGGCATCCTGTCTCTTTTTTACTTGCTTCGCGTGCAGCGTTTTAACTCAACTATAACAGTGCGTAATATGGTACTGTCACATCCTCTATCCCATTGACATATATCTATGGACGGGCCTTACGGGCAATAAGATTGGGGCCAATACAGCGGGGTCACGCACACGAATTTGACGAGTTCGCATCACGCGCGCGATTGGACGCAACTAGTTGAGTTAGGCTGCATGATTGGCTAGAATCCGTGAGTGACACCACTGAACTAGCACGATTCTTAGTGCCCGTAGGGCCCGTCCTTAGATATATATCAATGATCTAGCCTAATAAAGTTAGCAACTATTTGATAGAATGGAAATGATAGCAAGAAATTTGTATGGAAGTTTTTATATGTGGGGTAGGAGATATTTAATCATGTTTTGGGTAAAAGTATTTAATGAGTTTTGCACTTTCATTCTTGAAAGTCGCCGCTTACAATAGTCGCTATAATCATTTACTTTTCCTGTAGTTTAATAAAGGAAAATAATTAGAAATCAGCATTTGGACGTTTTCAGAAAGTTTTTCGAACTTTAAAACTAAATTTAAAAAAAAGCTGCGAACTCCTTGATGCTGTCCGTCAATATTGACAACTTTGCACCAAAATTTCAAAATAATATCGAATTGCTCACTATTGCATGAACACCATCTGAACTTGGTCATGTACATATATTAAAGTAAAAAAAACATGGCCTAGTATAAGCAGTGTACAACGATTTAAACCGTGTAGTCCAATTTCTTTTTAACTAACTTTTTGAGTGTTTTAATAATAATAATAGTTGTCGCTCAGTTCCCTCGAGAGTTAAAATTACGCATATTTAGAAGCTATTTTCATATTTTTAGCTTCTGTGCATTAATTTAAGCGCTTACCTTGTGACAAATTGTAGAAGTTGCCTTTTTTCGCCCCTGGGCAACCTAGATATGTGCACCGGCGAACGAGCTCCCGCGCACCGAAGGGAAAGATACAAGCTTATGTTTAACAACGAGTATGATATAGATGATTGGAATGCGAATATTTATCAAAAATAAGTATTTTTTGTGCTCCTCATGTATGAGTATAACCTATCTATAGTTATATAATATTGGTGTCCATGGGCGACGGTGAATGCTTACCCTCAGGCAATTTGTCTGCCCGTTTGCCTCCTATATCATTCGCGTGCTTGATATTTTTCAGTGACTTCTATTATTATAATAAAATATGGGTGACAGCTGGTAACTACAGCTACCAGAAGCATGTGAGAGGATAAAATAATACTTGTTGAACTTGTTGAAAAGGCAAAGTGGTCAGTTTTGACGGTACACGACGACATGAGCATGACGTGTTAGGCTTTATCTCGTAAGGCCCAAGGTCCTACCTATAGGACTTATTCAGTTCGATGAAATTTAAATCATATTCAATTGGAACAGAGTTGCTTTTGTTATGTTCAATTTTGAAAGAAAATAAAATCAACTGTATTCCACGCACTGTTTCAATTTCAGTGGCAATATTTTTTTATTTGTATGGCTTGGCCTTGAGAGGTTGAAAGGTAAGTTGGCCATAATGTTGTTCGCACGTTGCTGCTTCGAGTTACAATTATTGTGAATCGATATATATGACGATAGATGAACCGATTTGTAGAAATGCAAAATGTCAATCATTTATTTATTTACATAAGATAAATTGATATAATTTGTATCGAATGTTGTTTATTATTTTTTCTATCCCAAATCAATTTCTTTTCCATTGCTTTGAGTCCAAGATCCGCTGCCGTAGTATTATATACCTAAATAAATATTTATAGAAAACCTTACATTTAACGATCTACGCAGTTTTTACTAAACTGCCAGCCAGGAACAGATTTCCCTGACCAATCGCCCGGGAGGCGGTTGCAGACAACGACATCTACCGTGCCCAGTAGGGCTAAGATGGTCGGCTCTTTATCATTTGTCACCATGCCTGTCACGTTCTAACAAGTATGTAAGTGCGAAGGTGACGGGCATAGTGACAAGCAATAAAAATGGAACCATGCTGCCACTGCTGTACAATCAGCGTCAAATACTTCGTAGCAGTCAAAGTGGCCAAATAGTTCGGTATACCATACTAAATATATGGTGTACCGAACTATTTGGCTACTTTGACTGCTACGAAGTATTTGACGCTGACTGTACTAGATATCATAATAGGGAGCGTGCATGAACTGTAGGAGGCAGCACAGGAGCCGTCAGATTTTTGGCGCGAGGCGTAAATTTGATGTTTATTGTTCTGATGTAGTCCACAAGATGGCAGAACCGACTATGCACAAGAAAACACGTGACGTTAGTTAGTTAGTTAGTTAGTGCTTCTGGGCATTTTCCGCAAATCGACAACCATTGTGCCTATTTTGCGTGAAACGAGGTAGCGCTACTCTAACCACCCCAGCTCCTCCACGAAGCCTAGCAAAGTTTTCAGGTTGCTAATTGCCTCTCCTAGTGTGCACGGAGTCCCTAGGTGTTTGTTCCTGTATACTTCTACCTGTTTGCAGTCTAGGAGAATATGTTTTGTTGTTTCTTCTTCTTCCATGCACGCTCTGCACATGGGGCTGTCCGTTTTACCCATATTGTGTAGGTGTTTGTTAAGTGTGTTATGTCCTGTAATTAATCCTACTATTTTACGTAGTACACGTAGCACGTGACGTGTAAATGTCCATGTTTATGGTTCCGATTTAGGCCACAAGATGGCAGACCCTCCAACGCGCAAGGTCCCTATAGGAATGGAAATATAATAGATAGGAAAGTGACGAATGTTGACGTATCAGAACTGTGGACCATGACAAGTTAAAAAGGTAACGAAATAGGATTGCGGACGAAGCGGTCCTGAGCCAGAAATTAATGTTAATTATCAATACAATATCATGAATTCATTATGTTTAGTATTTACTCATGATGTTGTGTGAATTGTGAAGCCATACGACATAAAAAGCAAAGGATAACATGCTCTGGTACGCCGCCAGCTTACTCAGTAATAAGTTTTTGGTAAAAACGATATTTTTGGTTACAATTCTGCTTTTATCTCTGACTTACTTTTCTTCCCACAGGCATCTAATACTCAATGAGACAATTCTAAAAACCCAAAGCACAATTAGGTTGCGTTGTTCTATCACAGAGTTCACATCATCAGATCAGCTCAATGGTACCATAATATTGCATTGTCACCCGACGAACATACGTATGCAAAATTTCAGCTCAATCGCAAACCAGAAAGTGGGTCAAAAGCTTGCAAGATTTGATCCGTACAAACATACATACATAGTTACATTGGAAGTTAAATAAAAGCTTATATAAACGCCAAATTTGAAATATGAAGGCGAGAAGATCTCAATATTTGTATCGATCTCCCATACAAATTTTGTAAATCACGCCTATTTCTACTGACAGGCTGTATGAACATACCAATATTGCAGTGTAATGCATGGTGTCTTAGATGCCGAATCGTCGGTCGGATGACTTTACATACTGCAATGTGGGATTCGATACAAGATAGCGTGGTCTTCATTTTTCTATGGCTGTAGCAGATTTAAACCATGAATCAACAATACTACTTTAAGAGGAATTCCTAGTTGCGATTTTTCCATACAAACGCTCTCGACTGATTCCTCCCTGGATTTTTAACCTAGAGCAGTGATTTTTTCAAATAAGATCAATATCATCAATATCTGTGCCGCTATGTTTTGCTTTTTTCGATTATTTAATTTTGAAGAAAGATACAGCGCCTCGAAAATCGCAAAAACGGCTCAATTGAATTGGCTGCAAAAAAAAGGCACAGTATACAAAGATGACAAAAAATATCAAAAAAATCAAAACATAGCGGCATAGATTATTTCTTCCTCTTGCAGTTTACAAAATTTCATAAAGATTGATTGCGTTTTGGAGGAGGAAACAGTCGAGAGCGAAACCTCGATTTTTGAGTTTTTTGCGTGTGAATTTTAGTCCGAGCTGCAGTTGTCCTTATCGCACGAATTGGAGGCGGAGACAGTTTCTTAATATACGTACACAGAAAGAATAGTGATGGACATAACATGTTAATGGTTAAAATGAGAAAAAATATACCAACAACCAACAGTCGATCGCCGTAATATAACCAAAATACCACGTAGTTCTAAGAAAAGGGTGCCATGTCTTTTCACACTCTTTAATGTAACAACTATTATGTACCATGGTTCCGCAATAAATATTTCTATTCTATTCTAAAATGTACCCGTAATAGCCTGTCACTTCAAACCGTTTTTTTTGTATTTTTTTACATTGCAGGTCATGTAGTGCTTATGTTTAGTAATGTTTACTATTAAAGGCCTGTAAATGAAGCTAAGTAGGATAATAGGTAGAACCTGCTTAATTTGGTTAAAATATCATAAATACCCGTTAACAATTTGATTGTCTTGCATTGCTCACACTTGTGCGTCACAAGTAAACCACTAGATAGCAAATTTACATTACGGCTAGCCGATATCAAAATAAGGGCCATTTTGAAATGCGGCGGTTCAACGATTAAGGTATGTTGGGATAATACCGGATGTGGGTGAAGAACGTAGCAAATTCATTTCTCCCTAATTCGGTTTTATTTTTTAATGTTGGCAACATTGTGTAAGACGCCATTTCATTTCCTCGACTGCCAGTGCCGCGCCGCGCCGCTCAGGGATGTCGGGCTTGTGCAATGCGCAATCACATAGAGCAAGGTAAATTTCGTGTATCCGATCTTCGCCCTGTAATTTATTTTGTGTATTGTGATGAAAATGTGTTTGTTTTTGTAATTGTGTTAATGTATAATTTCGTTTTAGATGTTTATTTATAAAACAGACTTAGGATTGCTGTAGACCGATATCCGATTTTGACCCTTCCAGGTAAAGACCGGAAAGAAACAATACGATCTTTACCCATTTAAAACAGCAGTGATTGTCAAACTTTAAATTCTCTTCAATTTACCTACTTACCTACTTAATTATCACATTTATTGTTTTCTTGATCACACTTTCGGACTGTTATTATTATCCAGTACCAACGCGACGGTAAATCAAAAGGAAAAGAGTTTGGCAGTCTATTTTGTATGAATATGTATGTACACCTACTTACTGACAATGTCATTTTTTTAATTTCCGCTACCCATAGGTTGCCTAGAGATCGCTTTTTAGCGATTAGACCGCATGTTGTTTACCTGTGCTTATGTTTCTGTTATCTTTTGTATTGTTTTCTTTATTGAGGTGTGTAAGAGTATTTGTATTGTATAGGGATGATTATACATGTTGAATTTTATAACATAATCTAGTAAAATAGATAGCAAATAAGCAATCAGACTGAGACACAAGTCTCAGAAGACGAAGCTAATGTAGCTTTGTACACAAAGATGAACATAGGTAAAAAAAGAACAATTCCAAACAAAATCAGAAGCTGAAATACTTACAATACCTAGTCTATTACTATCTACAAGATTGAAAGCAATAAACATAATCTTGCATTACTATAAAAGTATGTTTTTTTTATTCCATTCTTTTTAAAACTTTTCTACATAATATTAGGTCTACTTGGGCTGCTTACAAGTTAGTATTTTGTTTAATATCTTGTAAACAGAAAAAATATGAAAGTTACAAGAAATCAAACAAAAAAATAACATGTACACCGCCGAAGTAGGCCTAATATTATGTAGTACGAAAGTACCTACACATACGGATGCATATGTAGATGTGAACGCACACATATATAGTTAGTTTCGGATACAAAATAGAGATAGCACTTCAAAGTTAGTTTCCTTAAAATGCTTCAAGGAGGCTCTCTTTTCCTATAGGTATATTTACTTTACTCTTTGCATACGATCCTTACATTTTATCCAAAAATAGATTGTATATCAAGTATATATATAATTTCAATATTTTACCGTCAAAATCGCAATTGTTAGCACTTTGTTTACTTATCAAATTGCCTTATGACATAGGTATCAAAGTTTGAGAGCCACAATTTTACCAAATTTTTGTATCAGGGTCAAGATCGGATACAAAAATACGAAAAATAAAACATTCGATGACAACTTATAAGTTTGTATTGTTGGCCGCAATTTATATACGTAGGAGAAAGCTAAACACCGGACCTATTTCTTTGTGATACCTTATTCTCTTTCCATTAAAAACAACTTTTATTCAACATCCGATGTTTACCCTTGATGGCAAAACACTCGTTACCCAAAAAAAAGTATGTCTCATTTTTACACATGTACAAAACTAAAACCGTTATGTATTGAAGATTACCAAAATTCAGGCCATATCTACGGTTATTATTTAACGATTTGCTCCATACCTACTTCAAGAATCCGACACGATCTAGAAAAAAAATTTCGCGAGTTCGCTCAATTGGTCTCAAAATTGTCCGGCATTATCCCAACATACATTACCCAGATTGTCATTGCGATACGTTCTTCAATAAGGCGGCACAAGTTTAGCCCCATCGTACTACTACTACTACTATTTAGATTGTAGGTTAACCATACCTACTTACAAAATTTCACAACACATCATGATCACACGTACGACGACGACCGAAGCAAGGACATCATTCTTTTTTGCAGTCTTTATCTAAATAGTAATTAATAGATACAGTATAATATAAAAATTAAAATAGTACATTACGATACAAGTGCGAAAAATAGGAAATTCGAAACGAGTGGCGATAAATTAAAACACGACCGAAGGGAGTGTTTTAAATCGACACGAGTTGCGAATTACCTATTCGCACATGTATCGTACAACGTTTTACAGTACATATGGCCCTTTAAATGTTCGACACAGTAACGTAATATGCTACTTCTCGCACTAGTGCTATAAAGTAGCCCCATATGTACTGTAAACAATATTATGTGATAACATCAAAAACAAATGAATTCCGGCCGGCTCGCCGGCGATGTCAACGGCGCGGAATGAGCGAGCGCTCGCGTCTCGCGTCTGTGTGCGTGCACTCACACTTAGATAGCTACCGCTCCCGCCCACCGCAGCGCGACAGAAACATAGCTTCATAAATTCGAGATTTGAAATGTTGCTCAGCTAGGAATTGCTCTTAAAGGCGTATCTACACTCGGTTTTTAGTGTTCTTGGCGCCATCGGCATGCAACAACCAACGCATTCAGGCATCGAGAAATGGGATGACACCACACACACTAAAAAAATAGAACAAGGTAAGTAACTTAATATAAATTTTATTTCCAGGTAAAATTTGTCTAATATACTTCATAATTTATTCATATTAAAATAAATAAAATTTGTATTTTAATCTGTCAATATCATACATTAAATTGGGAAGTGAGGAATTCGCCATACCGTTGCTTTGGATTTATAGATCGTGTCATTCTCGATGACGCGTGGCTTGAATCGTATTGTTATTTCATTAAAGGTTAGATTTGACATCGTGGATGACACGAACTATACAGAAGATACTTATTAACTATAAACGTTTAACTGAACGCCGTTTTCAATAGGGAAATATGTAGTGTAGTACAGTGCAGTGTTTGTTGGTCAGCTTCGGGTCTCCGCTTCATCTCGTTATAATCATTTTGGAATCTTCGAATCTGCTGAAAAAAAATCGCCGTTCAAGTTGACCCTTTTGAACGTGTTCATTTCACCTGTTCAGCACACCAAAACGCGAAAAAACGACACGTTGAACCCCTTGGCCCCCAAAGACGTCACCTGACGCGCGCGGCTACAGCCCAATATCAATCTTCATGCAATGCGACAAGGTTCATGATGACACGCCACACGCGGAACGCTACGCCTATAGTACATGGCGTTCAAGAGGGTTAATTGCCTTTACAACGATTATGTCAGATGTTTTTTCGCATTTTGTTGTGCCCATACATTAAGTATTGGGACCATGCGAAGTGCATGGTGGGGGTAAGTAAAGCGATCTCAGCGCATAAGGTGGTAAATATTAGAACTAACTGCGGATAGCGTCTTTAACATTTCGTACAAGTTATATGGCTCGAAATGAAACTTTAATTTACGATTTCTCCTGATATATTTATTTAAATTGTATGGTGTAAGAGACCATTGTAATCTGTATGAAATGCTTAATATAACTAAGGTATTTAATTTGATAAGTGTTAATACTGTATCTGTGTAATTACCCTTAAAAGATAGACATTCAACATCGCGGACTTTTTTGTAGACCCATGAAAGAGAGACAACCCCACCATACATTGTGTTGTTATAGATCAAACTGATTAGGCAGCGTTTTCGATTAAAGCTTCTAGCCAGAGTGGTTTTTCCCGACAACATCGTTATATTTCAACCAATTTACACCAAACATTAACAAGTTATATACCTAAACCTTCCTCAAAAATCACTCTACTAATAGGTGAAAGTCGTATAAATATCTGTTCAGTAGTTTTTAGTTTTGGAGTAGTTTTATAAGATGTAGTGCATTGACGTTTTCCCCTAGACTTGCGGACGCTAGGTTGCGTGACAGTCGTGCACATAGCGAATATCAGGTGACTGGATAATTCCACATAAGCTAACCCATTCATAGGTTTACACGCCAACATTTTTGTTATAATGGCCCATTTACTGTTTTAACGTTTACAGGATAGGAATTTAATAACCGAACTTTAACGCGGAATTTTGAAATAACGCGACATGATGCGTTTTTGGTTTTCGCCGCCACGTAATAAAGTGTCATCAACGCCACGTGAAAACTGGCACGTATACAAACGTGACTAAAACCACGACTTGATATGAATTCGTGGCGTGAGGGGCAGGAAATGTACTGACTTTATATCAAGTAATTGGCGGCGAAAAGGTTAATCCTGTCACCGCCAACGAAGACCACATACGCGCGCTCTCGTATGGTGTATCGCATGCGATTATCGGTGACGTTTGGAGAGGCCGTCACCGCGGTAAATAACAGTGTCAATGTGTGAATCGCCCTGTAGCAGGACCAATCTACTAATAATAATATCTACGTGCTTTTAGAAACTAAACAGAGGCCCTACCGCGAAAAAAAAAAACTCGAAATTTGTTTATCTGCCTCTATCGCTTGATTATACAAGAGCGATAGAGATGTAGATAAGGTAATTTCGGTTTTCGTTTTTCGCGGTACGACCTCAGGTTCAGGTATAGCGACTAGCTTACAATGGCAGCGAAGGAATACGTGGTTAAAAGCGGATAGCAATAAAAAACCATCTACAGTTAAAATATTTATTGATTATCCGAACTGATACAACAGAACATACTCATACTCAACACAACGCGACTACAATTGAACAATTATCCTAGTCGTAACGTATATAAAAATAAAAACTTATGTGTGTACTAGCGTCTTAATTAATTGCTCTTACAATCGCGTCTAATGGGGCCTCGGTATGAAACCGTTTTAACATCACTGAATAATGCCGTACTGTGGGGTTTCCATCACAGAAGGGTCTTTTGCTTCAAGTGAAATAAGGATTTTTCCATCTGAAATTTCAATAGAAATACTGATAAAAAGGTCCTTATTGCAGGTGAAGCATAAGGCCCCTTCTCCAATCGAAAGCTACTTATATCATCAGGCACACTGTTAACTGACAGAACAAAGTGGATGAAAGTCATTATAAACATAATATTTTTCAAATTTTGACATTTCACTCATTCGCTGCCAGGGATGCATAGTGCCTGCGCAGTCACCTACAACACACTTGGCCGTGTTTATCCAAATATTCGTAATATAGCTCTTTTCTTAACCTTTTGGACGCCAAAAAATATGGCGTATGCTGTAAATATAATCTTGTCAAATCAAGGTTTATATTGGTACGCTTGCGGACGAGATCTTGGCGTGAACGTGAGGTTTTTGTATATGACGAATAGCGTTCAAAGGGTTAAAGTTAGCAGCACCATAGTGTGTCGCGGGCATATGAGGGTGGATCAACTTCTATTTTATTTTTCTGGCCCGTCATCCGGGCGACAATATAGTTTTATTTATTACCTTATAACAAGGATTTTAAGAGTGACCCAGACGACCGTAACCATAGCAACGAGTGACAAGAAAAAAGTTGATTCACCCATGTTACAGTTACACGCGCGTAGTATCAGATATGGGCGCACCTATGAGGAACTTTTGTGCGGCTCAAAATTCAGTGAACTTCAATGTATATAATCAAAACGGTGACATACCAGCCCGTCCCCATTTCTACAATACATTGTTTACTCTGTTGTCTAACCTACGCAACGTCGTACATATAGCTTACCACCTACGTACAAACTACTATACTGGGGTGTCATTTCAGAGTACAGCCAGCAGAAATGAAATGACGAAGCGGGGTGTCCGAAATAAAGTTATGTTTAGATAATTTTGACCCCTTCGTGATCGCCCGATCAGGCACGTCTCTAGCTGACTATACTTATTGGTGATTTGAAATTGAACTAAACTTTTTGGGTAAATGCCAGTGTTGGTCGACCGTTAATTATAATTAACCATATTGAAAATTAACCATTATAAATTGAACCGCAAACCATAACGGACGGTTACAGTTTACGGTTCCATTTGTAATGGTTAATTATAATTAACGTTCGGTCAACACTGGTAAATGCTCATAATGCAAAGTATCTTTTTTTGAGCCGCTGAGATGGGATGAAAACGATATAATCAATACAGTTCGCACCCGAAGATCCATGATTTTCGCATCGTCCACAAAATCATACCTAGCACTCGGGTCTAAAATCCTCAAGAATTCGCCCGCGAATTGCATTAACGATGATCTACAAACGGGCCGATTTTTATTTTATGTCGTATTTTTTCGATTTCGATAATGTTTGGCGGCTCGAAGAACCAATTAAATTACTTTCTATGATATTTTAATTTGTGATTTTTACATACTTTAAAAAATAAAAGCTCCTCTTTCTGGAGGGAATAAATACGAAAACAAAACTTGCCCCTAAAAATAGGGGGAATTTTCCGTAGTTTCAGAAATACTCGTATCTTAACTCAGATGAAGATTTTTAGGGCATACAGTGAACTTGCACTTATATTGTACAGAATAGACCCCCAACCACAAAGGATCCACCTAATTTTGTCGACATCTAACAAAAAAAAATATCGACGACAAAATACATCGGCCCAAAATGAACTTAGTTAAATGTACAACAACAAATATCCTACCAACGTCTAAACTATGTCTTGTGTCTGTGTACAAAATATACATGAAGAAAGCTACTACGGCACTCTACACTTCTTATGTCGGATATATCTAGTATTATTATTGCTTAATGTTACGCCCTTTGGCCCAGTTTCTAAGGCAGAGTATAATGGGGGGGGGGGGGGGGGATAAGGAGAATTAGTTAAGTGAAATTTTGAAAACGGATTCTTTAGAAGCACGACAGACGCAGGCTATTTTAATTAATCTCTTCTCGCATAACTCCCGCGGGAACGATATAAAGCCTTTGTCCTTCAGTATACCTGCATGAAATAAGATCTTTTTCGAGCAAGTGTGATGAAAATCCTATTAGCGCTATGTCGTCTGTAAAGTAACCTTCACACTTACAAGTAAGGTTCACATTGGATCCCTTGCGCCGTTATCTTGGCGTGAGCAACGTTATTGTATATGACGTAAAGCGTTCAAAAGATTAGATATATTTAGGGTAATTCAACATTGCCTCCAAAAATATAGTTATAACCAATAGCAAAGAGATTTTGAAATAGAGGCACATTGATGATGATGAATTAAAACTTTAAGAACACCATTTGACTTTGATCCTTATTCTTTCACTGATATGTGTTAAATTTGTTAAATATCAAAAAGTCGCGCCATCGCTGGGAAAGTTGCCGCCATTCATGTGTCGATAAATGGCAGTAAATTTACTGTGGCTACAAAGTTTACTCTGACCATCCACCTCTATTTCAAATTCTCTCTGCCAATAGGTAAGAAATATGATTTGTCACTTAGTACAATCGCCATTCGATATAACGAAGCGTCTAAAGTGTTTACAAATATCCGAACAAAGCCTCTATATTCAAGACATGAAATTTCATGTTCAGATATTTTTGATCACCTTGGCTGATCCTGCACATCTATTGGAGAGTGTACCTTGGCACAGTGACGATCTTTATGAAAGCTTAGGGTTCATTGACATTTATCTAATGACGGGCCTTACGGGCACTAAGAATGGTGCTAGTTCAGTGGTGTCACTCACGAATTTGAGCCAATCGCGCAGTCTAACGCAACTAGTTGCGACCAATCGCGCGCGTGTTGCGAACTCGTCAACCTATCGCGTCGTGACGTTAGAATGCACGATTGACTCGAGTTCGTGTGAATGACACCGCTGTACTGCTTCTTATGACCTAACCCTAATTTCTGTTGGTTTTTTGACCGGACTCCATACAAAGTTGTCCATGGTCCTTTAACATTAACGATGACATTGCTAGGCTTTTTTCATTGTAGATGTCATGCAGTCATCTAGGTTCGACTGTAGAAGAACTAGTACTACTACCCCCCCTCCCTCCCTCCATTGATACTCGTACCTTGAGATTGCTTACGCGCCAACATATATGTCACTTTTGTATATGGACTTTAACCGAGAATATTTTAGGTAAAATGTGTTTGTTCTAGTGTTATTAAATAGGGATATGTAGGTAGACATAGTTAATAATATTGGTGTTTCGTTCCTATAGTGTGGCATTATTATCGATTAGCTTATACATAGGTAAATCGCTATAAATATGGTACATTTCAAAGGAAAAGTTTACTAATAATGTTGGTACGTCAACGTCAAAACACGTATTCTAACTTAGTTTTCTATCACGTCCAAAACTATACCTTACCTTAAGGCTTACACCATAAAGAACTAAGAACGATACAAGTATATAAGAAAATATTTAATAATCTAAATTAATTATGTAAACGACCACAGAAACAAGATTAACATTCATTATTTTAATAAATTATCACAAAAAGGCCCGTTGCTAGGAATCTTAGTAAAAATTTTCACAAAATTTGGTTTTAGAGAAAGAATATTACATTATACATCGCGAGTGCCCGAGGCCCGCGAAACATGAATATCGAAATTTCGTTATCTGCCTCTTTATCGCTCTTGCGTATTCGAGCGATAGGGACGCAGATAGACATTTATACTAAATTTTTTCGCGGTAGGGCCTCTAAATCTGTCTGGGGCAATTAACGATCGTAGTTTAGTGGAACCAAATTCACTGCAGTTTATTATCGAAAATTTTATCTGTCTGAGACGGTTCTTTAAAAAATGTTGGATATAAAAGCACCAATTTATAGCTCTTATTAGAATTACCCTTGCTATTATTATTTAAGAAGAAACAAATGTTTCTATTTTCCAAAACGTGACAGAATGGTCGACACAGATACAAAATTATTTGCCTTTCGATTTGGGAATTAATTAACATTTTGCATTGTTTCGAGAGAATCCGTATCGTTCAAAATATTTTATAATTAGCATGCATAAATTATTAATATTATATTATATATCTTTCCCATCACGGAACAATGGTGTTCCGGACCTTTGGGAGGCGTGCGCGGAGCCGAAGCCAACACGTAGAGCCCCTTTTGACACTAATCAAATGTAAGGGGTACACCTAGCGGATGTTGCCCTTGCCCGCGTCATGGGACGCACGCAGAGGCAGCACCCGCCAGGGTGTAAGGACTATTTGAGAGTTGATGGAATCTAAAATGAACTGGGCTATTGGGTGAAAGCGATGGACTAATACTGGGCTACGGGATAAAAAACCGGACGCCTGCCTAATAAAACCGTATTCAATTTTATTTCCGGCAGACGGTGACTCGCCCCCGCAAGATGGGCCCCCACAAAAAGCGACATCTAGGATGGCTTAAGGGCAACACCGGTGTGAGCGGCTCAGGGGTGTCGAGAGGTGTACGCCGCTTTCTACCCAGCGGCTGCGAGCAGCCACTGTGCCAACTCGCGTCTTATGAAATTTTTCACTTCCACCCCTGAAGCTTATAGCTCTAACGACTCCACTCTGGCCGGCCGGCTAAGGCAAGCCAGAGGCGGAGAATCCTATACATATATTATATACATATTATTATTATAAAATTATTAGGTGCACCTTAGTTAATTGCTCTTTTCATGCATAAACGAAAAGAGCAATCATTAACAATTAACCCTTTGTATGTTTGAGCACTGATCCGTGAGCATAAATTTAAATTCATAGCTTAATACAATATAATTTAAATTCGTTCGCACTGATCAGTGCTTACACATACAATGGGTTAAGTAAGGTGCACCGTGCAACCTCACATCAGCTGAATTTTTCGGAAACTAGCGACTCGCCCCGGCTCCGCACGAAAAGTTAACTTATAGCCACAAAACCTTTACAAATAATACACCTAAAGCTTCCTCAAGAATGACTCTATTGGTAGGTGGAAACCGCATGAAAATCCGTTAAGTAGTTTTGGAGTTTATCGCGAACAAACATACATACAAACAGACAGACGCGTGGGGGACTTTGTTTTATAATGTGTAGTGATATGTATCGATGGTCATGTTTAGGGTTCCGTAGCCAAATGGCAAAAAACGGAACGCTTATGGATTCGTCATGTCGGTCTGTCTGTCCGTCCGTATGTCACAGCCACTTTTTTCCGAAACTATAAAAACTATACTGATGAAACTTGGTAAGTAGATATTTTCTGTGAACCGCATTAAGATTTTCACACAAAAATAGAAAAAAAAAAACAATACATTTTGGGGTTCCCCATACTTAGAACGGAAATTTAAAAAAAAAATTTTTTCATCGAACCCACGTGTGGGGTATCTCTGGATAGGTCTTCAAAAATGATATTGAGGTTTCTAAACTGAATAGTTTGCGCGAGAGACACATCCAAAGTGGTAAAATGTGTGTGTGCCCCTGTAACTTCTAAAATAAGAGAATAATAAAATTAAAAAATATATATGTACGTTACCATGCAAACTTCCACCGAAAATTGGTTTGAACGAGATTTAGTAAGTAGTTTTTTTTAATACGTCATAAATGGTATGGAACCCTTCATGGGTGAGTCCGACTCGCACTTGGCCGCTTTTTTTGCATGATGCCATAGACATTCCGATGCTTAGTTTCAGAGTCTCCCGCGAAAAACAAAAATCTATATTTCGTTATCTGCCTCTCTATTGCTTTTGCATTATCGAGCAATAGAAAGGCGGATAAAGAAACTCGATTTTTGTTTCGTTACGTTTGTGTAATATTGCAATTTACAGCCCATGTAAATTGCAATCAAAAGGTATTTCGGTATTCGCGGTAGGCCCCCTGTTCGGGTGGTTATTATTTAAATTAAGATAAATTATGTCGTATTAAGGTAGGTAAGGTAGGTTTAGGTCGTATATTAAGGTTACATATCGCGGCAAGCCGTATTACGAAAGTAAATAAAGAGTTAATTTATAAGGCGTTCTGACAGTGTATAATAGCAAAGAGAACTTGATATTCTTAGAGGTGGATTGTCAAAGTAAACTTTGTAGCCACAGTAAATTTACTGCCATTTTTCGACACATGATTAAAACTTTCAGAACGTCATGTGACTTCGATCCTTATTCTTTCACTGATATGTGTTAAATTTGAAACAGTAGCGCCATCTACTAGAGCATAGGCTAAAAGTATGGCGGCATCTTATCGAGCGATGGCAAATTTAAATTTATAAATGTAACACATATCAATGAAAGAATAAGGATCAAAGTTACATGAGCCAAGCCTTGGAGACTTTTTTTTGTGTAATTTGACATTTAGAGACACTATACATCTCTAATAAAGTATTTATTATTTCATTGATTCCATATTTGTAATTGTTTTTTTGTAATTTTATTGTTTGTAAAAATGGACATGTAAAAGTGCCTCTGTGGCCTATTTGCTGAATAAATGTTTGATGTTTGATGACGTTCTAAAAGTTTGAATCACGTGTTTAAATATGGCAGTAAATTTACTGTGGCTACAAAGTTTACTTTGATAATCCACCTATATTTCAAATTCTCCTTGATAATAGATTTTCGTTTGTTGCGGTAGGGACTCTGGGATATAATATAGGCGCGCGGGCCTAAAATAGCTACGTAAATACAATGAAAACGGATTCTTACGGATTTACTAACAAAATATATCCACTATCATTGCTTTAGTACGAAATATAGACAAACGAATAATACGACGCATAAAGGTCGAGGCGTTTTAGGCGCCTCAGAGTGGACATAAAGGATGCTGCACGCGTCGTGTTATGGTAACTAAATGTATTCTCAAACCTTTTGAACGCTTTATGTCATAAATAAAAACGTCACTGACACGCGGAGGTTCCGGGCGCAATAGCGAGATATTTAAGAGTTGTGCGTGCCCATTCACTGAAAAGATCGCTCCGAACTAGTACAATCTAACAAATGGACTAGTTCGGTCTTTGAGTTTAGTAGAACACCGAGAAAAACTGAGCACAATAATGTAACGGAATGATTTGCGCAGACGTTTTGTAAGGTAGTACAATTAAAAATTTGTTATGTCGCTTTCTCCCGTGCAGTTACAATGGAGTAACGGCTATGGGCTGTCTCGCTCATATTAGCAGAGAGCCGTTCGTTCGGTCGGATCACTCGGATCGCTTTACTGTCACTGTCACTTCTAGCTCCCATTTTGTTTCGCGAGTAGTGTACTAAAATGAACTAAGAGCAGAATCATCATTAGGGAATAGTTCGATCTAGTAAAGCGGACGGAATTGCGTCTTTTTTACTTTAATACAGTACTACACAAGACTAGAGCTAATAAATAAATATTATAGGACATTATTACACAAATTGACTAAGTCCCACAGTAAGCTCAATAAGGCTTGTGTTGAGGGTACTTAGACAACGATATATATAATATATAAATATTTATAAATACTTAAATACATATAAACCACCCATGACTCAGGTACAAATATCCATGCTCATCACACGAATAAATGCCCTTACCAGGATTTGAACCCGGGACCATCGGCTTCATAGGCAGGGTCACTACCCACTACGCCAGATCGGTCGTCATATAGCTAATGATACCTTACTTGAAAGTGTTGAAGGTTAGGCACTTTAACAGCGTCCGCCATAACACCTAGAACAGTTGTCCCAGGCGCTGTGGGCGCGACTATTAGAGACGACTATAGGTTATCTCGGCGTTCAAAAGGTTAACGACGGCGTGGTATGCGACCCTATATATGTCAAAACCATGCGTATTAATAAGCTCTAAAGGGACCCAGTGATAAACAGTCCGCCGGACGGTATCGGCCCGTCAGTTCGAAACTGTTAACTTTTTGTTCTCACTGACAGGCTAATACCGTACAGTGGACTGTTGATTAGTGGGCCAATTAACGCGTCTTATTATTCTCTTGTCTATGTTTCAATAAAAAATAATCAAACTACATTACGCTAGGGTGTGCTAAACGCTACGTTTGCACCATTGTAAGTGTTTCGTCATTTTAGTAATATAGGTACGTATAAACGACAGTAGACATGCATAGTTGAAGATGACATACACGAGGGATGCGGTAGAATTTGCTATTGTCAATTGTGAGTAGAGTAAATAGCTGAAACTTTATATAGAAACTTAATTAACTCTATATTGAAACTTTCATACATTTGATTTTATACCTTTATAAATAATAAGGTCATCTATTCAAATAGGTTCACTAATGTTTCGACGAAAATTATTTAGCAAATTCTTAACTCCCCGAACTACGTATCCCATATATTTATTTGGTCAAATTATTATTTCCCAACTCAACGTTTCGCACTGATATCATTTCCCAACTAATGATTTGATAAATTATCGTTAGACAAATTATTACCTGGGATTTTTTAAAGATCTCAATTATGTTTTCGTCAAACGTATTGATTGGCATACCTTGACTTAGCAACATATTGAATGGCATTATGAAATCTAACCTAGTTTGTTAGAATGCAAGGTTCAAAATGCAGTATGATTTTATTGCATTAAGGTCTTAGCACACTATTACAACTCAACAGCCACTCGACTCAAAATTAAATATTATTATTAAAGCCTTATCTTGTATGTCGTACAGTACAATGTTTAACATTTAGGTAACTGTCGGGTGGTCTACGCGTCGTCCACTAAGCTGAACCAAAAGTGAGTTGAGTTGGTGTGGAATTGATATAGAAGACCTTTAAGCGGGTAGGGTGATGCACCATTCAGCTAAATTAAGAGGGTACTTTCATTTACATACTTTGTGGCTCAAAATAACATTTCATTCTTGAGTTATTATCTACAGGTAAGAATCTCCTTTTAATTTTTATTAATGAATCCAATAAAACGTGCCAAAATAAGCATGATCCGTCCGTTTTTAGGGTCATAAAAAAATAAGCCTAACCTACCTATCTCTGGGACCAGTTTCGTTTTTAGGGTCATAAAAAAAATAACCCTAACCTACCTATAATAATGTTGTTTGCCTTAGAAAATCATTTGCTACACAATTATTTACCACATAAAAGGAGGATGCCCAGATTCATATGGACTCTGGCCTAAAAACCAATAATGACAAACCAACATTTGAAAGGTTTTTTCATTTTCTAAAACTTTATGTATGGCGGGAAATCTTAAATCGCTGTGTGAAACAAGTTATGGCAAAATAAAAGCATCCCAACAATAAGAATTTTTTACTGATATATATAGGGTTTAAGTTGGTCTTAGCACGGCACTCTTTCAGCCGCCGCTTCACGTGGACACATTTCTGATGAATCGACTAGGGAACCAGATGTTACTCTTCTGGAATCCGGTAGGAGACTTGTTCTCGGACCGGATGATGGGCGACGACGTCAAGGAACCAAAGTCGATTCAGCGGAAAGTTGTCCTGCGTGGGTAGGCTCGGAAGAAGAGGGCCATGAAAACGACCCATTTATCCCTTCCCCCTTTATACCCCCAATCTTCCTAATAAACCTTAGAAATGCGTTACGCATACCGCCCAGGCGCGGGTACGGGCCTGGGATGGTTATGTGGGACTCCCATATAAGGCTGCTGAGACCCATGGTTTACCCACTAAAACCCCTCTGTTGTCGCCTCAGTGCTATAGGGCGAGGTCCCAGGGACGCAGGGGTCCGGACTCGGACTCGACTCGTAGGGAATAAATCACCCCTCCACCTCAGTGAGCGCGTTGATCAACGTCGCGCCCGCTCACGCAGGGACCCTAGTGTAGGCGGCAGACGTCCCCGAGCCTGCCGCCCACAGGTACCCTTATGGGGGTAATCGGCGGTCGTATGCTAACCGCCGCCGCCCCACGCGCTTGCGGCGCATTGGCTGAGAGGCCGGATCTTCCTCACTGCCGCGCTCCGCCGCCTCCTTCTGCGCCATCACGTCCTCGCAGAAGGAGGCTACAGCTTCCCATCGCCTCTCCCCACGAATCATGGCTTTCACCACCGCTAGCAAGGAAAGGTCTCTACCTACTACGGCCCGCTGCTCTGCCCACGCTGGGCACACCGCCAGCGTGTGTAGCGCCGTATGTTCAGCGTCGCAGCAGTCGTGACACTGCATTGTCGGTTCCCGTCCCGCCCTCCTACACAGGTATCTCCCGAAGCAACCATGCCCCGAGAGGATTACCTTTTTTTTTTTTTTTCCAGGGGGGAAAATGCATTCCGCATACCACCCGGGTGCGGGGGGTGACCCGAGTGGTTATGTGGGACTCCCGTCTAGGCTAATGAGGCCCACGGTATACCCACTAAAAACCCCCCATATGCCACCTCGCCGCCTTATTGGTGGGGTTACGGGAACACTTGCGTACTCATCCGCGACCCCACCGGCGGCAGCCGCCCGCGAGCGGCTCCTTCGCGGATGCCCGAAGGCCCTTCACGCGAGGCGCGCCAGATGGTTCGACGCGCCTTCCTCCTCGGCTTCCGTCCTGCCCGAGAGGATTACCTAGACCAACCCTCCCAACCCCCCTTCCCGTCTTGATCCTCTTATCCATATACCCCCCTTTCCTGGAGGAGACAACCTCGACCCCAAAAACCCTAATCCAAGGTGTGACTCATCGTGCCGATGGATGCATGGCTGAGAGGGAGCTATAATAATATAGGAATAACTAATAAAAATCTAAAAAAAGCAAATAATAAACAAACGACCTCCTTAGATGAGACGGCACATACTGAAGCACTAAGGTGGGCGAAACAGATAGGGAGTGGCATGGCCATGGAGGAGCCATCGAAGCTGGAATGGCCACTGAAAGCCGGGGTACCTACCGGAACCCCAGCCCAGGTGGCTGAACCGGAGACGAAGGAGCCTTCGACAGCTGGGCCCTCTAAAGACAAACCGATGACAGCTGAGATTGGGACACCTGTTGAACCCTCGAAGCAGGTCATAGATCCCGGCTGGGAGATCAGGTGCATACCAAGAGGGATGCCTGCCCAGACAAAATCAAAATCATCGACAGTAAGAAAACCTTCATAGTCTAAAGCGATATAGGTATAACTTAGTATAACTTTTTTCACACAAAGATTTGGGATTACCTGCAAGCTGCAATAGTAAAAGTTTTAGAACTTTGAATAAGGTATCCAGTGACATATCGCTTGTCCTTATTGATCAATAGGCCAATTTGACCACCCTCCTTTGACCTAATAAAATTTTGCAATATAAAAATGTAGCGAAATAAAAAAATACGAAGTAAAATTATGCCAAGGATTGGTTTGCGAAATTAAACTTCGGCGAAAAGTTGGTTGCTAAATGAAATTTGACGAAACATAATTCGGCAAAAAGGCAGTACACCATTCAAATAACATTCGATTAGAGGACGTTAAGGTAAATAACGAAATGGCTTAAAACAAACTAGGTTTGTAAAATCTGTTTCGTAACGTTTTTAACGGCGCTCTAAACTATGTGTTCTTCAACTATGTTTGTCTATTATACTTTTATCCGTCGGTACCAATATAAAGGGCTTCGGACACTATATCAACTTCACAGCATTTCAACACCACCGTGGGCCACCCACCGTATATTAGTGGTTGTTGGGTTGATAGTGTGCGAAGACCTTATCACAACGACTCGAGCGACGTATAAACTAACAAAATATTACTTTACTACATTTAATAATCTAAATCATTTTAATTACATTTATTCGACAAATGCTTTCTTGTCAATAATTAATTCAACAGTAATTATTATTCATGCAACAGAACTGTTAGCTGTATAATTTGATTATATAAATATAACAGTAGGGGAGGTGTATAAACGAATTTTGGCCTGGTGTATTACTTGTGTGTCTTTGTCGCGTCTAAACGCCATCTCTGGGCACACGAAGAAATCTACTTGGATGATATTTAAAAACAACCACGAATTACTCAAAGATTTTGGTCATGCTCCAAACTACAAAATACTCTGAGCGACAAATAAAAATTGCAGAGATCCTTGTCACCAAACTGTATGTCAAAAAAACCTGCGCTTGAAACGCTAGACAACGTTCGATTTGAGGGCATCCGTGTTCCAGCATGTTAAGCACGTTCTGGAATTTAATTTTAAGAGGGCAAATTACACACAAAAATGGGTGGAAAATAAAGAGAAAGATCCCCGCAATTGGCGAATTTCGGTTTTCGCGGTAGGCCCTCAGGCCTCGAAATTGAGTTAGAGGCGAATGAAAATGGTGATTGAAACGACTAGCTACTGAAAAAATTGAATGAAGCGAATTTTATATTTAAAATAACCGACAGTTTCATATCTATTATACACTATATATAACGTCCTTATACATCACGTTCTCCGACTGAAACCTACACAATATTAAATTCTAGCCAGGGACTGAAAAGGTACTTTAAAAACGGTTTCGGATCTTAATTATGAATTTGAGGTCAAAATTAGAAATAACGGCTCAAGTTTCGGTCAGGCACCTCTACTTGAAACGGTCAAGCTTAGCTTTGTAAACGGTACCTATTAAACGTTATTTATTCGGGTACCTTTTCAATTGATACCTTTATTTTAGGTTACCGGTATTTTGTCATTTTATTCGGGTACCGTTACTGTTTGATACCTATTCAATTGATACCTTTATAAGGTTACCGGTCTTTTCCGGTTTTTCAGTCTCTGATTTCTGGCCTGTCCACCCTAGTGAAACACTCGGACAAATACGAAGCGACTATATGATGGACAAACTGTATAGTTATTTTTCTAACAGAGACATGATGGATAACTTGTACGCATTCAGGATAGTTCCTTCGTTTAATTAATCGAACATTGTATAAAAATTATCATAATTTTCCCCGTGTTCTCGGTGTGCCTGATAAGTTTTAGTATATGAAGTTCGGCGTTCACAGGAATAACAAAAATAGCAGCTACTAAAGCTCGAAGCATATTAACAGCGTTCAAACACTAAAGGTTCTACTCAACCTTTAACCAATTATTAGTACTTTTTTTTTAATAAAGTTAGCAGAATCGACGTCAGTGTGAAAATCACCTGACTCTATGGAAAGATTGAATTAAAATTATGCGCTCAAGAGTAAAGTTCACATAGAAGTATCCTGCACAGCATTCTTCATTTATTTATAGCCTTGCCACTTAACACAGACGGTTTTCTAGTGGAAAGCACACTGGGTAGCAATCAAATGTACCTACTGAACTCACAACTTCTTATCGACCGTCTAAGTTAAGCGGTTGACTAAAGAATAGTATTGGTATCATATAGAAAAAAACACTTACATGATTAAAAACTGGATACATACAGTTAAAATATTAAATGGACTTAAAAACACCCCACACCATGTATGGAAATGGAAATAAAACACATATTATTAATAAATATACATTAAATTTATTGCATATCATACATTTATTAAAAGACAAAAATTTAATTATTGTTTTGCATACGTAGTGTGCGGTGTTCGCCAAAATATATATAATATAACCCGACTGAGAAAGACGAACATAGAAATGTCAATGTAATTCAAACGTGTATACTGCACCGTTCTAAGGAAATAGCAATAGCGAGAGTTATTTTAATTGTCTATTATCCAGTTAAATATATTTCTTTAGGACGGTGTCTGAGCATACATCGGTGCACATTATACACCAGGATAATAACTAGTGTACAGCGTCGCCTGGGCTCATTGGTTGACTAGACTTGTAATGCAGACGCCATCAAATATATCAGCATTCTAACGGATGCTCAAAAAGTGAAAATTGTAGCATCTTAGATATACAATGTTTCTTCAACTCTTAGCAATACTCATGGTAAATGTAATATGTGTATGTACTGAAAATTCATCACTATGCGACCGAACCCAAAATCAATTTTGCACTAGGTCTCAGAATTATTTCATTTCATTTTATTTAATTCTTTTATGAATTCAGGTCATTCAGTAGACATTCACGTCGTCTAGAAAGGGCGTCACCAGGGCAGCAGGGAAGTTAGGGCGGTCAAATATTACATACAACGTGTGCCTTTCATCTTCTCTCCTTCGGCGAAGTCAACTTGCCCTCCCTTGGTCCATTGCCTGGTAATGCTCTTACTACTAGAACTTAATACTTCAGGCGTCTATTTTTTTTATTGACAATTATCACCTGACAATAGCAATTTTCTATACATTTTTGTAACGGTAAGTAAGTTTACTTGTTGAACTAACACTTCACAAAGTCATAAATATGTGTACATTTTTCACATTGAACCATTGAAAGAAAGTGCAAAATTGTATACTAATTTAAGACTGTAAGGCCAAGGAGTCGCGCGGGACAACGCAATTCATGGTAAGCGGTCAGATGGCAATTGTCAGCAAGGTTTCGTCGCTCGATATATGAGACGGCGGGCTCCGTCGACCAATCAGCCCAGCCCAAGGCTCAGTCAGGATCGTCAGCGGACTGCGCGCCTGAGAGCGCGCGGGAGCGCGGCGCGCCCCTAGCGTTTACCGTTGTTGTAGGAGAGGCACCGCAGCGGCGCCTTGAAGTTGGCCGCGGCTTGCTGCTGGATCTGGTAGGCGAGCGGGTGGATTTTGAAGCCGTATAGTCTGGAAACAAATTTATTGACCCGCTGTCTATACTTCGGTAACAAAAAAATGTGACATCCTAGAAAACTAACGCGTAACTTATTTGCCAACCGCCTAAGGTAAGTAGAATAGAATAGAGTACGTTTATTCGTGGCAAAATAAAAAAGAAAACAACAAGTAACATAACATAACATATAAGCCACGAAATGGTCCCGACCCAGCATGGTGCTAGCCTGGCTGGGCTAGCGCTGGTCTTCCGTCGGGGCCATGACCGTGTACGCGTTTTTTTAAATGACACATCATTAGACACATCACATACAAATTGGAAAGTAAAGAAGTAACTTTAGTATCGAAAAGAATCGTAACGTGAAATCTAAAAATCGTGAACGCGACCAACTGTGACATAAGTTGTAGCTCGCATAATCTGTTACAGGAATTGAATCACATTTAGCAAAACACAACAAAACATGGGTCGTGGTTCGCTGCTCACGTCTGATAGAAGTAAGTGGACATTTAACCCCTTCCCGGATGTAATAAAAATATTTGTTGAAATTTGAACTTTAATAGTTGTCAATAGAGTTGAAAATCATATATGGCTTCGTTTGCGGTAAAGGGTTAACAGCCTTCGTCATAAAAGTAGCGTCAATCAAGACTCGTAGTAAACCGGATACCAAAACACACATGATTCATAAAAGACCCGGACGGGTAATTCCACGAGACTGTAACGACAGTTACCAGTTCTTTCGTGTGTTCTTACATTAATTAAGCAAATTTAAGTATCCAGACATCTACCTCTAGGGCTACGCCAGACATACAGACACTTAAATTTGCTTAATAAATGTAAGAACACGAAAGAATTGGTAACTGACGTTACAGTCTCGTGGAATTACCCGGACTCGGACCCAACATCCCCTCTATAAATGACGGAGATCTCAAGATGGTCATCACAATTTCGAGCAGCAGATTAAGTTTTCTCTTTTTTTGTTTTGCTCCATCAAGTAGTTAAAGTGGTCTATGGGATAACATGGATGATTCTAAATTAAGACTGTCAATTCTGTGCAAGAATAGACGTTTTAGGAATACTAACCTCGGCACGAACTGCACGGTGGCCCGCTTGGGCCGGTACTCGGGGTGCACCATGAACACCATGTGTGGGAAGCCGGTGCCGAAGTACGCGCCGTCGGTGTGGTGGTGGCGCGACGACTTCGGCGTGTACACGTCCATGCACTTCGGACAGTACACCTTAACCATGGCCTCGCCGGGCACGTCGGACAGACCTGCTCGCAAATTTTTCATTCAGAACAACACACCCCGAGCTTTTAGGGGGCCGGGGATGCGGGAATGTTTTACTCTAGATGGGAACACCAATTCTACTACTATCTACTTCGTGTATCAGTTATAAAAAACCTCGGTATTTGGTACGATTCGCAGCTCTCCTTAATTTACAGCTCACTACAACTATATAGTAGAAAAACATATACCCCCTTATTCATAAACGTGTACTAAAGTTACGATGCCGCTGATCACCGTTTGTCCCTTTCCATCATACCAATACGTCGGAAAGGGACAAACGATGATCAGCGGCATCGTAACTTTAGTACACGTTTATGAATAAGGGGGATAGATTGTTAGGATTATTTTTTAGAACCATAAAACCTTATAAGAATACAGTCACGTCTGAAAACATCGACACGATCGCGGTGCCAAAAATATGTATACACGACCTTCTGGCCTATATATTAGGGTAGTGTATACATATTTTTGACACTGTCCGTATCGATATTTTCAGACGTGAGCGTACCAATGGTATTCTAGTAATAAGCTCTTTAGAATACTGTTCCGTGGTATGGTCCCCGCACTACAACATGCACATAGATCGAATCGAGTCTATTAAAAAAAAATACGCCATCTAGTATTTAAATTGCGCCTTATAAATAAACTAACCATATATAACAATACGACTGCACCATTTCAAAATGAATAGTTTGCAAATTCAAAGGCATATTATAGTATTATATACAATTGTGATATAATAGAGAGCTTTTCAGTCGAGTACAGTGTTTAGGCAACGAAGCTTGCTGAGTTGCCTAAGTGAGGTACGAGATTGAAAAGCTTGATTATATCACTATTATATACAATACTCTTTCTACGAGTCATCTAAAATAATACTTTTTTACTATAAAACCTAAATAATTAGTGAAAATTTGTAGACAAAAATGTAGTACAAATGACATAAATGCGCGAAGCCAACCGTTTAGTATTTTCTATGGGAGCGCGGCGGCACGGGATTGGTCAACAATTTTTTAAAGTTGACTGCAGCGTATCGAATTGAATATTATATTTGAGGTAGGAGCCCATACATGAAAGTACGCAATTATAGTTTGGAATACGAAATAATTCAGCCATTACAGTCGACAAGCAAAAAAACGAATTTTTAGTACTACACAAAATTATTCTGAAAATATATTCTGTCATGTCATAGTCCCCTGCCTCGTATGTGCAGTTCTTATAACAAGATTTAAAAGGATGTAGACATTTTTCATTTAAGTTCTAATAGATTTAGAAACAGTGAAATAATATTATTATAAATTTTACCTAGTTATTGTGCAAAGTGGCAGTGGTAAGTGAAATTTTGCAAAAGTAAACGTAGTAGCAGTAAGGTCAGGTAGGGGAAGTTGCGCCATGCCGTCTAAGTGCGCCTACCTTGAATACATCGAAAACTGCTTATATACTACTAATATTACTAGTATTCTACAACACTTTTAGTCTAAGAGTCTAAGTAGTACCTCACCTTACCTATTGATAATTCCGCTACTCGACTCTAGATATCGACTACAAAAATAATGGGCGTTTTGGTACCAAAACTGATATATGGAATGAGCACTTCATGCTTACTTTTTTCTCAATGGTATGAATTAATGACATAATAAAAAGCTATAACTCCCTAGGGACTTTTTTTTACAATCCATAGCTTCCGCGGGAACAATGGCCTTCAGTACAACTGCATGAAATAAGATGTTTTTCGAGCAAATGTGATGAACCCCGCAATTTGCGAAAATCGAAATTCGCAAATTGCGGGATTTTTCTCTTTTACTCTCAGTAAGGCGTAATCAGAGTGACAGAGAAAAATGCCCGCAATTGACGAACTTCGATTTTCGCGGTTATAGCCCAGAATCCCAATAGTAGGTAGCCATCTTTTGGCAAATATTTCAATTTATTATTTACTTTCGGCAAAAGATGGCATGTGGATACATATTTCAATTTATTATTTAGCTTCAATGCATAAATTATCAATTTCTCTACCTTGAAACTTCATTTGGACTAATGTAGAAATAACCATTTTTGAAACACAAATTAATTAATTAAATAAATAAACAAATAGTATAAGGACATTATTACACAAATAGACTAAGTCCCACAGTAAACTTAAAACAAACATAAAAATACACATACACATAAAAATACATAAAGTAAATATGAATATAGAAAACAGCTCATCACACAGATAAATGCCCTTCGCTACCCACTAGGCCAGACCGGTTTGTAATTTTCAGATTTATAGTTAGAAACATAATAATACTTACCAAGTGGCAGCATAGGGTGAGTTTCACAGTAAACTCTGGGACAGTGTCCAAAGTCGCCGGCTTGGAATTTTTCTAACATCTGACCAATACCTCTGTTGACAACACGTGATACATATTATCTGCATAGTTCTCACAAAAATATAGGAAATTCATTGAAACAAAAAATAAGAGGATTAAATAGAATTCAAATTTGTAAAGTTCGATATAAAATTATTTCTAAAAAGAGGTAAGCAATCAGACAAAAACATTAAGGTGGTTCGCTTTCGCGGTTATAGCCCAGGCCTAAACGTAAACACACGTAGTGCATGTACAAACTCGCAATAAACACTAATCAAGTAATCTTTGAGTATTTTATTATTATATAATAATATCAACATAAACTTATATGGATTCAACACACTTAATTTTATATTGTAAAATATATTAAAGCAATAGATATAGTACCAAAGAGAATTGAGTATAGAGGCGTATTGTCACAGGAAATTTTGTAGTCAACTTTTACTGCCATCTTTTGACACAGGACTAAAACTCTTAGAACAACATACGGCTATTTGACCCATGTTCTTTAACTAATATGTGTTAAAAATCAAATGGTGTCTGCCATCTACTTGAGTATAGGCCAAAGTATATCGCCATATCAGCATACATTTTTCTTGATTTTTCGAGGCACGTTTTTTTCTTAGACTTTCTGTATCTTATATGGAGTTATATATATCTTGGATAGTACTAACCTGTTGGTCAATATGTAGCGTGCGTGTATCAGTCCATACAGTATCTCAGAAGCCTGCTCCACAAGGTCTGATTGATTGGGATTATCGTCCAAGTCATCATCTGCAGAACGAACCATCAATGTAACTTATGAATTATGAACTAAGGTCTGTTTTTTATTCCGACTAAAATGACGTTCCATATGTAAGACATAACATTTCTTAGTACCACATGAAATGTCATTTTAGTCTACGGAATAAAAAACAGAATATAGGCTAACATTAGTCAATAGTGCTGGGACTAAAGCCGCGGTTCAGTCTTAACTAGGATTTGCAAACTGGTTAACCGAAAAACGGGTATCCAAGACATTTTGTGTTGGTTAAAAACGGGTTTTTGGAGCCAATAACTGGTTAATAACCGCAATGATATTTATCATATGAAACAACCTAAGCTGATATAAAATAGCTTTAAAATTAAATTATTTTAAATGTATCGTTATTACGTTCGTTAATTATTACTTTTTAATGTGAAAACCATACTTTATTTTTTTTATAGAAGTTGGTTATTGACTGACATTTTCTCTATGTCGTCTAGAAATCGGTTTTCGCTCGGATATGGGTATATTTGGTGTCAGTGCATTCAGTATGATGTATGATGTCCTGAACACAAATATATGAGATGACAAGCGCGTAATTGGTGGGGGTATTAACTGTGACGTCATAAATTCCGTGGTACAAAGTTTTTTTTTTTTTTTATATTAAACATTTCAAAAGAAAGGGCTTTGTGAGTAGATCAGAAATATATAACGTAATATAATATTTTCCCTACTTAGTCTAACAAATTATTAGAAAACTGTTAAAAATTTCACAAACCAGAGTTGACTGCTCTAAATTGATAATGACTAAACGGATTATTTCAAACTTTATACCGACTGACTGAACATCCTCTATCTATAATGTCTAAAGATCAAGTTGCATAACAATATAATTTTCTGTGACGTGAAACTACAACAACTACGCTACCCACTCTTAATTAGTTAATATTGTACAGTTTTTGCATCGCACGTTCGCGGGTGCGCTACGAATACCAACCTTACTCCTGTCTATTCAAATAAGTAACTATACGAATTTACTTGTGTTTCCTTGAGATGCAAAAACATACACACCAAGGTAAATTCCAATTTTAAGTGAATAGGCCGGTCTACACAGGGCGAGCATGTGTGTGAGGCAATTTCCTCGTGCACAAACCGTCCAGTGTAGACGTGGCTCTACCAAGGTGGCGCGCTCAGGCAAGGAAAAGTGCGCACCGCCTCAACATGCACGCTCTGTGTGGACCTGTCTATTAATATATCACCTTTGTGTTTTCTTGTATGAACTTGTATACAGTAAACAATATACATTAGTTAGTGGATTCCGTATTTTTTTACTAGTCATTTTATACAAATATATAATGAACAGTGCAAGGAAATACTATGTATTACAATAGGAGACTCAGCATATTACTAAAAGAGCTCTAATATATAGAATTAAGTTGGTCATACATTAAAATAAAAAAACCGACCAAGAGCATGTCGGGCCATGCCCAGAGTAGGGTTCCGTAGTTACTCTTCCGTCACACTAAGCTAAACTGGAGCCCCATTCATGGCCACGAACCACGAAGCGTACACAACACGCCGGGCCACCATACAAACCGTTTTCAGCTAAAATGTGTGACTCAGCTTATGGGTCTCGGGGCCTGGCGCGAACGTCAAAGAAATTGCCGCTTATGAATCCGGTCCGTTGGACAATATTATGCAACATTTTTATTAACCAACTGTTTACTGTTCATATTAAAATATATATATATATTTACTAATTTGTTGATATTTGTAAGAAACTAAGAATGAACATTTTAAAGCCTGATCAGAAATAGATGATCATTGTCAAGAGGGCGCTATTATTTTCATATAAATATAGGGTTCAGAAAATTATGAAAAAAAAAGTTCTAATAAAATTCTGCATCTTAGCGCGTGATTATGTATATTTCTAGTCAGCCTTTACTTTTTAACCATAAACCAGGTTGCTTTCAGAACATGAAATGAAACAGGTTTTTTGAAATTGCAACATTTATTATAAACGATTTAAAGGCATAGAATACAATCAAATACAAAACATAATATTTACAAACTTAAATACTAAGTTACACTACCTCTCCTTCAAGATTGGCATGGTAATCAAGAAGACTAGGTAAATTCGCTTTACTTCGATTTACGGCAGTTGAAAAGTGACTTAGCTTGATTGTTAAATGATCGATATTGTTATATTTTTTCTTTTCGTTTATCTCTCGTGATTATAAATACTACGAATAAATACATTTTAATTAATCAATAATCGCAAGAATGAAAAATAAAGAAACCTGTTTATCTAATTGAGTTTGGATTGTAATCCGAAAAAAATGTAACCGGCAGGTTCAATCACATCCACACCCATTTCATTGTTGTTTATTTCTTGCATCATTGCTGTTAAATCAGGATGCATATCATTCAACAGAGGCGAGTTCAGGGTTCCAGTATTCGAAGCCTGGTCGTTCGGGTGAAGCAGGTTCGGAGTCCAGTTCATAGCACAATTTGTCAGGAGGTTAGGAGGGTTCAAATTCCGGGTATCCATAGCCAAGGTCACAAAAATCACAAAATACGAAATCACTGAAGAGCACAGAGAGGAGCATAAAGTCGCCAACGAATAAATCGTGACTAAATATAATTTCCCATGTTACTCTAAAATACATCCTAATAGAGGGGATGGGGTGAATCATTTCTTGAGTTTATGTCAAAAATACCACGTTAAAGATAATACCGCCGCTAAATCCGCCGCCGCCCAGGTGCATCCATTGTTTATTGTCCAAGTGTCTCCGATAATCTTACATGTGGCCGGTCATGAACTTTGTTTTGGTAAACGTCATTATAATATAAACAATAGAGCACTTAAAATGTATTATAGTACTTATTACCACGAAAATGTTTAGAAAAAATCTTTTCTTTTAAATATTTCTCACACACTATTGCGATAATACAATATACCATTTAGTTGGTGACTGTTTAAGCCGCCCTGTTTTTATAAAGAAACAAAAAAAAAATGGCATGGTAATAAGTTTGGTCCTTAGAAATGTTGCTTGCTACCATCCAAACAGTAATCCATTGTAAAAAGGTGCAATTGGAAACGAGTTTCGTCATGAAATAAGCTTTAAAACCAAGTTATAAAGTTTATTTTTGCGTGCTATGAAGATAAGTGTAGTTTTTACAATTAGCGCCAGGCCACGGTGACCCATACCTTGAGTCATGTCAATAACTTCAGGCATAAATATATTTTTGATATTTTTGAAATGTAGATTTATCCATTTGCTTGGGACACGTATGTATCTCGAATTTCAGAATATTTACTATATTACACTTCCAGTAAACCAAACTTGAATATTCTAGACCCTGTATCACTAAAAAAAAACATGTTTACAAGTATGTTTTTCAACATGCCTTATAAAGATGGTTGTTAGCTCAAATTATACTTATATTATTTCGTCATATTACGTTTTGTTTATGTTTAAATCAGAATTTATTCACGACTCACATGTGAGTCACGGGCCCTGCGCGACTGTTTGAACATGACCCATACGCTGAGTCACGGGCACTGAATGGGTTAAAGTATGGTAGATTGTTAACCAAGGGATGAACTGTGGGTGTACGTCTTTTTACTATGAAGGGAAAACTTTTTGTGATAACTCAAAAACAGCTAAACTGATCATATTCGCTATACTACTACTACTCCGTTGGCTCAGCGACCCAAAATGAAACTTGGCCTCCGACACAAGACAGCGCCACTTTTCTCGGTCCTGTGCGACCTCTCGCCAATTGTCGACTCGAAGCTCGCGCAGATCCGCCTCCACCATGTCGCTCCAGCGATACCTAGGGCGTCCGATAGGACGTCCTCCTGCTAGGAGACCCAGGTATGCTCTTTTTACGTTCCGATCTTCGTCCATTCTCTCAAGGTGGCCTAACCAACGGAGATAACGGATATTCGCTATAGTTTTCATTTAATGTCTTTCTTAAGCTCTACTTCTAAGATTTTATTCATATTTTTTTGACCTATGGTTCAAAAGTTAGAGGGGGGGAGGGTCACATTTTTTTTTGTTTCGGAGCAATTATCTCTGAATATATTGACGTTATCAAGAAATGTTTGTTCAAGACCCCTATTAGTTTTGAAAGACCTTTCCAACAATATCCCACACTGTAGGGTTGAAGCAAAAAAAATGTTCAACCCCACTTTACGTGTAGGGGAGGTACCCTAAAAAAAATTAAATTTTTAGATGTTATTCTACAACTTTGTCGGCTTTATTGATTTATATATCTGTGCCAAATTTCAGCTTTCTAGCACTAACGACCACGGAGCAAAGCCTCAGACAGACAGACAGACAGACAGACGGGCATGGCGAAACTATAAGGGTTCCTAGTTGACTACGGAACCCTAAAAACCAGCAATTTTTCTCATCACTTGGACAAAGGAATACTTCTAGACTACCTAAAATAGTGAGGTGGAAGCCACTCACAAACATAAAAAAGTTATACCGTAAAAACATGGAAGTGATATTATTATAGGCCGTTACTGTAGGCTGCTCTCAGTAGTCTACAGTAACAGCCAATACAAGTACTGAAACTTTTTTGACAACATAAGTGTTAACATAACACAATTTCAGGAAACTGTAGGTTGTATGTTTATTACAAAGCATTTTTGTATATGATTTGTTTATAAAAAAAACACGTTTTTAAGCTAATCATGACTGCCATTATTAGATGTTAAAAAAATAAATGACAACAATATCATGACGACAATCTTCTAAGAAAATTACACAGTAAAATTGAATAATAAAAAAAGTATGTAGTATTTATATTAATAAAGGGTAATCGCAGTATGCTCATTATTTTCAGTATTTTTTTATATTTTATATAAAAAAATCTCATTTTGAAATCGCATTACACTTAAATATTAAAACACAGATAATAAAATGCAAGTAGGAAAAAATAAATATGGGGCTTACCAGGCTCAAGGTCCAAAATCATATCCAGGGCTTGTCTATAGTGCGGCACTTGTTCGTTCAGCCCCGTCAAATTAAATTTATCATTAATATAATCCTCGTCCACCTAAAATAGAACATAACGATCAATAAGGGCATAATCTTCGTGCATTGATGCACTCGGTTTTCCATGTTCGATTTACTCACCTCGCAAAAGAATTCGTTCCCCCGCAGCCCGCAGAACCATGAAATCCATGATACCTCCTCCGAGCTACTCATTTTCCTGGAACACACAAATATTCACTAACTTGGTTGTCACAGTTTCTTGCATACAAAACCAACGCCTGACTGGCCACACTTCATCAAATTCGCATTCCTAAGATTGCAACGATGACTTGAACTATTTGACGCTAATTTCAAGTTTAATCTATAACGCAGTGTTTCTGGCAGGACTTACTTGGTCGTATTTGGCGGTTTATAACGTGTTAAACAGGGAATTAAAGCCGAGAAACCTCACCTTTTGGTACCTTGATTAGCCACGCTTGACGATCTCCTCAGAGGGAGACAATTTCATTCATTCACTATTTCGTGTAGTGATGCGGATATCCAGCTTTGTCGATGGTCGTTCACAGATAAAGTAGGAAGGCCACTTAAGGCTAGTTCAGACGACTTTAGTAATTTAGTCGAATATTACGTGAACACCAAAAATTGTTATCGAGTAGATTAGTAGAGTCCCAAGTAGCATTTTACTCCATTTAAGAGTACACATTTAGTTCCCAGGTGTACTTGAAGCATTATTACAGTTCACTCGTGATGTATAAGCTGCATTATTGCGATTAATAACACCTATACCTGTCTAAGGGACTTATAGGAGGGTAGAGTTATACTTTTATACGACTGTTGGTGTTATAATACTCTAACAACTATCCTTTAGTCAGCCGTCTGACTAAGAGCATTATAGGAGGGTAGAGATACGGCAACCGCTGTTTAACAGCCTACTTGTACGATGTTGTAGAGCTAGCATTTTAATAGAACACACATGGTCATTTATAAAGCCAAAAGCTGTTATGTTTACTTGTTTGAGACTGTTATACAGCTAGTAGCTGTAGTAGGACTTGTTTGTGATCATTAAAATAACCTTTTTTTACTAGCTGTACATTAGTTCACATTAGAATAAATTTATAGACATTGGCTCTGTAGTGGTACAAATGTGGGACTTTATATAGGTAACAGCATTCTAACAGAACACATGTGAACCTATTATACGCTCACCGCATTAAATTGGAGTTATATCAGTTCACATAGCCGTATTTCATTTCCACCATTTTGTTCTGCGTAACCTAAAATATTTACCAAATAAATCTCCAAAATTATCATGCAGATTTATCACAAAATACGCAGATAGAGCGATTGAGTTTTGGTTTCATGCTATAATTAATTACCGTAGTATAATTATAATGCCAATATAATGTCAAAAACTGAAAATTGTTGATTTCCTCTCAGCCAGTTTTAAATATTTTAAAATGAATATCGCGTTTTTACAGAGGCGCGTGAATATTTTAGCTGTAAATATGTATACATTTCACGATAAACTTGCATTCCCATAGCATTTAACATTATTAAGAATTTAAAACAGGTACTTACCGCGTGTTATCATAAAACTTATCCAAAGGATATCCGCCGGATGGCACACAAAAAACCAAACTAATGAGGAATAAATAAAATAAAGAAATATAATGGACCCACGTGAATTTTAGGTAGCACTGGAGTACTTTTGTCGGATTTTATAACTGTGATAGCTGTGTATTTAGCCACTTGTTACTCTTTATTACACTCATGTACGTTGTATGGTTCACACTGCGTCCCATATAGTGCCATTAGTCAGCCTTAAGTCCGATGTTACTACTTAAACTGCTATTATAATCAGGCCTCGGAGTATTTTTAGCACGGTAAGACTAAGGAGAGCTATGGAGTCTTTGTTAACATTAAAATTAAATTCATACTCATCCTCATTAATTAAGTTCGTCCGAATCGTTTTATAAATACTTAGACTACTTATATGTAATTAATTCTGTTTACATATATTTAATTAAATGTTATATTATAAAAAAGTAATAATATGTATATGTGTATGTATATGTATATGTGTATTCAAGTAATAGACGACATTACACAATTTTTTACATGTTTCGGCCCTGACACGATTAGAGATAAATTTGTAAAAGTTCTCCAAAGGAACCCAGATATTAATGAAATACGAACGATGGCAAGCTCACAACAATTTGAGGAAGTTCTAAAACATGCTACTTTAACTTCAGTCGATGTGGAAAGATCTTTTTCGTGTCATAAGTGGATTTTTGACCAACATAGAACATGTTTCACTCCAGAGAACATGGAAAAAGTCTCAATTATTTACACATTTTACAACTGGACTGATGAAATAAACAACGTACACGTACCATGTGAAGATTTTGAAGAACTCATTCCTATAGCTACGTGTTCTATGGATATTGATTGTTAATTCTATGGGGTTGTTTACCTTCATATTATTTGTTACTCGTCAATGAAGATGGTGGTGTATTTTTTATAGCTATTATTTATTTTATGAACTAAATTAATGAGGATGAGTATGAGTATGAACTTAATTTTAATGTTAACAAAGACTCCATAGCTCTCCTTAGTCTTACCGTGCTAAAAAAACTCCGAGGCCTGATTATAATGCTATTATACTGCTAATGTACAGCCATAGTGAACTTAAGGCTGTCTAATTTGTGCCCAAACTGGTTCTATAAGAGCATTATAGCAAGCTATACAGCTCTTATACAGCTGACTTACACAGCTTGTGGAGTACATGTGAACGAACCCCGAATGCCACTTGGGCGTGGATCCATTTTATTATATTTTTTATGGCGAGTAAGCCTCTACGCAGCACTCTTATAAATCTACTCGATTACATTTTTGGCGTTCACGCACGTTTAGTATCTGGAATACTTGCCATTTAACTAAATTAACGAACCAACCTTTTATTTTAAAACACTGCCTACCCACTCGTAACTCGTTCGTCTTATAAGAACTATACTGTTCAAACTTGGTAAGTAGCTGTATTCTATGAACCGCATTAAGATTTTCACACAAAAATAGAAAAAAAAAACAATAAATTTCGGGCGTTCCCCATACTTAGAACTGAAACTCAATTTTTTTTTTATCAAACCCATACGTGAGGGGTATCTATGGATAGGTCTTCAAAAATGATTAAAGATTTGTAATATCATTTTTTTCTAAACTGAATAATTTGCGCGAGAGACACTTCCAAAGTGGTAAAATGTGTGTCCTCCCCCCCCCCCTGTAACTTCTAAAATAAGAGGATGATAAAACTAAAAAAAATATATGATGTATATTACCATTCAAACTTCCACCGAAAATTGGTTTGAAGTGTTTGAACGAGATCTAGTAAGTAGTATTTTTTAATACGTCATAACATATACTATATATATATTTTTTCATCAAACCCATACGTGTGGGGTATCTATGGATAGGTCTTCAAAAATGATATTGAGGTTTCTATTAGCATTTTTTTCTAAACTGTATAGTTTGCGCGAGAGACACTTCCAAAGTGGTAAAATGTGCCCCCCCCCCCCTGTAACTTCTAAAATAACAGAATGATAAAACTAAAAAAATATATGATATACATTACCATGCAAACTTTCACTGAAAATTGGTTTTAACGAGATCTAGTAAGTAGTTTTTTTTAATACGTCATAAATGGTACGGAACCCTTCACAGGCGAGTCCGACTCGCACTTGGCCGCTTTTTGATTAAATAAAATTATACGATTAAAACCTCATTAAGTATATTTTCTAGCAAACGTATGGCAAAATATGATAAAATAAACATAATCTTGCTTGTCAGCACTAGTTAACCCTTTACCGCGTGGGATTTTTAATCACCTTGTTAAAAATATATGTCATTCTAAACAAGTAATATAGCCTAGGAAAAATAATAAAAAAATATTATAATAACTATATTTTGGAAAAGAAAATTGCGTACACATCTGGAACAACTTGCACTGCAGTGTAGAATTGTGTAATTTAAGTATTATTAAGGCATTACCTATTAAAATAAAATAAATCAAATGTATTCTAAGTATTATTTACTGTAAGCGATTCATCTCTTACACGTTTTTTTAGTCGAAGCGAGACAGTCTGCGTCGGTCAGACAACACGCGCTCCAGTCGAAACTCCTCGTTGAGGATGGTTATGGAGCGAAACATATTTTATGTTTAAGAATTATGAGATACAAAAAATGTAACTTAATAAAGTACCTAGACAAGACAAGACAAAGCATTTATTGCAATCATATTAGGTAAGTACACAAAATTACATAATATGTACCCTGCAAGGGCGCAGCAGTCTTGTAACTAAATAACAAACTAGTACAAAGATTTACAGACAGTTATTTGAGATGACAGGCAGTACTTAAGAGCTAAGTTACCTACTCTAGGGCCCATTTAGACGGTGCGAGAACTCGCACGCGAGTTTAATTACATTGCGGTATTTGCTCGTAACCTCAATAGTCCTCAATGTAACTTAAATCGCATGCGAGTTCGCGTGCCGTCTAAATCAGCCCTTAGCATAGGTATTAATTTAACGTTCCATTATCAAAAAACTCCTGCAGCGTATAGAAAGATTTGTCTTTTAGATGTATGTTAAGTGCTTTATTGAATAATTTTGAATTTTATATTTATTAAAGATTTTTATGCACATTTACCTAAATCAGGCATCATTTAAAATGAAAACGAAATCCGTTTCAACTTGGGTAAAAATTGTTTTGTATGTGTATGTCCGTCCTGCGGTTCTCCTCTACAAGTGGCATATTTAAACAAATAATCGTGAAAACTTGATAAATAATCTAAAATATTGACTACCGCAACTGGGTCAAAATTCTTTTCGTTGTTTTCTTTCTGACTGAAATAAATAAATCGGCCAAGAGCATGTCGGACCATGCTCAGTGTAGGGTTTCGTAGTTACCATTCTGTCAGAACAGGCCAAACGAGGGCTATTACTATTAATTAGTAAGTATCATGTACGGTCACGTCTGAAAATATCGGTACGGACAAAGTGCCAAAAATATGTATACACTACCCTAATATATGGGCCATGAAAACTTGATAAATAATCTAAAATATTGACTACCGTAACTGGGTCAAAATTCTTTTCGTTGTCTTCTTTCTGACTGAAATAAATAAATCGGCCAAGAGCATTTCGGACCATGCTCAGTGTAGGGTTTCGTAGTTACCATTCTGTCAGAACAGGCCAAACGAGGGCTATTACTATTAATTAGTAAGTATCATGTACGGTCACGTCTGAAAATATCGGTACGGACAAAGTGCCAAAAATATGTATACACTACCCTAATATATGGGCCATAAATTCGTGTATATATATTTCTGGCACTTCAATCGTGTCGATGTTTTCAGACGTGACTGTACATTACAAGCAAAAGGGAGTACCTACCTTCGCAGCGCTTTGAACGTCTTTTTACTAAGAAGTGAAGATTTTTGCAATAAATCAAAAACCAATCAATTAAAGTATTTACTAAGCTTTTGTTACACGCCATTTTGTTTCCTATCGTTTGCCAAATTTTTAAAGTGCTTTTATAATGTTTAATTTTGTCTCGTATGTCGACATGTGGTCGACGTGGAAGAATACTTAATAGTGTTATGGTCAGTTATAAAAAAAGTCATAATTAGTACATTACGATACAAGTGCGAAAAATAGGAAATTCGAAACGAGTGGCGATAACTTAAAACACGACCGAAGGGAGTGTTTTAAATCGACACAAGTTGCGAATTACCTATTCGCACATGTATTGTACAACGTTTTACAGTACATATAGCCCTTTAAATGTTCGATACAGTAACGTAATATGCTAATTTCGCACTAGTGCGGAAAAGTAGCACCATATGTACTGTAATAGTACATTAAGATACAAGTGTGCTAAGTTAGTCATTACACACGAGGCAATATTGTGCGCGCGAGCTGTAAGCGAGCGCGCAATAAGAAAGCCGATGTGGGTAATGACCAATGAACACGCGTTTCATACGGCGTTTGTCAAAACAGTAAAAGTACAATTTTCAAAATGGTGACTTACAGTTTTAATATCGAATAATTGCACCAAAGCGTGCTGGGCTTGTAGGCACTTATTCGCCAGCTCATTGAAGTAAGCTACCAACACATTTTCCAAGAAAGACTGGGCGTTTTGCTGATTTTCCATTGAATAAAAGTTTCATATGCCGCCAAATATTTTTCACCCGATTTTGATGTAAAATGCTATCGTTCTCGGCTCTTGCCTCTATTAGTATTACTGGCAGCGTCAATTTTATGTGTTCTTCATTTTCAATGCTTGAAAATGACCTTTTCGTTCGTCAATACATAAACTAAAATAAATTACAATTTTATGACCAATACGGAAAATGGCTGGCGCGTTATTTTTTTACGCACGATTCCAATGCGCGCGCAAGGCAAAGGCGCGAACAAAATCGACTAACAGCCAATTAAAAAAACCTAATATTTTCGTATTTCTATTCGACGGATGGAGTTCAAATCGATAAAATGTTGTTTATTCATAAATGTAATTTACGAGATAATTTAATCTATAAATTATGTTTGGTGTGATAAAACGTCTTTGAACTAACATTTGAAACCTAATAGTTGGTTAAAAAAAATGTTATACTCGACCAAATTAAGAAGGCTCCGATTCCATGCTTATTATTAGCAATCAGTTACCTTCTTAACTCAGTCGGATAATATAATGAAAAAGCACGAGTGTTATAATATTCTGAAAAAGCACGCGTGTTTAATATCTAGGATTATGAGCCTAAAATCGGTGGAATAAAAACGGCGTTTTGAGCAAGTGTAAGTGTGTTGAAAAAATAGTAACGCAACAGGTCTTTGAGAAAAACGAACACAATAATGTAATTTTATGTTTATTTGTAGACTGCAAAATAAATACAAAGAATGTTCCAACTGAAAATATGATTTTGTAGGTGAAAATTCTGAAACAAACGCACAATTAAGCTTAACTATAGGAGAGTGCACCTCGATTGCGTCACATAGGACACTTGGACAAACATCTGTTTGCGTCAGAATGCCTCATACTACGCGGCCGCTCCCTTGGTTTCTTGCTGCTCGAACTTAGGGTAATTCCCCTCAACATCGGCCCAGGAGATCTTGCTGTTGGACAGGTCGCGGACGACGTTCGGGACGTCGGCTAGAGGGAGTCGGACCTGCGACATGCTGTCCCGCTCTCTTAAGGTCACCGTGTGAGGTTCCTTCGTCGTGTCAAAGTCGACGGTAATGGCGTATGGCACGCCGAGCTCATCTGTGCGCGCGTAGCGGCGGCCGATCGAGCCGGAGGAATCGTCCACTTTGTGGGACACATCTGCAGATGTTAACTCCTGAGAGAGCTCACGAACAAATGGTTGGAACTCTGCATTGCCGCTCAGAGGCAGTACTGCGCACTTCATGGGAGCTACAGTAGGGGGTAGCGAGAAGTACGTCCTCTGTTCATCACCTTCGCGCATCTTGAAATTGTGCTCCAACAAGCAATATAAAATCCTTCCAACCCCAAAGGATGGCTCAATCACGCTAGGTATGATCTCTTCTACATGAATCGTCTTTTCTGATTTCTTGACGCTGACAAGATCGGCCGTAAGCTTGAATTCGCCATTTGGTGTAATGAGATTGTAGGCTCCTTCTGCATTTAGTTCCTTTTGTAGTTGGTCCAAAGCAGCATTATCCATGGCAGCCAGGGAGTCATTGATTACTTTAGCATCTTTCTTGAAAGCTTTGCCAATAGCAGCTTTGTTAGCAACTGCTTCTACAACCACTATTTGTTTAGGAGCTGGCAGTTTCTTTTCAGCAGCTAATCTAACACCAGTGGCTTTAGTGTGTTGTGTCAAATCATAGGCAGATCTATCAGCACAGCCGACACACTCAATCCAGCCATAACTGGACAGACATTCAGCATCCCAGCAGTCACAGGCATAGTGGGCCATCTCATTGCCCATATGCTGCCTGAACCTAAGCTTGTTAGCATCAATACCTACAGCTAACAGATACAAATGAATTCTAGCCATGAAGTAACCAAGGGTCTCATTGTTGACTGTGCCTCTAGCCACAGCTTCTCCGATAGTGACAATTTCAGCTGGCCGCCCCTGCTCCTGGTTGTCAGCAGAGTACAACAGCATCTTAGTGTCCTTGACTGCCTCAAACTTGGGATGGTCTTTGGAGTCACAGAAGTGCTCAATCTCACACATGGTGAATTCTCTCACTCTGAGCAGGCCAGAACGAGGAGAGATCTCATTTCTGAATGAGTTGCCAATCTGTGCTGCGGCAAACGGTAAGCGACCCTGGTTAAATTCTAGGAGGCGCTTGAAATTAACAAAGATGCCTTGAGCAGTTTCAGGTCTGAGGAATCCCTTGATAAGGCCCGAAGGGCCAATCTGAGTATTGAACATGAGATTGAACTCAATTGGTGGTGTCAGCTCATTGCCACTGATTGGAGATTTCATTTCAAACCTCTTCATCAGTGCAGCCATCTCATCAGCAGTCATGCCATCAAGCTTCACAAGGATATCTTCAATCTCGGCTTTGAGCTCAGGTTTTGTATTCTTCTCACTTTTGATCTTCTCTAGATGCGCCTTGATCAAGTGGTCCAACCGGAAGCATTCCCCAGACTTCACATCTTTAGTCATCAGGTCAGCAAATCTCTCCACATGCCCAGAAGCCTTCAGTACGGGCTCTGGTGTGAGAATAGAACAGTCCACTTCCAACATTTGCTCATGGAGAATGAAGTACTTCCTCCACAGCTGGATCATGTTGCTTTTCAGCGCGCAACCCATCGGCCCGAAGTCGAACTGGCCAGTGATACCTCCATAGATAGCGAAAGATTGGTCGTAAAAGAATCTCCTCTTGATGAGATCTTCCATCTTGGCGCGATCGAAAGACTCTTCAGTAGGCGCCAACGCTAGTTCCTTGTCTTCTAAAATTTTCTTTCTCGCTTTGAGCTCGGCGACGGCTTTCTTCACGTCGATTTCAGGAGCCTTTTCTTCTTTCAGTTTACGCACTAAATCTCCCTGCTCTTTCACGCTCGCGCGGAGCGGCGCCAGGATCTCCTCGATCTTGGGGTCAGCCATGATTATTTCACGAAGAGGATTTGGTATTTTGATCTTCCTGTGGACTTTATTGCTGCCCCACTGCTGCAGCTGGTGCGATAGGCGGCGCGGTGTTACGACAACTGGCAAAAGTTTACTAAGTACACTACACTTATGAAATAGGGAGGAAAGGTTTCTCATTTATATGACGTGTGTGCGTTTACATATTATTCACATATGTTCGCCGGTAATTAGGTTTTTGTTCGCGTGGTGGCTGACGGTGAAAGAACGTGAGTGATGAAATGCATAAGCCACGTTCACGGTACATTCTTTTTCAACAGCTGTCGTTGTCAAATTTGTGCTGCGCTGCGTTCGTGTGCGATTAAATTTTCATATTAAAAAATTACCTTCAATCGATTCCTTAAGAGTCCTTTAATTCATCTTATTATTGATAAATGCTCAATATCACAAATCACTGTGTTTTCAAAATAAAAACAAAAGTGAGAAAATGTTGTGATAAAGTTTTATTGGCTCATTTTATCTGCATCCAAACAAGCTTTACGACGCAGCGACAAGCCATGAAATCAATTTTGTGCATCTGTTGTATGGCAACATTTATTTAACCATCTCTTTCACTCTTTAAATCACAGCTTAAACAATTGTGAGATGAAGCGTGATAGGAATAGTTTTAATTATTTGTTTTCTTTTCGGATACATATCTCAGATTTGACAGCACAAAGAAGTCGGCCATTTTATTGCTTGAGAAGCTGTGGCTTTTCTCCCGTCGGGAGACTGTTGTATTTTTTATCTAATTATTTTTATTAGGCAATCGTTTTAACAGCGTACAAATTGGTATACGTATTTAGTGTTTAAGGATAGAGTTTATTTACGTGAAGAGATGGACGATCCGAATAGAATGATGGCGCATAGCGGCGGGCTGATGGGTCCTCAAGGGTACGGGTTGGCCGGGGGCGAGGGCGCGCCAGCGGCAGGGGATGGCGAGGCACGCAAGCAGGACATCGGGGAGATCCTGCAGCAGATCATGAATATCACGGACCAGAGCTTGGACGAGGCGCAGGCCCGCAAGCACACGCTCAACTGCCACAGGATGAAGCCAGCCCTCTTCTCGGTGCTGTGCGAGATCAAGGAGAAGACAGGTAACTTCATTACTTATGCTAGTTATTCTTTACCCTGATGTTGACTTTGAATTCTGGCAATGATATTTAACAAATGTTGTGTTCATGCTTCACTAGGACTAAAGCCCATGAAATGTTAATTCCAGTAGCTGTAGTCACCTGGATAGTTAAATGACTGTTATCTGTCCTGTCCTAAGTTTTTATTACTATAGTGTGTTAAGTGATTTACACACATTGCTGCAGATATTGATGTCTAATTTTATATTTATTTGAGCATCCATTTAACACTGGTTTCATATTATACCACTATGTGGTTGTTTTTCCATGCATGGTATTTATTTTGCACTGTTAGACAGTTAAATCCTTATATTTCTATATTACCATGCTAATTTTGGTACTACCAGTTGGTCTAATTAAAGTGTGTCAAGCATAGTTTTAAAGGGGATTTTTAGGTAGCATTTCATTGAAATAATTTTAACAATTTTACTTAAGTTATTGCATATTTTATATGCATTATTGTATATATTGTTACATACTTTAGCTTAAATAAGGCCTAAGTCATTTTGCCAATAACTATATGTGTGGCCAAACAACATGAATTGTTTTGTACATAAAAGCAAAAATATACTATATACCTCTGTAGAAGATAAAGTCTAAAAAAGAAACATGCCTCGATAAATAAAGAAAAATGTATGCTTATATAGATGGTGAATTACTAGCCCTCAATTAACTTTGGCCAATACTTGAGTAAATCATGGCACTGTTTGATATTTAACACACATCATTCAAAGAATATTGGTCAAATAGGCATATGTCATTCTAAGAGTTTTAGTCCTGTGTCAAAAGATGGCAGTAAATTTAGTAGACTACAAAATTTACTTTGACAATATGCCTCTATACTCAATTCTCTTCGATAAAAGTAACTTGAGCAATGAATAGAAAGTGATATGTACAATTTTACATAAGCTTGCTTGATACAGTCAAATCCAGCAGCTAAATTGCCATGCTACATATTGTTTTCCTTCACCGAAAAGCTAGTGTTGAATATCAAATGATATTTCATACATAATTTCCGAAAAACTCATTGATACGAGCCAGGATTTGAACCCATTCGTGAGGAAACCTGCATACATCTGTGAAGAAATTCAAAGGTGTATGTGAAGTCCCCAATCCACATTGGGCTAGAGTGGGGACTATAGCCCGAGCCATCTCGCACATGAGAGGAGGCCTGTGCCCAGCAGTGGGACGTATATAGGCTGAATTATTATATTATTATTATATATTGTTTATCAGGATTCTGCTCACACTGACGGGCCTAGCCAGTCTCAATGCACTTATGAAACTGTATTTGTTAGAAGCCCTTAATTGCAATAACAATAAATTAAGGACTTAACAGACCTAATAATTTTGTTTCAATAAAGATGATTGATAGTTAATGTCACCCCTTTTTAGACACTGCTGATTCCAGTCACACATTTAATTTGCCCTATGAAATAACGACCCTCAGTTATCTAAAACTTTTCAGGCAAAGAATTTCCTTACATTCTCTATAAATTCTGAAAGGTTGCTGTAATTTATTTGATTGTGTGTGTAATTATTAAACATTCTACAGATAAAGTTAATAGATTGTTAACACATGTGTGATCAATGATTGTTTTGCTGTAGTACTGTCACTCCGCAACACTCAAGAGGAGGAGCCCCCGGACCCACAGCTGATGCGCTTGGACAACATGCTGATTGCTGAGGGTGTTGCTGGGCCAGAGAAGGGTGGCGGTGCTGGCGCCGCTGCCTCCGCCTCTGCTGCGGCAGGAGAATGGGGTAATTTGCACTTTTGTATTATGATGACTTGCAGCATGACCTTTGCCTCTGGACAATGTCTGAACCAGATAGAATTACTGAGTCTAGAGCACACCGGATGTGTGTGCATCTAGAATTTTGGGCCTTTAATAAAAATATTTAAAAAAATATATATACTGAACACTCTCTTCATGTGTGAAACTCAACACTGACATTGTCAAATTCAACCTGTTCGTATTTGCAGGTGTTAATCTTTTATAGGGAAGGAACCTATTTTTTTTTGTACTAATTGTACTATAGATTGGTGATGAGGGATGAGGCTTGAATTGAGGATTTTCAAACTTGCCTGTTAAAGGCAGATAAAGAAAAAAAAATTATAACTAATTAACATGTATGGGGACCATGCGCGTTGGAGGATCTGCCATCTTGTGGCCTAAATCGGAAACTTAAACTTGACATTGATACTTTAAAGAAGGTGCAGGCAGCCTACAGTACTAATATTTGCTTATAATCAACATAGGTTGCATAGGTTGGGAGTGGTCTCTAATAAAAAAGATAGTTACTATGTAGAGTTTTATAAGTAATCATTAATTCTATTGATTAGATTAGATTATTATTTCATGAAAGATAATTACTTAATAAGTTTGCATTGTTGTAAAAAATAAAAGAATTTCTATCATGATCATCAAAATAAAATAAAACAGCAAATAATAACAATACTAATGAAATTAAATTATAGCTACAATAAGGATTGTCAATACAATTAGAATAAGAGTAGGTAGGTAAATGCAAACTCCAAAATATAAACTTACAATGTTAAAAACTTACGAAAATACAATCAAAATAAAAACGATAAATAAAAAGTGACCGTGGCCGGCAACACGTCCCACTTTGTCGCTTGCCATAAGGACTAGATTTGCTTCTTTATACGAATAACCTGACAAGGCGTCCTTATGACAAGCTACAAGATGGGATGTTTTGCCGGCCTCTGTCACAATTTCTCTAAGATTATTCAGATTGGTATAATACTTTGCATATTAGTTGGAAATACTGTGATCAACTTGTGCGTAAGATGTTTTCATAGGCTATGGTCATGTTGTATTCCTAGGCTAGGTCAAGGATTGTCAGCCTAGTAAAATAAACAAATAAGACCTTATAAAATGACTTATTATAATTTACTTCTATTAAGTGATTATTATAAGCTCATGTTTAAGCTATGTTTGATTCTTACTTTATTGATATGAATACTTATGCACATTTCTTTTTGGTCTCAATGCATACCTATTGGCCCAAAAAGGAGGTCAGTACTAATTCTACTATTACAGTGTTTGTGTTAAATGTAAAATGAAGCCACCATCTTTTACATAATGTATAAAATCCACTCATGTAGTGCTGAAAATAAAGGTTATGGGAATGGAAACAGATATTAAGAAAAATACAGGATCACCTATCCCTTTAAAGGATCTGTTCCAGTTAACTTTTGAGCAGATTAGAGAAATATTGGAAATATACAAAAGGTTAGAAGAAGGGCAGAAGATATAAATAGATACATAGGGTCTAAAGCAAACACCGAAGTTCGCAAATCCCGGGGCTCTTTCTCTGTCATTTTTATTACGCATTAATTGGAGTAAAAGAGAAAGATACCTACATTTGGTGGATAAGGACGAAAGTGGAAGACTCATGCAAAATCGCCTTTTCATACAAACATAGTCCTCATTTTCCTCTCTGGATATTAACATTTGTAAATATTTTGACACATTTTGGTGTGTATCAATCACAGCTATTTTTTTTTTCGAATTTCTAATTATTATAATAGTTAGGAGCATTTAAAAGTTTGTATGAAATCTGTATTCGCTCCTAATTATTACAATAATCAAAATCGAAAAAAGTCAAACGTAGGTGCATAGCTATGGTTAATATACATCAAATTATGTAAAAATATTTTCCATCATGTCAATATCCAGAGACGAAAATGGGGACTACGTTAGTATGGGGAAGTGGTCCCATTTCCTTTTAAAGTTATTTTAAACTTATATACTTCATTTATATTCTATATTTACCGAAGAAGCAGTAAAATAACGTCTTATCATTATATTATGTAATATTTAATATAAACTTGCTTTTGATATTGAGGGTATTAATAACTTGTGGGGTACTTTGGAAACGAGTGGCGATGTGAAGTTATCAATATAAGTACCCTCTTACTTATATTCATTGTTCTCACATTTCCGTGGTTGTTCATTTGCGATGGAGTACGAAGGTCAGTTTTAAAGTGATTTTATTTATTATTATTGTAGTTCGTGGGCCTTTTATTGCCACGTCGTCGACCAGGCATTGATCTATTGTGACAGCCCTTTAAAGTTCATTACTGATGCCCGTTGAAGTCCAGGAAATTCCAGATTCTTTGGGCCGTAATGTAAATTTTAAAGTCATGGTTGAACCACAAATATACGCATATGTTGTAAACGACGTGACATTACAGACAAACGAACGTATGCTGCATACGGAACTGGCGTGTATTGGCTTTAAGATCGGAGTTCTTATAGTTCTTTGTTTTGTGCATTCATTTGTTCTCATTTGTACTTTATTTCATTGTATTTTAACCTGTCTTATGTACACTGTTCTTTTATAATTACACTGATATTATTGATAAAGTAAGAAACAAATAGATTACATCACCATTATATCACTTATGCGGACACCGTTCATAGCAGTGACTTGGTTGCCCTCAAAAACAAACTGTTTTCTACTTAACTTGGAGAGTAACGGTTGGTGAGAAGCTATTTTATTTCATCACTACACTACTGTGTGTTTTGTGTTTAGACACAGTATAAGGAAGTTGTCTTTTTAGAGAAAGTAGTCCAACTTCGAACAATTTATTTATTATTTGTAAAGCAGGCATGCAGTTGAAAAAACTGATAATGCCTGTATCCAGAGTCATCAATAAAATTTTCAGTGTTGAGTAGAATTTGCATTGTGCGCATCTAATTTATTCTTAAACTCATTGACACTTTTTTATTTTTATAATCCTCGTTCGAAATTCAAAATCTCGGACGCATTAACTCGCTGGCGACGGTCCGCCGTCCGCCCGGGCGCGCCACTTAGCAAACATACCTTAAAAAACATGCTTTAAATATATTTTTCTTAATAATCTTTAATAGACAAAAACGACAGCATCTGAATTTAAAGAACTCTATTCCATTTTACGAGATGTGCTAAAAAGACTTCCGAGTATTTTAAGTCCCGAATCGAGTCCTTTATTAGGTCTTTTTATGCGCAACTCAAAAGGACTCGGTCTCCCGAATAAAGACTCCGACTTATATAGTTTCATCTAAATAATAATAGCAATAAAGAAAGTAAGCGTTATACCTAACCCATGAATTTTAAATGAAGACAGTGCAATTTTATATGTGAAAGGACCCAAGGCTCTACAAAAGACTCTGATCTCTAATAACAAAGAACTCAAGCTTCGACTTAACCTTTTTAACGCCTAGAACACTAAATAGGTGTTATGGCAGTTACCTTCACACTTTCGAGTAAGGTTTACATTAGTCCGGGAGCGTTTGAGTGATGTTTATGTTTTTTTTTTTTTTTAATTTATTACGAGCATTGGCAACTAGGCCATCAGCTCAAGCATGAAATACAAAAGTAACATAAGTTTATGTTTATGACATAAAGCGTTCAAAGGGTTAATCATGATGTGAGTCTAGATAACACCATGGAGTCTTAAAGCAGAGGACTCAACGGACACTAGTCTTAACCAACACTAGATGGATGAATGTGTTATTAGTGTTATAGTTCGTGTCATCCACAATGACGCGCAGATTTGTCTAATCTAACCTTTATCGACATGGTATTAACACGATATCTATAAATAATATTACTCAAATTTGTAAGCTCAATAATCCAGATGACTTAATTCTGTCTAATTATCTGATAATTTCGTCATTGATCTTAGCGAATTATTTTATAAAACAGTACCACTGACACTGAGTTTTTGTTTTTGATTGCCTAGCGATGATAGACATATTGTAATCTATCTTTCCTCAAAGGATAGTGTATTTCTAAGTGTAAGGCCTGTGTGGACGTTAAAGTTGGGCGTTAAACAAATGCAAACGTATAGGAGCGGCCTTAGTGCACGCTGCTCACAGCACTTATGAGCCCGACGCCACGCTGCACGCCCCGACGAGCGAACGGCCACTCAGACTTTACACTAAAGGTTCCCTTTAAAGATAGTTTTTTTTTTCAAGTAGGCAGGCGCGGATACAAGGGGGGGGCCATAGGGGCAATGGCCCCCCCCTAAAACCCTGGCTCTCACATTACTAAATTGAGTAAATTTTATTTTCTGTGCTAAAATATATGATTTTCTCAAAATGGCCCCCCCCTAAGCCAAATCTTGTATCCGCGCCTGCAAGTAGGCATATTACAATGCGCTTATGAACGTCAAATAAAGCTGCGCCGGCTCTAACCCTACACCTCTGACCCGAGAAGTCTTTCAATCCCTCCTAAATTGTAGGAGGGTATCCCAATATCGGACCGACAAGAAACTCGGCGGGTCACATCTTTTCAAAAGATTGCATCTTATAACTAACATGCATTCTATAAAAAAATAAAATTTAAGTACTTTCTTATAGAAATCTGATGCACTAGATTGCTAATGCAGAACGTTATCATTGCCAAACATCCCTATCCATGATATAATCGCTTATTTTATAGTATGCACGCAAAATGAGTTTTTTCTCAAACTTGTAATGAAATGTTGACATGACGTACTTCAAATTAGGTCCGGAAATACTAAATATCAGGTGCGATGAGTGAAGATGATATGTAAAGGAATTTCATACAGCCTTACACACCTAGGCCTGTAAAGCGACCTTCTTTTGTTTTTAAACGTCAAATTATGGCACGTCTTGGCATTCAACCATAAAAAAAAATGAACCATACGTACTATTCTGCTATATGCTTTTTTTTTGTCTTTTTTGCGTTTTTTTTTCTTTTATTTTGTTTGTTAAATATTATGTATGGGTTTCGAAGGGGAACAAAAATTTCATTATTTTTGCGCCACGACGCACTGTTTAGGAGATACAGCCCCATAAAGTTTTTTTTTTAGTCATGCAGAAATCAATATAGGGCTGTATCTCCTAAACCGTGCGTCGAAGCGTATAAATAATAAAATTTTTGTTCCCCTTCAATACCCCACACACAGAATACCTATCACATTAGGACATGAAATAATCATCAACATCATCATCTTTTTTTTTTATTATTTCATTGCTAGTTTGAGAAAAGCACTATACAAATCTCGGCGAGAAACGGGGTTGCCGGCCGCGTATCCCTATCCCCTATCGACCTCGCTATGCGCTCGGCCGTCTATATCTACTTGGCCTGCAACCTTTCGTTTCCCGTCCTCTAATAGTAATGTACTATTGCTTATCAACAGTTTTGAATTTAGAGTCCATAGGCTCGGTCACACTTTATAATGTTACGTAACACACGTCTAACCTAACCCATCTATTGCAGACAACGCCATCGAGCACTCCGACTATCGCGCGAAGCTCGCGCAGATCCGGCAGATCTACCACCAGGAGCTCGACAAGTACGAGAACGCTTGCAACGAGTTCACCACCCACGTGATGAACCTGCTGCGGGAGCAGAGCCGCACGCGGCCCATCACGCCCAAGGTCAGTCGCCTTCCCTATTACACACAGATGTACAATGTAACAGTCGCGGACTTTAATTGTGGAGCCACTTTGGCCTCAAGCAACAATTTGGTTGTGAATACTTTATATATATATATAATGTCGGTGGCAAACAAGCATACGGCCCGCCTGATGGTAAGCAGTCTTCGTAGCCTATGTACGCCTGCAACTCCAGAGGAATTACATGCGCGTTGCCGACCCTAACAACCCTCCCTCCCCTCGTTGACCTCTCTGGCAACCTTACTCACCGACAGGAACACAACACTATGAGTAGGGTCTAGTGTTATTTGGCTGCGGTTTTCTGTAAGGTGGAAGTACTTCCCCAGTTGGGCTCTGCTCTAGATCTGGAATGACATCCGCTGTGCTGTGCCCTACCACACTAAGCTAGACATTTAGTGTGACTATAAGCTATGTGGACTGTTACCAGCCGTTTCCACAGCGTTCGACCATCTCATACATGCCACTGACCGTGATGATTTGGCAGCTTATTAATCCTGTGTCTGTATTCGTAGGAGATCGAGCGCATGGTGCAGATCATCCACAAGAAGTTCAGCTCCATACAGATGCAGCTGAAGCAGTCCACCTGCGAGGCCGTCATGATCCTGCGCTCCCGGTCAGTACAATACCATCGAATACAGTACCGGCCAATAATATATCACCTTTATGTGTTTTTGTATGAACGTGTATAGAGTAAACAATATTAAGGTGGTTCGATTTTCATACAAAAAACAATCGCTATTTATTAATTAATTACACAATATTATTACATAAATAGTTGCGCATCTATCTACTTTCGAATATTCATTTGCGCTAAATTAATAGAAAAACTTTGTTTCATACAGAAATCATGCAATAATCAACGTTATATTTTTATAAATTTTACTCATGTGTGTGTGACAAATGTCGTGTACAAATACATTGCGGCGTTGCCACTCCATGCTTCGGACGGCCATCGGCGCGACGTTGCGATGTTTGACACGTTTTTAGCTGACTCTGTCGACACTGACACTCAGTGTGACCAGGCGTACGATAATTGTCGTACATGTACGATAATTTGGGCCCCGGTATGACATAATGTTCCAAAGAGCATTATCGTACACTAAAGTACTATAATTTCAGCCCTTGGATGATGCCACCTTAAAAGTCTAGTAATTTGAAGCAAAATATGACACTTTCTCTCAGAAATAGGCTAAAATTAGTATATTTTGGGTGTTCGGCTCCTTGGTGTAAGTTTAAAGTTTAAAATGTCTGAATTTCCTGTATACCGTTTGAGTCTATCCCAAAAATACACAAACATAAACAGATTTTTTGCGCAATTTAGACGAAAATTGTCTTTTTTTTATTATTAATTGGAAATTTAAGCTTATTTTGCTAGACATTTTTAGGGGCTGCCTTTTTGATTAGCGTACGATATTTTTTTCAACGGTAGAATAATATTGACACTCAAGTACGATAATTCTCTTCCGCTCGCCTGGCAACACTGCTGAAACTTGACAGGACCTGGGGGCCTACCGCGAAAACCTAAATTCGCAAATTGCGGGGATCTTTCTCTTTTACTCTCACTAAGACGTAATTAGAGTGACAGAGAAAAATGCCCGAAATTGACGAATTTCGATTTTCCCGGTAGCCGCCCTGGTGCTTGACGTACTTGATAGAAAACAACGCTGCCGCATGTTCTGAATTGTGATTTTATGTGTTTTTGGATTGAAAATGATAGGGACGTCTAAATCAAGTTACAAGTAGTCTTAGTCTAAATCAAGTTACAAGTAGTCTTAGTCTAAATCAAGTTACAAGTAGTCTTGATTCTGCCAAACATCTCGAAGCCACATTACTAAGCTATAACTTTAAGCTCCAAATTAACGAACCTACACGTATAACTGAACTATCGTGTACTTGCATAGACAATATAGCCATAAATTTTAATATTGAAGACACTCCTAAAGTTCATCACTTAAATTTATCAGATCATTCTGCACAAATAGTTGAAATCCCAGCCAACATAAAATTAATTCCAGATTCTTGGTATATTCAGAGACGGGACTATTCCAAAACAAACTGCAACAAATTCCGAGAATGTCTCAATAGCTTATCATTTGCTGAAGTTTTAAATTGTAACGATTGCAAACTAGCCTTTAATCTTTTTCACAATGATATACTCTTATATTTCAAGCTTTGTTTTCCTTTAATTTCGGTTCGGGTGAGATCAAATAAAAGGTTGAACTGGGTGTCCAGAGGAATAAAAATTGCTTCTAAAACTAAAAGGGACTTATTTATGCAATTCATTAACACAAAAAATAAAAACGACAAAAAGAAACTTAAGAGTCATTACAAAACCTACTCTAGAATTTTTAAGAAGTGCATAAGGCAAGCACAAAAAAAACAAAACACAAACTTAGTCTCCAGTGCCAGGAATGTAGCCCAAGCAACTTGGAACATTATAAACGCCAAACTAGGTAAAAATAAACCCAACCCAACGCTAGGTGACATAAATTTTAAAGGAGAAACGCTTAGTAGTCCACAAGATGTTACGAACGCTTTTAACAAACAATTTCTAAACATTGAGGAAAATGAATCTAATAAACAGGATAATTTAAAAAAAGACAACATCAAATACAATAGCTCTACCATCTACTTAAAACCAACAGACCAATTTGAAATAACAAAGGTCATAAAATCGTTACGTAACTCGAAATCATGTGGTTATGACGAGCTTATAACGTCTGTAATCAAAGAAAATGCGGAGGTGTTGGCTTTACCACTCAGCCACATCATTAATCTTTCAATGATGCAGGGTACGTTTCCAGAAAAATTAAAGATTAGTATAATTAAACCGGTCTTTAAAAAAGGCGATAAACATGTTTCAGATAACTACAGACCTATTGCATTAATTCCCATAATATCTAAAGTATTTGAACGGGTGATGTATTCTCGAATGTTGAATTTCTTTGATAAGTTTCATGTCCTGTCTGATCGTCAATTTGGCTTTAGAAAAAACAGGTCTACAACTTCGGCTATAATTGAGTTGCTAGAAGATATTGCTGAGAGCAGAGAAAAAGGTTGCCCGTGACAGCAATATTCATGGACATGTCAAAAGCGTTTGACTATGTCCAACACAATATTCTATTAAACAAATTGCATAAATATGGCATACGTGGGATCTGTGCTGACTGGATAGAATCGTTTTTAGTGAACAGGCAACAGTTGACCGAAACTACAAAATGTTGTCCTAAGACTCAAACTGTTGAAAAGTTTCAATCTGACATTGAAATTGTAAAACAGGGTGTTCCACAAGGCAGTATACTTGGGCCGCTATTATTTCTTGTATATATAAATGATCTACCTAATATTACTAAGCACAAAGTAACTCTGTTTGCTGATGATTGTTCCGTTGTTGTTTGCTGCAAAGACCCTGCTACTTACGAATTTGAAGTAAATACTGTTTTCCATGATATCAATGTTTGGCTAAATAATAATAAGTTAAGAGTTAATTTAAATAAAACAAATTATATGGAGTTTCATGCTCCTCAGGGTAACCCCACAAATATTGAGATTATGTATAAAGATGTAAAGATACAGAGCGTAACATCTTTGCGATTTTTAGGCGTTATGATAGATTGTCACAATAGTTGGGAAGTCCACATTGAACACATAGTTAAGAAATTAACCAGGTTTATCTTTGCTCTACGTAGATTGAGGAATATCGCTTCCAGTCAAGCAGCGGTATCGGCATTTCATGGCCATATAATGTCCAACCTCCGCTATGGCATCATCTTATGGGGCAATTGCAAAGACATTGACAGAGTTTTCAAGGTGCAAAAAAAATGTGTAAGGGCCATCTGTAGCGCCCGAAGTAGAGACTCATGCCTGCCATTGTTTAAAGAATTACAAATACTAACGGTCCCTTCTTTATATGTATATGAAATCTGTCTTTATGTGAAAAAAAATCTACACAAGTTTAAAATACAAAAAAGCAATCCGAGAATAACGTCCAAACTCCATGGTTTTAATTTGTGCTATCCCATTGATCACAAAACAGCTTACTTTAGAAAGAGTGTATTTTATATGTCTATTCACACATTTAACCACTTGCCTAATGAAATTAAAATACTTGAACTACCTGAATTCGGACGTAAACTTTATAAATGGTGCTTAGACAAAGCTTACTATAAGATAAGTGACCACTTTATGCCGTCGAGTTAGTATGACATATTATTTGTTACCAATAATTTTATTCGTATCACATGTAATACCTATTTGTATAATTATTTAGCTGTAAGATTAGTTTTAGTATTAACATTGTACGCCGCATCGCGGTTGATTGTGATGATTCTACCCTAACATAATTTTAAGATCATTGTAACTCACAATATGACAATAAAGATTTCAATTTCAATTTCAATTTCAATTTCAAAAAATCATCGATATTCTGGTCCGCGAAAAACCAGGAAAAGTGTAACTGTAATTGGAGTCTACAAAAATGACCAATTCATAGAAAATATGACCTAGAAACTAGTTCATTTTTATAAAACTCAATTTTGCCCGAGATTATACTTAGGCGAATACCTAAGGGAGCTAAGTGTATTGATCTTGAATAATTAGTTGGCTAATATATGACTCCAACATGATATGGACATTTACATCATAACTATTATACCTACCTAGTTGGTGACTAAGTTCTGTTACTCGATTTCTTTCTTTCTTCCTAGCGTTGTCCCAGCATATTGCCACGGCTCAATGGAGCCTGGGGTCCGCTTTGACAACTAATCCCAAGATTTGGCGTAGGCACTAGTTTTTACGAAAGCCACTGCCATCTGACCTTCCAACCCAGAGGGTAAAACTAAGCCTTGTTGGGATTAGTCCAGTTTCCTCACGATGTTTTCCTTCACCGAAAAGCGACTGGTAAATATCAAATGATATCTGTTCTGAAGTTCTGTTACTCGATTTGCAACCTCTTTATTCCCGTTAAAACAAATGCTACCGAAAAAATAAAAAATGGCATAATGTGGTGGATTTGTGAGCTATAATTATATACCACACATAACGCTTATCTCGTCGTATCTATAATGAATTGGGGCCTAAAAGAGAATCGTATTCCAATTTTTTGAAACGCTTGTATTACTTTCTATATTAACTAAAAGTTGCCTTAAAATTCAGCTTTTATACTAAAAACGGCTTTAAATATGTTAAATTAACAAAATATATTTTGACAGCTGCTTTCGCGCCCAAAACGCTCTTTGAAAATTGTGTGACGTCACAGTTTATGGTTTGACACATAACTACATACACACGTAGAAGATACGAACTGTCAACTAATATTTGTCATTTGTTGTTAATCGCCTAACTGTCAACAGTGTCAATCCGAGAGTTGTGACGTCATCAGAATCTTCAATGACGTTTCGAGTTTGGTCACGTGACGTGTGCCAAAAGATATTTTAAATTCAATATTTACAAAAATATGGTCATTACAGGTCCCCTAAAAGTAGTTTAACGTGTTATTATAATCCAAAAGAATTTATTGGGATACAATTATGCCCTAAGATTTGTAGATGGAAACAACCCTATTGCGTTGCACAAATGTGGGCACCCGCCAAACATGATTTTGGGTGTGTCATACTCAGGGCTAACACAGATTCATTTCTGTGAAAAAGGTGTGAAAACCGGAAACTGGAAACCGTTCTCGAACCAATAGTGAAGCCCTTAAGCCACACCCTATTTCAAAACCAGCCATGGATCTTTGAACAAGACTCAGCTCCTGCACATAAGGCAAAAACAACTCAAGCCTGGTTTCGAAGGAACAAAATTGACTTTATTGCCCACGAAGACTGGCCGTCCTCCAGCCCGGACCTTAACCCCCTGGATTATGCCATATAGCAGGTTATTGAGGAGAAAGCCTGTGCTAAACCCCACACAAATCTTAACTCCCTCAAGCGGGCCATAGTTAAGACAGTGACGGAATTAGACATGACAATCGTGCGTGCCGCTATTGATGACTGGCCTCGTCGTTTCAGGGCCTGTGTCAAAGCCAGAGGAGGCGATTTTGAATGATATTGTCATATGTGATTCCTGATTTTGTGTACTTCATTTTACTTATTATTTTATAATATATACTTTATTAAACTTTCGTTGGTATATTTTATGTAGATAAAGATTATTGCAGTAACAGAATTTAATAACCAACTAGGTAGAAAACAATGCAATACATAAACACATAAATTGGATATGATGTGATCCGTTGAATGAATTTGACAATAAATAAAATAAATAAATAATTTTCTATCCCTAGGCATTGTGTGAAACTTCTAGTTGTGTCAAAATATCGGGAAATCAATAATATAAACAAACATGGTAAATATCTCATTTCTTTTTATAATGGTTATAAATAGAAGGCCATGCAATTTTGTAACTCACTGTAATTTAATTAAATGTATCGTAAAAAAAGGTTTTAATTCTACTGTAAAATAGTACCTACTTTTTTAAAGGCTGGGCAGTAAGGGAAAACAGCGTTTTTTTTTTTGAAAAAAATACCGGAAAATCTGACTTACAAATTTGGACTTTCTTAGGTTCATTCTACTTAGAATCTTCTCCACCCTAGCATTAAAAAAAGATATCCTAAAATATCCATACCATTACGTCACATTTTATGTGTGAAAGAAATTTCAGTGTAAAACTAAAATTTCAATACAAATTTTCGGGTTTTTATAGCACGAGGATTGATTATGATTATGCTAGTGATTCTGAGTTGGAAGAACCCAAAAATATCATGATGTGTGAGAATCAGATTTTTAATATTTTTATGGAAAAACGCTCATATTTCTCATAAAATAATTTATTAATAATAGGTACTTGATAATACTGATAACAAAAAAAAAAAGAGTCTCGAACCCACATCCTCTTGCATGTATTTCCACGTACATACCGCAACGCTATTGAAGCCTACTCACGCTGTGCCAAATTGTCTACTACAAGGATCCCAGTAAGACTGTTTGAATGTGTGAGTGATACTTAGAAATAGAGTCAAGAAACATTCTGTCGACATTGAGGGGTAGTTTTTGTACAATGAAGTGTTCAATGTTTGTTGTAATAGTTCAATATTTATTTAAAGAGTGCGCTAAACATAATTTACAGTATAGAAATACCAAAGACCTACTCCACAAAAAAATTAAAACTCAAAATTTGCAATTGTGGCGCCATCTAGTGAGGTTTAAGCTTTGGGTAACCTAGTCGAACCACCTTAAGTTAGTTTGTGGGTTACATATTTTACTAGTCATTTTATATAAATATATGATGAATACTAATATGAAATACTGTGAATGACAATAGTAGACATTACAATACAACCCTCTATGAAAAACCGGCTAAGTGCGAATCGGACTCGCGCACCGAGGGTTCCGTACAAACCTGTAGGTATATATTCGTATTATGTAGGTTTCGCAATTTTTCCTTTGTCTGTGCTATAAGACGTTTCTTCCTACCAAATTTCAAGATTCTTAGTTCACGGGAAGTACCATGTAGGTTTCGATTCCCTTGCGAGTGTCGAAAATTCGCGGCATAAACGGCTGTATCTTTTGATTGCGTTGGCTTAGAAGATTGATTTTTTCACAGCTCCAAGGGACAGTAGACCTTAGTATTTGATATGAATTCTAGCTTGATACCTCCACGCGTTTCTGAGAAAAAGGGTCTTGACAGATGGACCAACGGACGGACGGACTACAAAGTGATCCAATAAGGGTTCCGTTATTTCCTTTCGAGGTCCGGAACCCTAATAACCATTATATGAGACCAGTTTTTCTCATCGCTCGTACACAGGAATACTTCTAGACCTAAAGTAGTGAGGTGGTCACTCACAAAATAAATAAAAAATATACCGGTAAAACATGGAGGTGATATATTACTGGCCGGTACTACATCATCAATATTATTAAGGTTAATGTGTCGAAGACCGGCGTTTATTGTACGGTATAGACCGTCAAAGGGCAAAACTCTCGTATTTGTATACAGTACCTGGGCGACCGAGCTTTGCTCGGTTATAACTATTTATTGTAATATGGTGGTCTATAGGTGATAATCTTAACTACATTTTTTTACTAAATTAAACTTGTCTAAAACAATAAAAATTAAAAAATTATATATAAACTTGAACATATAAAAAAAACAAAAGTTAGTCACCGGGCGAGATTCGAACCCGTAACACTCGTTTAGCAGTCCGCGTCTTAACCCGCTGGACCAGACGGACAGTGGCCGGCAACACGAAATTAGCGACCATATTCTGCGTCGAAAGAAAAACGCATGAAAACTCGAAAACACGCGTTTTCCGAAACATAAGACTAACCTAGATAGATTGTATACCCCCAAAAACCCCCATATACCAAATTTCAGCGAAATCGTTAGAGCCGTTTCCGAGATCACAGAAATATATATATATATATATATATATATATATATACAAGAATTGCTCGTTTAAAGGTATAAGATATAGCTCAGACTCGGTTAGAATGAAGAGCTTCACTCTTTTTGCTCTGTCGACCTGCTGTAAGCGGAGTATGTGTACAATTGTATTGTTGCTATTGTCTTACTCCCCCTTATCCATTAAATTTTATCCCTTTCTAACAAACATAAATTGCCAAAATGACAGATAAGTACAACCGATTATTAAGAGATTGTTAGACTGGACAGGCGTTTTTTATGTAAATTATTTCTTAGGCGCAAAATACTGTGAGCGTTTTTCCCTTGAACGTTTTAAGACTTGAGAGGGAGATTACCTTTATGAACATTTGGGATTAGTTTCTAGTAGGCCTTCAATCTTCGACCTAATTTATAATGTATATTCTATTTTCTCCTGTAGTTTCTTGGACGCACGCCGCAAGCGCCGCAATTTCAGCAAGCAGGCGTCTGAGATACTCAACGAGTACTTCTACTCGCACCTCTCCAACCCCTACCCGAGCGAGGAGGCCAAGGAGGAGCTCGCACGCAAGTGCGGGATCACCGTCTCGCAGGTATGAACACTGTAGCAGGCGGCCGAGATACTCAACGAGTATTTCTACTCGCACCTCTCCAACCCCTACCCGAGCGAGGAGGCCAAGGAGGAGCTCGCGCGCAAGTGCGGCATCACCGTCTCGCAGGTATGAACAATGTAGCAGGCGGCCGAGATACTCAACGAGTATTTCTACTCGCACCTCCCAACCCCTACCCTAGCGAGGAGGCCAAGGAGGAGCTCGTGCGCAAGTGCGGCATCACCGTCTCGCAGGTATGAACACTGTAGCACTTGTAGCAGGCGGCCGAGATACTCAACGAGTATTTCTACTCGCACCTCCCAACTCCTACCCGAGCGAGGAGGCTAAGGAGGAGAATATTCGTATTCATTTATTCTCAGGCAACTAAGTATGGACTTACATATTTTACTCAAAAAGTAACACTTAACACGATTATTATTATTGAGAGCTTGTAATTTCCCACTGCTTCATTCCTCCTGGTTCAGTGCAATCTCTGGCAATTCCTAACCACTTCCAGTGCCAACCGCCCCACTTTCAATACAAAATGAACCCACCCAGCGGGTTCTTGAAAGTGTTAAAAATAACATTAAACACTTGACACGTGTGCAGGTGTCCAATTGGTTCGGCAACAAGCGCATCCGCTACAAGAAGAACATCGGCAAGGCGCAGGAGGAGGCCAACCTGTACGCCGCCAAGAAGGCCGCCGGTAAGGGACAACACTACTTACACCTGAGATACATTTATAAGTTTTACTTGCGTAAGTACGGACAAATCTACTTATTACTATGAGATTATGATATTCATCTCTCATTCTGTTGTACATTTGGTGACCAGATGGCCCGTATTTTACGGGTTGTCCCGTATTTCTGGCACGAATTTTTCAATGTCCCGTAATTTTATGATTCAATGGCATTTAATGATAAAAATACGTATTTGAATATTTATTTTCTCGCACACAGCGGTGAACACCGCGCGATCCCCGCGAACGCATATTCAATTATTTCACATTTTCCTTGCCAGATAATATATAAGTTGTTGTGTTTAAATATATAAATTATTTTTTTAAGTCTCCCATTAAAAAAAATACCAATTGTATAGCTTAATTATTATGCCATATTTAAGTAATTAAAAAAATGTTGTATTTATTATCAACCTCGTATTTTAACCTCGAATCCGGAAATCAGATCTGGTCATCCTAGTATAGCTGTGTCCGTACTTGCGTAAGTAAAACCTACAAGTGTGTCTAAGGCCTTACAACCCGCCATTGTAAAGGTGCGAACGCCCCGCTAGCTTGCCTTTCGCGAATACACGACGTCACTTCCCGAGGAAATGAGGAGATCCCTGAACTTAGCAGATCGTTCTGTGTATTTTCAACCGTTATCCAAATTTGACGAGGTAAATATGGTTCGTGTCATCCACGATGACGCGCAGATTTATCAGATCTAACCTTTAATAACATGACATTAGGAGTCAAGGCAGGCGTCGTCGTGAATGACACGATCTACATATAGATAAAACTGAGTAACTTTTACCACAACTCCCATGGCAAAACACCTGAATATATTTCTTCGCGAATACTGTGTTGGTACCTTTTACTACTGATACTACTGGTACTAACTACTGGTACTAACTACTGGTACTGGTACCTGGTGGTGGTATAACTGGATCAGGAATGGGCGTTGGGTAAATTCCCGAACGGGATAGTCTCTTACACCAGGAGTGGCAGAGAAAGCGCTATAATTGTTTTGCCTTGTCAGTTTAATTTTTTGTGTACCCCACCGTAAATTATAGTATGGTTTATGGTGGGCAACAAATAACCCGACCAAATTACGTAGGTTGTTTTTAGTATGTTGTCAGGAATGTTAAAACGTGTTTTTAATTTGGTCGCATTGCGTGTGTTCTGTCCCTCACGGGCCCACGCGTACAGCATATATATATATATATATATATATGATTCTACCATCCTATTCCCATAGTACAAGTTGCTCAGTATGACCTTCATATTCAGTTCGGAAAATATCGCTATGGGTTGAAATAACAGCCTGTAACATGCCTCGCCCGAGGTAAAGATGTGAGACCGCAATGCCTCGGGTAAGTCACGTGTACACACTGAGCTACTACGCGCGGGTGTATTCTTGCGAAGCCTATTCTCTCGCGCTCTGCACACAAGTACTTCACATTACGCTACAGATCTGCAAATTGAGGAAACTTTCAGAATTTTCTTGAAAAATTTATGTTAATTTATGTTTCGGAAACTTTCAATCCCCTACAAAAAAATGATATATTTCTGAAACTTTGCTATGTTTCCTTCGGCACATGAGTATACGTGATGCAAGCAGTACGTAAGTGTTTCGCGAATGGCGCGTTGGCGGAAACTAGATGTACGTTTAGCCCTCTAGTCTGACCGGTGACGAGAAAGCGAAGCGACTAGTGAATATTTTCACATGCAACAAATCTGTAAATCCAGTGTGAATAAAAAAAGGATTGTGTGGTTTTATGAAACCACGGTAAAAGTGAAACTTTTTTTCACATTATAGACATTTAACAAAAAAAATTCGGAATAATATTCCATTAAGGGTATAAAAATCGCTTCATCAATCTTAATTTTATACTTGGATAATGGGAAATGATAAAAGTAGACTATTTCTCCAACAACATTTACATTAAACACTCACAAAAACTAACAAAATAGCGTGGAGCACTGGCACAGATGAGTAATGTGTGTACGGTCAGCTGATGCGAACTATAGGCGCCGCCATATTGGCCTCGGCTGCTCTGACGAGCGCCCGTCACTTTATCCGTACTCCGCGACCGACCGTCACGCGACATGCAACACACAGACGAAAAAATTTGAGACGAAGTAATAAAAGTTTCACTTTAATTAAAATTAAAATCGCTTGCCGCTACTTGCTTCTCGCTAAACGTCAGTAGGGTAAGTAAAGTTGTATATGTAATTATATAAACAGTAAAGTGATGGTTTTCACACAGACCTGTCCTGGATCGGTGCAGCGCGCGAGCGCTCGCCCCCCGGCAGGGCTACTTCAAATTACAGTAAACAATAATGATCAGTCATACTAAATATTTTTCTAAAATTACCTTTAAGAAGTCTTTGACGTATCCCTGCATTTATAAACTGGGGGATTCCATTAAAGTGTCCCTTGCGAACGATGCTCTTTTGATTTTACGGTGAAAAACCGAGTTGCCTCTAAGCCGTAATATATTGTGACAGGGGGTATTACTGCAATGTTCTGCCGCCAGAGTGCAGCACTAGCACCTATCCTAAACCGTAGACAAATTTATACATACTATGCCTTAAACATATGGAAGGTAGGTAAGGAATGCAGTCTCCACAGGCAGAACCGTTGCAAAAGTGTACAGTTGTTAGCTATAAATAATAGTTCCAGAGTAGCGCTAGAGTAGCTACGAACCTAGGCGTTCTTGACGGAGCGAAGTGCGTAAGTAAGTAAGTGTTTTATTTGCAAATATAGGTAGAGTTACATTGGTGGTCAGTTTATATATGTACAGTTTCACTATATTTTGCCAAACGGCGTACAAAAACATTAAACTTAATACTAGAAACAAAGCTATCATGCTCATGCGCTGTCTATGATTTGTTTTTTTTTTAAATATTCTAGGTATTGTAGCGCCACCTATTTAAGGTTTTTTAACGGCCACTTTTCGGTACATGGAGATTTCATTCCTTACCTTCCATATTTAAACTGTTTTTTGACAGGGATACACATAATAAAATATGATATTGATGCATCAAGGCGGTTTGTTTACATAGGGCCAACCGTGAAACGCGAAACTCTAAATTTCGTTATCTGCCTCTTTATCGCTCGAATATGGAAGAGTGATAAAGAGGTTAGATATCGAAATTTCCACGTTCTTGTTTTGCGGTAGACCCTCAGAATGTGGTAGTGGCGCCCCCTACGCAGAGTTTCGCTTAATATTCCCTATTAAAAGATTAGCGTTCGTAAAATACACGTTAGAATGCTCTAAATATTGAAAAGCTTCATTCATAATGTTTTAGTTGACATTAGGGAGTGGTCCCGGTACTGGTTTTATAAATATACAGTACCGGACCCAGGAGGCCTACCGCGAAACCGAAATTCGCAAATTGCGTGGATCTTTCTCATTTACTCTCACTAAGAAGTAATTAGAGTGACAGAGAAAAATGCCCGCAATTGGCGATCTTCGATTTTCACGGTTAAAGCCCAGGAATTCCCGGTTCTCGCCATACAAACTCAGTACCGGGGGCATTCCCTAGTTTACATGAATTGTACTAGTTGTCATACCTCTCGCGTGGAATGTTGGCCCCTGTGAGAGTTATTTTAAATTTAATTTATGAAATAATCGAAGGAATATGTTTTTATTCCTTACATGTTACATTTATAAATAAATGAATGAGCAAAAATTTTTAAAATGCATGTAAAGTTGAATTGACATATTGACCGACATTCCAGGCGAGGGGTATAGGCTCATTTACTAAAAGATCTATATTTTTTTTTAAACAAATTCTGAATACTTCTGATAAGCATTGTAACTAAAGTTAAAATTACATTTCATAGGCCATTCTCAAAAATAATCTACGGCCAATCTCGTTGGCTCAAAAATACGTTGACATTTTTTAAATGACTTTTCTTGATAATTTTAACATGTTTGCGTTTGTATGTAAATACCAAAGATATATTTTGAAGATAATAAGCAGGGCCCGTACCTTTCATGCCGTTGACAGAAAAATGACGTCACACGCTACATAGAGTACGATTCCAATAAGTTTAGTATTTTCGTAATAATTAATCATTTATCAACCTCTTCAGGTAAGTTATACATATACTTGACAATCAGTACAGAAACGTCTAGCTGACATTCATCTTATTGTCATTCAACTAAATAATAGATTATTTAGTAAAATTAAATTAAATAATACATATTTTTGTTTTTTAACAGCGTAACAAGCTTTTATTCTCGTAACAAGTATTTATTTTGATACCCGTCAATAAGTAAGTTATCTAAATTTGTAGTATTGTAAAACAACTTCCTGTATGTTAAATTACGTTATTTTTGCTTCAACGGCATGAAAAGTACGGTCTCCGATAGTAAGTTTTGGCTTAGTTAAATCATAGCTTTAACTTTTAATGACATTTTGAAGAAAATCCGTAAGTAATAAGAAAAATATTATCCAAAAACGTGCGATTCGACTACTGGGCTCATTTCTGGATCTATATTCGGCTAATATTATTAGTCCACAAGCTGTCAAATCGTATGGGTTACCATGGCAACACAATAATAATATTAGCGTAAGATGGCTCGAGAAATGGCCCTGGCCGGAGTACAAGCATACATCCTTGCAAGGAACTTTTCAAGCAGAATGGCATCACGACATGACAATAACTTTGCGAAAAACGCTTTTACAGTACATATGGTGCTACTTTTCCGCACTAGTGCGTAAATTGGCACATTATGTAACTATGACGAAAATTTAAAGGGTCATATGTACTGTAAAACGTTTTACGATACATGTGCGAATTCCTATTTTTCGCACTTGTATCGTAATGTACTATTACCTACCTGACGATCACAATATAAATTCGTATAGATTAGCCTGAAATAATTTATATTGTAATTTTATATTAAAAAATAAATAACTCCAAGATCTAACAACCTAAATCTATTCCATTTTTGTCAACGTATTTTTGGGCCTCCCTGCACCACTCCATTCATCTTGCTTTCGTTCCAAAATGACAGATTTTTACAAATTGTGCCAAGCGATTTGCCATTTAATATCCCAGATGTAAAAACAAGGCTTAACCCTTTGAATGCCCCGGCTATCCTGTGCGGCACGTGAACTTAGTTGAAATCGTTTGATATTGGGCTATAACCGCGGCCACTTGACGTCCTTGGCGGTGAAAGGGTTAAGTCCCAAGCTTGTTCGTGGAGTGAGGCTACATGAGGACGTTCTCCCTAGCCGCAGGCGCGTCCCCGTATTCGATGGGCGCGGCGTCCGGCACGGCGACCCCCATGATGTCGCCGGCGCCCACGCAGGACTCCATGGGCTACTCGCTGCCCGCGCCCGGCTACGACCAGCCGCAGCCCTCCTACGACGGCTCCATGGGCTACGACCCCATGCACCAGGACCTCTCGCCGTAGTCTGCCAGGTGACTATCACAGGTTTTTTAAAAACCAGTATTTACTAAATATGAAGATTTAGTGCACGACATATTTAATTATATTATTATGTATATAATTCAGACGAAACAAGAATACGACGAATCAGGAATACGACGAAACAGGAATACGTCGAACCAGGAACAAGCCCTAACACACGTTTTACACCAAGGCGCCTAGCCAAGACGGCACTCGTACAACGACAAACGAAACGAAAAAAATATCGAGACGACAAATGCTACGACACATTATTTAAATAGTCATTTTCGCTAGGCCCTTGGGATGTTCGCTTAAAACCGGCGGTTACGTCCGGTTAAAACCAACCGAAGCCTTTCTACGTTCATTATCGTAAAGATACGCAGAAAAGTTCTTTATAAAAAATTAATACAGGCTCTGCAACCATATCAACTGCGCGGCAATAATAACTAATGCACCAAAATCTGTCTCTTTTCGAACAGAGATCCGGTTATTATAGTCGTGGACATTCTCAAGATGGTATATCGAGTCCATAGATATCTATACTTTAATGATGGAGTCCTTTAACACCGACATAATATATATATATATATATAAAAGAACAGAAACCGGACGGTTTTACGAGATTATTTTCTTTGAAACCTATTCATTCGCCTTACTAGTTTATTTCATAATTATCATATTTGTTGTGTAAATCAGTATTACATCTGCCATGATACTAATGAAACATTGTTATTTTTTCCAGGCTACGGACATTATTCACTTGCGCAGCTTCCACTGAATCGCCATTTACGTAACTCTACTCTAGGTCCCTAACGGCTCTCAAGCCCTAGCATAGTACATTGTATACTGTATCTTATAATACTTACAAACTCACATGTAGCGTGCTATTTTTGGAAAGACATGTAATTACACCTTGTCTCCGTTGGATCCGACTGTGTCCAGTATTTATTTATTTAGTTTCGGACGCAAAAAGTACTTAAAAACGTATTTGTACCTCGATTGTACTGTAAATGGTTGTTGCGTGGACTCTCATGCACAGGCCGTCCTTGAGTGGCACTTCTGTGGTCGAAAACGCGCTATTGAACTACATGATTTGACAATTGTCGCCAATTCGTGACATCAATTCGCCGTACATTGCTGGTCCAAGAAGAAAGTATTGAAGCTAGATACCATCGTTGTTCATCGGTCGGGGAATGTACAGGAAATTATGACTCGGTGTCCGTTGACAATTGTCAGGGTGGTGAAATAGGCGACTAGGATCTCGCTCTTAACGGTTAATCTGAAAAACGTTTGCGGAATATTATAACACGTCATTATAATTAGTAACCCCCTTATTCATAAACATGTACTAAAGTTACGATGCCGCTGATCATCGTTTGTCCCTTTCCATCATACCAATACGTCGGAAAGGGACAAATGATGAGCAGCGGCATCGTAACTTTAGAACACGTTTATGAATAAGGGGGTAAATGTGTACCTAACTGGGGGGCACGTTTACTAAAGTAATTATTATTATTAAAGCTTAAATATGTGTGATTATGCATGTGCTCATTGAAAATACACTATTACTGCAAAGAGGTTTGATATTGTTAACCTTTTGACCGCCAAAGACGTCATATGTCGCGCGCGGCTTCAGCCCAATATCAACCTTCATGCGTACCGACAAGGTTCACGATTACGCGCCGCGTACGATACGCGTGGCGTTCAAAAGGTTAAAACATCACAATTTTAAATATACTTCACCTTGATCTAAACAATTACATTTAATTAACTTGACAACTGTTAAAAACGGCAGCTAAAGACTGTTATTATCTCTTAAACGTACAAATTGTGAGATGACAACTATCAAGATATTGAAAAACGGAAGTGCCACGAATAGTCCTTTATGATGGTATTATTTTTTTATTTCGACCAGTGAAATCTGAAATTATTGAAAGTTATTATTTGGCAGTATTAGTAGTAATCACTACGGATGGGGTCGTTTCATTTTGTCTTTCTGTACGGTGGATATGATACGATATGTAGGTGTAAGCTATCTTATAGTGAGTAAGTTGTACGGATAATTTGTGCTGATGCGGCGAAGCGGCGGAGCGCTGGGGCTGACTGTACTCGTACAATTACCAATACGGTATATCAAAGATTTAGTTCACATATGTTTTTTTACAAAATTGTTTTCTTATATATTCGAGATTCTAACAGATACTGAAATATGTATAGTAAACGATTTAAAACAGATACACTTGTATTTACTAATTAGTTCATAATTTAGACTGAAGTAACTATCAAATATTAATCGGGAGTGTAATTTCTATGAATAAGGTTTACTTAATTTAAAGGGATTACCCTAGCCATAGGGTTACCTTATTCATGCTTATGCCCAATTGCTCCACCGCACGCCCTGTCTTCTATTTGTGTGCAATTTAAAAGCGCACCATATTCACTAGAGTATTTGCAATGTATACAATATATGACAACACATTTGCAAAATATATAGGGAAAATTTTAATCATGTATTAGAATCATGCATATTTCTTACATAGATCGAGCAGGCTCGTTTTAACACTTGTTTTTACATTCATATTTAGTTTAGTTAATAATATGAAAATAATGACAAATAGAGTCAAACCAAGATAAGTACGCAGCTATTTTGATAGCCCAAACGGTGCACGTGTTATTTTAATCGTCAAAGCTGTATGAAATTTTGACAGTTGCACCGTCTGGGCTATCAAAATCGCTGCCAACTTATCTTGGTCTGACTCTAGTACTTTTTTCATGCATTGACAATTTTGTGCCGCGGGCGGGGTGTTTAACTAAATCACTAATGTGACGTTCTCACGACTCTAGTGAATATGGCTATGCTGAATTTTAAATATTTTATTATTGTAAAGGTTGTGCCTATTAGCTCCGATGCACTTGATTTGTTCATTCAACAGACTGTAGCTCAACTGGCTTTGACCATAAACATTTATACAAAAATATGTACCATCGTTCACGATGTTACATGGCAATAGGGTTGTTTCCAACTGGTTGTTCTTATAATATAATCCAAAAGAATTTATTGGGATACAATTCTGCCCTAAGATTTGTAGATGGAAACACCCCTATTCCTAGACCGTATTGGAAAAAGGGTTTACCCTATGAACGCCACGGCTAGTATATATAACGTGCCATCGTAAAAGGTTAAATAATAAACTGTAACCGTGCATGTCTTTGGCGGTCATAGGGTTAAAAGTGTTGCCTTTGTATACATGTTTATGAACGTGACTGTGCCTACGACTCTTCTTCAACCACCTCTCTCGAACCGTTCTTTGAAGAAAGAGACAAACAATGTCAGCCTCGGTATCACAGTCAGTGGAGCAAAGAAAGTTTCTTTAGAAACTTGGTCGTACGGCCAAGGTAGGAGTTGCGAATATCAAACAAAGTATTTTATTATCAAGGCGTTTTGACGAGCGATGTGCTGCAAACATTTTTTATAACACGATGATGGCAAACCACAGTAATCGTATTTTATGAAATTTATTTATTATTTTTGTCTATATTCTTACCCGGACGTTATATTTAAAACTTATTCAAACAACAACACTACACTGTAAGGGTGCCCAGTAGGCTAGCAAAATGTTGCCCAGCCCTTTGGTCACCAAAAGCCTCTACAAGGCGCTTTGACAGCTTCTAGTAGAGGCGACGAACACTAGGCCCCCACGGCCCCAGGGTTTCCACCCCAAACGCCGCAAATATGTAGCTACTATAGTGTGATATACTTGCGACGTTTGAGACTTTCGGCCGAGGATGCGGCCGCACCAGCGCCAACCCTGGTGCCTGGGTATCTACGCAAGTAGTGTCCCAGACAAGTGGCCGACCCAAGGCACCAGCGTCATCGACTCTGGCCAGACTGTTGAGTTCGAGGACTGCTGTGTTGTTGTATGTTGATTGTATCGTCGACGATACGCCGAGCGGTAGGCATATAGCGCGTGGCCTTGAGCGAGTGACGGAGGCCTGCCTCAAACCCAACTCTCATTCCGCGTCGCAAGTGCCGTATTTAGGAAACGGTTCTTAGTTAAACGACAGAGAGGCTCGTCCCACCGCCTTTGCGAACATGTCTTAGTTTCATAACCCACTTCTCTAAAATTAAAAGGCTCCAGCTACTTATGTCGAAGTCAATTATGATGGGAGTCCGTTTTCATTTGGTTATGGTTTCAGATATTCAGAAAAACAAAAAAAGGAGCGTTTGACCGTCTAATTACCATTCACGCCCGGTAATTTTAATAACAGCAACTAGCGCACAACGTCATACTCTACAAGCACATAAAAAAAGAATAATAAATATATGAAGATGATAATGATGTAGCCGCACACCGCTCGCCAGCCTCTTCCACTCGGTGCTAACTTATACTAGCACAATTTTTATTTAGCTATTAGTTTACCCTGAATCCGTTCACTATCCGCACGCCGCGGAATAGGTTATTATTAGCGTTATGGGACTTTAGCACTATACTGCCGGTTCCTGTATAACCCACTGCTCAAAATTGTTTTTTTAACCTCGTTTGAAAACGTGATGGTAAGCGATTGTAGTGTATGCACGTTTGGTGTCATATTCACGTTGTTCACTCTTTTGAAGTAGCAATGTATGAAAATCCCATTGTAAGGACTGGCCTGCAATGATCATTATATTAAATCGGTATTCATTTAATAATTACGAAATATAAACAATGTGGAGCAATAGGAAAGGTGAAAGAATCTCATTATGGATTCAGAAATAAATCAATAGAGAGATATGGAGATCGATTGACTTGTATTTAAAATGTACCCTATATTATGTAATTTAAAATATGGGCAGCAGTGGCCAAATGCGACCAAAGGTGATAGTGCTACAGTTCCCACTTTTATTATTATGTTAGTCTCACTTCAATTAGATTTAGATCGGACTTGAATCCTAGCATTAAGTTGATGTGTTCTAAAACATTATATCTGAGACAGTATACGAATAACGACAAATTAAAAAAAATGTTTAAAATTTTCTGAGGTTCGATGTTTTGCAACTGCGCCGCCAGGGCAGGGAGACACGTGACTCTGTCACTTGTCGTTGTGATTGTACAGTGCCGGGTACTTGTAGTTAGATATTGTGAAAAAAAAAAGATATACTCTTGTTTACCCTGACGATTACATTTTTGGGACGCCATAGATACATCTGAATGTCACGGGAATCTGCCGGTCAGAAATTATTTTGAAGAACCATAAGATTTCACGATCCAAATGTGTCTGTGGTAGCCTTACCCTTATGGTAATTTTTTACACCCTTGACGCCCGCGGGGCTTTGTTTTTCTATTAGGTACAAGTACCTACATATTTATTTAAACGCCCGGCACTGCCGTGTGTAATAATTAGACTACAGCCTGTTCGAGGCGGCGATACACCATGTATACGATGATAAGTTCAACGTTATTGTGACCATCAGATTTGATTCAAATACATTTTTGTGTAGTTTAGCCGGTTGTTTTAATTGGTTTTCCTTACTTATTTGCGATATTTCGCGAGTTTCCCAGAACCACTTACACAAGTACGTTATGACTACATCAGTAGGGCTAAGATGGTCGGTTTTTGGTCGGAAAGAGTCGTGGAATGTATTGGGCCCCATACATTCCACGACTCTTCTCTTTCCGCACAGACTCGAACATGTATGTAAGTATGGAAGGTAGAGGCAAGGAACAGAATCTCCTTAAGCAGAAGTTTTGCGAAAGTGTCCAGCTGTCAGCTATAAATAATAGTTCCAAATCTCTCCAGAGTAGCTAAGAACCTATATAGACGTTATTAACGGAGTGAAGTGCGCTATCTATGATTAGATTTTTTTCTCAAGTATTCTAGTATTGTAGCGCCACCTAGTTATGGTTTTTTGTTGGACACTTTTGGTATATGGAGATTCTGTTCTTTGCCTCTATCTTCCATATATATAAGTGCGAAAGTGACACATGACAAGTGGTAATAATTCGACCATGATACCGCCGCAGAAGGGCTAAGATGGTCGATGGTCTGCTCTTTTATCATTTGTCAACCTGTCACGTTCTAACAAATCTGTGAGCGCGAAAGTGACGGGCATAGCCACAAGTGATAAAAATGCAACCATGCTGCCACTGCAGAACCATATAGAATAAGAAGGAAAGAGTGTATGTCCCTCGCGTGCAAAAGTCGTTCCAATGCTCGTTGCTCGCAGCAAACATCAGTCGACTCCCGACCGCAACCTGCGTGACATGTCAGGTTTTACCAACAAAATGATCATTGTTCGATTATTAATTAAGTCTGGCTCGCCAAATTAAAGTCGCAATGGAAAATTTGCATTGACAATATCGCCCGCTTCTGTTTTGGCGAAAATATTACAAAATAACAGAAATAGTTATTTGTTTAACAAGGGGGAAAAGTTGTTGTTTAACCGCTCGTGCTAATATTGATACCCGAGCAAGCGAAAGATTGCAAAATTAAACCTCGAGCGTAGCGAATGGTTCGAGAAGTGGAATCTTGAGCGTTGCGAGGGTTAGTATTAGCCTATTTAACCGCAAGGCCAACGCCAAAGACGGATTAATCCGTCATAGTCCAATAGACCTACGTGCTTATGCATAAACTAATTTCAGTTTTGATACCGGTTACGTGGCGTCCGATTGACAGTGACAACTTTTGTGTTTTTGACACGGCGTCGAGAAAAGGGTGATTAACTTATTTAATTTTCACATTTTATGAACGCGGGGTAGTCCTAATATCTTATCTCTATCATATCTTCAGTATTTTTTCACCTCAGCAGCTCGACCAAGCCTACTTTCGACACTCCAGGGAGTCAGACAAAGTAGCTTTTTAATTTATTGAAGACCATGAATTCAGGAATATTTTAGAAGCTTTCGTCATAATGATGGTGCCTTTCATTCATGAATGTAAATAAATGATTAACTTTACTTCATGTTAAATTTTTTTAACCTTTAATATGTTCTCACCACTGAGGTGAAAAGTTGTGTATCACAACGAGAGCAAAGTTATTTTACATATCGTGTTTTTGAGTCCCTCGCTACGCTCAAGATTCTAACTTAGAATCTTTCCTCTCTTGTGTCACAAATAACTATTGTGCGCTTTTATGACTGTCATAGACTGGATGAAAATAATATAGTAAATTTAGAAAAAACAAAATGCATGCAATTAAACCTCCAAAAGTCAGTCCTCGGATGTTGTCGTCAAATATAAAGAAAAAAATATACAATACGTTAATGAATTTATATTTCTTGGCATTCAAATAGATAGTAATGTAGGGTGGAAAGGGCACATTTCTGTGTAAAAAAATAAACCAGTATGTCTGACATAAAAAGACTAGACAAACGGTTTGGCAGCAGTACGCTCTCACTGCTTATCACGCTTACGTATCCTCCAATCTCAGATACGGAATTATACACTGGGGCAATGCTGCTATGTTTTAAGTTACCCAAATGACGAGCTATGCCCTTGTTTAAGAAATTAGGCCTGTTAACACTTCACTCGATGTATATTTATAAAGCAATATATGGACCGATTCACTGTACATTTAAATACTCATCCTCGCTCGGCTACAAATATGCTAAAAATTCTTCCTCCAGGAAATTGCAGTTCAAAAACAAGTTTTTATACAAATACCATCTACATAATGGCCCCTAAATTGTTTAACAAATTACCGGATTGGCTTATAAAAGAACAGCTGCCGAGTGTCTACGTTTAAGATAAGGTTAAATAACATGAGAAATGTTTATACAATATAGATGAATTTATGATGGACACTGACAAATTAATGATGATGCGGTCGGGTAATTTCCTTACGCACAAACCGGCCAGTGTAGACGTGCCTTGCCTCGCGCGTATGCTCGCTCTGTGTGGACCCGGCTATTGATTTATATAATTACCTATTAATTGAAACTTACAAAATATTATAAAATATAAGTAGTGAAAATTTTAAATATTTCCAATATTGTATGCGCTAGGTGTAGTGTGTAATTAATGTACGTAGCAAAACATTTTACAGAGAACAAACATTGTTTATAACATCTGTATTCATTACCTGTAATGCACAATATACAAATAAATGATTCTAAATGTCCATAGCGGTCCAAGGGTTTGGGGAAGGTTTGGTTTGCCCTACGAAGGAATAAATAAGTATGCAAATAAAATACATTTTGGAGTACGTAGAACAGTTTATTCCTACATACAGATTATCACTTAACCTACAACCTCTGTCTCGGACCCAGCCGCAGGTTATAACTGAAACAAGGAAAAATAAGTTAATACTTCTTAAAATAAAATATGTATTGCCAACGTAGTAGTCTCGGTCAGCAAAAAAGGTTACCTCATGGCATTCAGTAGTAGCAAATACATTATTTATGACATCACTCAGGAAAATTAGGGATTTGTATATCTTATTATTATGGTGTCAATTTATCCTTTTTATTTACGACTTATTTTTATTCAACCGTAATAATCCCTTATAATTTATAAATTCTTAAGAATATTTAAATACTTCGGACTAATGACTAATGGAAAGTGATGATTATATTATTATTTGAGTAGGTATAAAAAGGACATAGTAGGAAATATTACCTGATCTTCACCATCTTACGATCTTGGCCTCTCCTTCTTTTCTTTGTACAGGGCTAGGAGAGATACGTTGGCTACCTTGACGACCTGTGAAACAAGAATAAGCAGTCAGTATTTACAGATTTTTACTGCTAATTATATGTGACGTTCCACGGTAAAAGTTCATGTATAGCATTAATAATAGTGTAAGTGCAGACCACCAAAAGGAACCTTTACTCGTGGAACATCTAAATTGCCATTAAAGTTTCTAATTATTTAATTAGAAAGTGTACAGTATAATTAATAATTATACTGTACATAATTATCTTAATCTGCATTTGAGGAAATTTAATATATTTACCAACCCAAAGTTATAATAAAATATTAATTTGTTTCCGAGGGAAGGGCTTACACAAAGTAGGCATCAAACTCAAGAGATGAACTGAACAGTTCATCTTGCATATCAAAGCTATACGTTGCAATAGACTAGAAGAAGTAAAGGCAAAAGGCAAAAACAGCCTTTAAACCTATCAATAGTCTCCACATACCTTGAACCTGACTCCGGGGATGTCACCAACGGCGTGACCCTTCCTACCGAAGCCCGCCACTAGCACTTCGTCGTTCTCCTCAATGTGGTTGAGACAACCGTCGCGGGGCACGAACGCCGTCACTTTCTTGCCGTTCTTGATGAGCTGTACCCTCACGCACTTGCGGATGGCGGAGTTGGGCTGTTTGGCCTCCACACCACTGTTGAACAGAGTAATGTTAGTATTGAAAATATCTAATGAGTTCACTCTCAGGGCCACAATCCGCCTAGGCCTACAAGGTCCAGGCCTAGGGGCCGAGACAACAGAGCAATACTTTTGAGATCCCCCCCCCCCCCAAGTTCTAAGTTAGGGGCCATAGGTCTAAATCCAGTCGTTTACTCTTTAATTTAGGGTTATTACAAAACCTGGGGGCCCAGACAAGATGACAATGAAAGAAATAGTCACGTGACTTCCCAATCATACATTTATTTTTGTCCATGTACGATTGATATCTTGGATAGGCCCCTTATCCTTTATCAAGGCAGAGATTTGGCAACCACGTGTGGCACAAAACGTGTGTTATAAATTCAATTACTAAAACGAATGGTCGACTTTCACTTCAAATAAGGTTAAAAAACTGACTTTCGAGGCATGGCCAACAATTGATTTTAAATAAAAATGATTTTGATACATTTTAAGTTTACATTTAGAGAAGACAAGTAACCTCAATAATATAATGGTAACAATTAAGAGTCACACGACGAACACAAAAGAGGATTTGTGTGATTCTCAAGTAACTAGTGATATGGTGAGATAGTACAACTGTTTTAGTCCTATCAAAAAAAAGACCATATAATCATGTGACCAAACATGTTTAGCCATTAACGCCCATCACATACAAAGCGATAATATACCAAAAGATATTATATTAAGGAATCTTAAGATAATATATAGTTTGGTATACTACAATTTTAGTATATTTAGTCTTTTTCACAATGTATATGCTATACAGACAGCGATATATATTTTGGTAATGTTGACGTGTGTGGTGCTCAACTATACTATTGGTACATATATTAATATATATTTTCACTCTGTGAAGAGCTAAGGCAGTAGGTAATGGAGAAATCAGATACACAACATAGGTACTAAGGTTGACATTCTTAAAAATTTAAGAACTTCTGTCTTGTTCAGGTTAAATGAATTTACTGCCGGTGTTTAATACAAAAACTGACCTCGAGCAAATTTCTTAAAAAGAGAATGTAAATCCATGCTTCGTGAAATAACAGCATGGTTGAAAATGTCCACCATGGTTGAAAATGACAAGACATGGTTATTAGAGATAAAGAGAAAACTAAAAAATATGTGTGCTACATTAATATTGTCACAATTTCTCCTGTATGATGACAAAGAGAGTAATATTGGGTTTAATGATTTTATTCAACATTATTTAACAGGTCACTTACATAACTATTGGCAATTATTTAACCCAATACAGGAGATTACAGATGCATAGCTAACAGCTAAGTAAATAATTTCGCATTGGTTAATATAAAGCAAAACAGAGATATGAAATATATAAAATAAAGTGGTTAAGTAACAACAAGCATATTTCAGCTGTACATTCCAGTCGTCCTCAAAGTTACTGAACTACTACTTTTAACAGTAATGCCACAGCAGGTAAAATCAACACATAGTTCAGCTACAGTTGAAACTGACCATAAATTGGTAATAAAAAAAAGGTAAAAAGCAGGTAAAAGGTAGGTACCTCGTACAAAGGTTGGTCTGACGCTAACACGGGCCAAGAACGGCGACGCCACGTGGGCCTAACAAGGCGAGGTTATGTTCGCGGTACTACAGTAAATATTACGAACACGTGGTATTTACTATGTGAAATTATGAATGAAGTTACGAAAGAAGCATCGTGAAATTTTAGCTACAGATCAGCCTAGAATAACCTAAGATAGTGGCACTACGTGTAGTTACTTGTTTAGAGACAAGAAAACAATACTAACATTTTGTTGCTGCTTAGTTACTAGGCGATACCCAGTGATATTTGTAAAATACACTGACTGAACAAAGAATTCCAGACATTAATAATTAAGAATTTAAGACGTCATTCAACTAAAGAATGGTATCAAACATTACGAATACAGGAATACAAAAACCGTTACGATTCAAACCATAATTAAAGTAAGTAACTTTACACAAAATGGCGACTATTAAAAAACTACCTTCCTAGAAGCAAATGATCTAGGATGGTGAAAATAAATGTGCGGCTTTCCAACTGTTAATGGCATTGCAATTAAACAACTCGTTAGAATTAATTACATGTCTCATCTAATTGAAATTACTCTGCAAATGTACAAGCTATATGCAACAAAAAAAATCGATAATGTAGCACGCGACATGTGTAGTGTTTATTTACTAAGCTTTCAAACAAAACGAACGAGAAATTGGATACAAACACGGGTTCATTGACCTGATGCGTGGAATCCGGAATCGTAGAGGCCGGGGGCCACCGCTCGCAGTATTATCCTGTGATTGTATAGGAAAAACATTCACAGGAGCAATACCACGCGCGGGAGCCCCGGAGCACCCGACGCCGCAGCCGGCCCGCAGCGTCGCGCAGGCGCGTCGTAACATTTTCTTCATTGGCCCAACCTTACACCACATAACAAATTCACATCGATCGAACATAAGTAGGTTACTTACACTTTTTCCAAGACGATGCCCTTAGCGTGTGATGCACCACCGAAGGGATTGGCCTTCCACCTCGTCCCCATGTGGGCCTTTTTGTAGTCCTTGTCTGCCCATCGCTGCTCTCTGCGATGGTTCACGTGCTTCCGCGCCGTGCGGATTCCCCTCGGTTTACCTGAAAGTTCGAGACGCCGGTAACTAACACGTCCCAACCAGGAAATTAACACACGATACTATCTATTACAATACTTCAGCCGAAATTATAGTGTTACACTTCCTAAAAAGAGCCGCGACATCAGGATGCAAATAGATTACTTTTACACCACGAGAAAAACATGTCGCCGCCATGGCCGACTCAGTACTAGGCGTGCACGTAAGTTAAAATACCGAAATAGTAGGCTTAATGAAATAACAAATTCGCAGCCACAATTTAAATACTCTTACAAAACACTTAATAACACGGTAAAATAAAAATATAATCAATAAACTAAAATAAAATCACAAAACTGCTCCTTACCCATTTGGATAGCACGACACCAGTCGGCTACAGATGGGAAAAGAAATTGTCAGCTAGACTGCAGCGTGAACTTGACAAAGCTGCCAACAGAAGAAACAAAAAAATAGAGTTGCCAGCGTATAACTTTTTTTACCCCGCTATATATGATAAGATATCTTTACTTCATTATAAATCAGCCTAAAACGTATTATTCTAATGATCGTCAGAGAATATGTTCATGCAAAGGAATACAGTTATGTATAATTATTATTCTTATAGTATAGTATATTACAATCATTACTAAGATCAGTTCTATACAATGAAGAATTTATTACGTTTCGTCAAACGCTACTAATACCATATATGGGTCATAGCTCATTTATAGTGGTTATATAATAATTTATTGTTTACATTAATATCAAATTTGGAATAATCATTGCATTCAAATTATATTTAATTTTAATTGAATCTATTAATTTATCATTATGTTGTTCAATTTTATTAATTAACTAATTTATTAATTTTTTGTTGTTTTATGATCCCAGATGGTCGAAATAAATGATAATTTAATTTATTTGGTCGTGTTCTCTACAATACAATGTGCGGGACAACATAAATGTTTTCGCTCGTATATGGATTAAACTTTCGCTTTTAATATTTTTAATATTGTATGGTAAATTATTATAAAGTTCACATCCCATAGGGTCAGGGTTCCCCTACCGGGAAACTCGAAGTTCGTCAATTGCGGGCATTTTATTTTTCTCTGTCTTTCTAATTACGTCTTTGTGAGAGTAAAAGAGAAAGATCCCCGCAATTTGCGAATTTTCGTTTTCGCGGTAGACCTATTTGTATAATATCCAGAGAACGTTTGGTGTGACGGGGATCACATTGTGATAATACCTTAAACTGTTAGATGTTTTTTCTTACATATAAGATTATTTCTACAGAGATTATTATGTATACAGAGATTGAACTTAAAATAATTAATTTTTAAAGAGCTGTCTACATGAATCCCGAAACTTAGCTCCCAATAATATTCTTATAGTTTGTTTTAGTAACTTTAAAACTTGCACTTTTTTCCCCACAGTAGTATGCCGTACGATATTATTGCGTCATGAGCAGATAATATTTGTCGCAATCTATTCATCTTAACTTCAACGGATTGAAAAAGATAAAAATATTTTTTCTTATCAATTTGTCAATTTCACCCCGTAAACCATCCACTTCCAACTTTTTGAGAAGCAGGGCATGGTTCACAGTGGCAAAGGCTTTTGACAAAGCCAAGAAAATCCCTGCGACTTTTTGTTTATTATCTAAGGCGGTGCAGATATGCTTAATAAATTGGTGCGCCACGATTGTAGTGAATTGACCTGGTCGATAAGAAAACTGGGCATATGAAAGTGTACTGTTAATTGTAACATGTTTAATGATGTTGCTGGATAATGTTGCTTCAATTATTTTAGATAAGGTTGGTATAGTAATAATTGACTGTAATTTGCCTATAGTTTTCCACATCAGATTTTTCACCTACGCTTAGCTAAAGGAGAATATTATGATGCTAAGTTTTTTTTTTATAGATTGTAGTTTTATTTGTTGATGACCTTTAAAAGATATACATGTAGAAAAAGTAAATAATATTCCCAAATAAATTTTCGCAACGTATTTTTGGCCCACACTGTAATGACATAATTGGGTAATTTATTTTAAACAAGTTTCCCACTTGTTGGGAGAAATAATGTAGAGGGTAACACTAATTTGTCTATGCCTTTAAAAAAAAGGTTTGATAATGTATAAGAAGCTTTATGGATACCCAGCCTTCCACCTACACGTGTAGATTTAGCTTAAGCATAGACAAGTTGTTTAACGGTCAAATTGACAATGTCAGCGTTTGACAGTGTTATTACTATTAGAAATTAACTTGTGTTGCTGTTGCGTGCCTGCCAACTCGTTTTTTCATATTTTCAATATTAAATTGTTATCCTGTTTAAATATTAGCGAATATGACGTTGAATTTGGGAAGAAAAGATGGTGGGCCTGGCTACGTCGGCATTCAGTTTTGCCAAGAGTGCAACAACATGCTTTATCCGCGCGAAGACAAAAACAACAAAGTTTTACTGTATGCCTGCAGAAATTGCGACTACAAGCAGCTCGCTGACTCCAATTGCGTGTACGTGAACAAAATTATGCACGAAGTGGACGAGCTGACGCATATAAACCCTGATGTGGTGAGCGACCCTACGCTCCCACGCACCAAGGATCACATGTGCCCGAAATGCAACCACAGGGAGGCGGTGTTCTTCCAGGGCCAGACCAGACGTGCAGAGGAGGAGATGAGGCTTTACTACGTTTGTACGAGTTGTAAGCATAGGTGGACTGAGTGAATATTGTGTACTTTTCTAATTTTAAGAATAAACTGTGTTAAGACTATCTTGTTGTTTTATTAAACAGTTATTTTATAACTATTGACTCTCTTAAAAAATATAAAACACTTCCCTACTTCATTTAGTCCTTATCACATTGGACTCTCAATGGTCTTAAGTGCTATAAACTCTACTGGTGCTCAACCGTTTAATATGTCAAACTTCGATTTTATATGTCAAAAATTACCACCCTATAACCAAATGATTTTAAACTTCATTTCAAAATGACAGGGTTAAAATTTCCATAATTCTGATACTTGTCTGACAGTTAAAGGGTTAAGTTAGTTAAGTCTTTTGTGCCATTTGAATATAAAAAAAAAATCATAAGAAAAATTTAATCTATGTTACTGTTGAGCCTGCACACACAATTTCACTAGAATTGGTTCAGAAATGCGACCTGTGTCCTTTTTGTCCAAACTGTAACAAAGACCATCGTTTTCACTTGGTCAATTATTGAAAACATTGCATATGACATGCCTTATTGTTTAATATTTTCTACCTCTTGGAATTTATGATCATGCATCATAGTGAGATTGTTTGTAAACTCAAAGAACTATCTATGGATGAATATATATCGGATATTGGTACACAGCAGGAAGAAGTGAATTTGAACTTAAAATAGAATTACACAACTTCCTATGGCCACCTCCTGTCTCCATCATCACATCAGCTCAATGGCACCATTATATCTTATATAGCATTGTCTCCTGACTTACATATGTATGCCAATTTTCAGGTTTATCAGAAATCTGGAAGTGGGTCAAATTTGTCTTGCAAGATTTGACCCATACAAACATACAGTTACATTGAAAGTTAAATAAAAGTTTTTAATAAGGATATTATCCAATATTTTTAGTCTTTTTCTTGCATTTTATTCAAGAACGACTTTTTCTACTTTATACCACTACCGAGGTTTGAATCTAGGATTTTTTAGCACCAAACATCACATATGATGAAAGATTGCAGGTGTAAAGGATGTTAGACAAAAAAATAAAACTAACTTGATCATACTTCATTAGTGTATTGTTTTTATTATAGTTAGGTACATGTTTAAATTACATTATAGAAAAGGTGAATTGAGATTTAATCGGTAATCGAGATGATTTAGATCATTTTGTTTAATCATCTTTTTGTAGATAACTAGTAGTTACCAAAATAACATTAATCTACAAAAAGCTATTAAAATAAAATTAACACGAGTGTCTTTGAAAGTGGTAATTGATTTAAAAATAAATACAAAGCTAAATCCACATAAAAATAATTAGTAAATAATCAATACATATACCTAACAAAAACACGCATTATGACTCGTAACGCCAATAGATATAAAATTATTCCAAATATTTTACTTATGAACATTTTCCTACAATTATAATTTATAAAAATGATCACTATAGTACCTTACAATATGTAATAGTAAAATCTATTAAGCGTTTCCTAAGTCTTACAAATATCTAATTATTAAACATTCAGGGCCTGTTTCATAGTGTTCGAGTAAAGTATTGGATAGCTAATTAGGCCGACACAGCGCGAGGCAATTCCCTTGCGCACAAAACGGCCAGTGTAGACGTGCCTCGGCCGAGGCGGCGCGCGCGTTTTCCTCACCTGAGCGCGTATGCTCGCTCTGTGTGGACCCGCCTGTTAACGAATAAATTAACTGCCAGATAAAACTTAGCACTTTATCTACCAGTTAAGCTTATTTGCAGATTGTGAAACGCCAACGATGACTTTATTCGACAGATAAGTGCCAAGTAGCTTATGCAGGCCTTTCTTCGGTATTGTAAAACAGGCCCTTAGATACAATTCCTAAACAATACTACTTTATTTCAATGCTAGTTGGTCTTCTCTGGTACAGGTAAAAGAAAAGCACACGCCAACCGACAGACTCGCAGGTAATAATGAAGACAATGCAACAACCACCGTTAAAAACGAGTTTTGAGCCTTAAGATCAGGTAACCGCCCAAATGCCATAAATTTACATGGTTCAGAGATTTAGTAAAAATAATAATAAGCACGTGTTGTTTTACAAAAAAATATCCAATTGGCAAATCCTGCTGTGGATATATATTTTGAAGGACAGGTCAGTCACGGACATTAATAGTTGACCCATCAAGGGTTTACTTTACATTGGACACATCATACCGTTAGTATTGACATCCAAATTGGCTTGAACTATGGAAGGTGGAGGTAAGGAACGAAATCTACATGTACCAAAAAGTGTCATCAAAAAACCTTAAATAGGTGGCGCTACAATACCTAGAATACTTGAAAAAGAAAATCTAATCATAGACAGCGCACTTCACTCCGTCAATAACGCCTAGGGTCTTAGCTACTCTGGAGAGATTTGGAACTATTATTTATGGCTGACAGCTGGACACTTTTGCAACAGTTCTACCGTAAGAGATTTCACACCTTTTAATTCCACACTCCATAGCTTGAACCTTAGTCTGTGACCGTACATATTTGAATGAAGCGTCCTGACTTGCTGAGCATGTTTTTGCGTGAATACGCGGGTCGGGTCCACACAGAGCGAGCCAGCGAGCACGTACGTGCGAGCCAATTTCCTCACGCACAAACCGGTTAGTGTAGACGTGCCTCGGCCGAGGCGGCGCGTGTGATTTCCTCCATTGTAAGATACAAGTGTGAATAGGCAACTCGCAACTCGTGTCGATTTAAAACAATTTATCGCCACTATTTGCGAATTTCCTATTTTTCGCACTTGTATCGTAAATAACTATTATATCACGATAAAGCAGAGGACCTAAATGTATTCGACAGTGTGGACGTACGTACGGTAACACACAGTTACTGTATATAGCTGATCTGATCTTTTCATTGAACATCGAAATCGCATTTCATCCACGTGGACTTATAGCGCCACTGAAATAAGGGGTCGAGAACCCATACATTAGTACGTGAGCCTGTGTGGTGACCGCGCGTTGCTGGACGGTGGTAGACGCTCCATGTTGTAAGTAAGGTGATGTGGTCCGGGCTGGCGCATTCGCATTTTACCCAGTTTGACTTTACAGCGATACTGAACTAAGGGGTCGCGAACCCGTACTACATTAGTACGTGAGCGCCTATTTGTGGTGACCTGGTGACCGCGCGTTGCTCGTACACGCTCCATGTCTGGTGACCTGTGGTTGCCGGCTTACTCGTCGTCGGCGGACTGCTGCGGGTACCTGCACTCCGGGCTGCCGCATTCGCATTTCATCCACTTGGACTTTACCGACCAGAACTTGTCGCCGTAGTCGAAACTGGAAGGGAAATAAATTTATATATATATTATAATCTTAATAATAAGAAAGGCGACCAAAAATGAAATGCAGGTAAGATAATTGACTTGGCGTTCGCCATGATATTGTCCAATAAATGACACCATTGTCTCCTCTATACTTTTTTTCTTGTGAGAGCAGAAAGCAGTGGTGATTTTAATTTTCAATTTGTATTAGATTTAAAATTCGCAAGCATGGCTAGACCACTCAACGGAATGCTGTCGGGTAGGGAATCACTTTTTTTTACGGTTTGTACGAAAAAGGTAAAAACCCTTCTGGTGCGACTATGTCTGTCTGTGTGTCACATCGCTATAAATCTCGAGAGCAAATTACACTAGCGATTTAAAAACCAAAACTAAAACGATACAAGTTCAGAACACGCAATTCGCCGACAGCTAGCATAACAGTTCAATGCAATAATTCATGTATTGAACATGTTGAGTCAACAACTTTTCTTGGTATTACCGTGGACGAACATTGGAATTGGAAAGCACATGTTGAAGGTGTTTCTCGGCGTTCTACCATCAATAACGGTGTCAAAACATTTGAAGATACCAGTTACGGAAAGAGAGACTTAAGCCCTCCTACGTGTACACTTTCAACGAAGCTGGCCAGCTTTATTGTCACGCGCGCAATAATGTATTTAAGAGCAAGTTCGGCCTGGCCAGCCACATTAGGGCTCATGCTAGACAACGCCCATAATCTTTATTTAGGGTCGCCGTCATCGAAAACGATGAGGAGGACTATATCTAAGTTAAATGGATTCGTTTTTACATTGCGACGGTTTAGATTAGATCTATAGTGTCGAAAGAGACTGCACTGTCTGCATATCATGGTTATGTCGCTTCAATTATACGTTATGGGCTCATCGTTTGAGGCAAAAGCACAGATATCCAAAAGGCATTTGTTACTCAAAAAGAGTGCGTCAGGACTATACATGGAAGTGAATATCTTGTCCATTATAAACCAATATTTAGGGAGCTTCAAATCTTGCCACTTCCCTGTCAGTACATATTGGAACAGACAAAATTTGTAAAAAAAAATCCACAGCTCTTTCCATTTCATGATGTAGTAATTAATAAGCAAAGACCTAGCAGGAATCCACTACAGCTTTTTCAACCTGCACTAAGACTCGAAGTTGCCAACTAGAACGCACATTTTATGGCTATAATAGTACATTACGATACAAGTGCGAAAAATAGGAAATTCGAAACGAGTGGCGATAAATTAAAACACGACCGAAGGGAGTGTTTTAAATCGACACGAGTTGCGAATTACCTATTCGCACATGTATCGTACAACGTTTTACAGTACATATGGCCCTTTAAATGTTCGACACAGTAACGTAATATGCTACTTCTCGCACTAGTGCTATAAAGTAGCCCCATATGTACTGTAAAGTTATTTATTAGACTGCCAGGTGACTTTAAAATCCTGCCTACACGTCAATTCCAGGAGAAAGTGTTTATATAGTTGCTTGAAAAATGTTATTATTCTGTTTCTGAATTTATAAAATCATTATTATATTGTATATTTGTATAGACTATGGTACTGTAAACGGATACGGTCTATCTGAGGTGGGGAATGTAAACGCTCGAGGTAGATTTCTGATAACCTATAATAATATTTTTTCTTCAAACCAATAACAGAAATATCGACTATCGTTGATGCTTGCCGCTCTTAGAATGAACTGTAGATCTTTATTCCTTCAGCAGGGCGATATTACTGAATTCAAATAAATGTTGCCAGTTATCTAACACGAGACGAGACGGGATATTCCCACTAGTTACGTTGTTGCCAGTGGTAACTACTGGGAAAAAAATTCCCACCTTTTCCCAGTAGTTACGAGTGGTAAAAGGTGGGAAAAAAAATCCTAGTTGAAAACCTTCACAGTACCTGAATATTTCTAAGGCAATGCATGCCGGCAGAATATGCTGATCTAACATCCTCTACTAACCAACATTGTACCATATGCTTGATTGATTGATTGATAATGGTACTGTACAGTTATTCGTGAGATGGCATCATATTGGTTGTAGCAGTGGGGCGACACTCCTCCTTTCGGGCATTCTCGGCTCCGTCCGGCTCTGCATTGCTCCGAGCAATTATTAGGGTTGGCACAACTTGACGTCGGGTAATGACTTGAATTTTGATAACCCTAAATAGCCGAAAGGGATAGTGCCATGCATTAGAAAGGGAGAGCATGATTCGTCCCTGAATCGCTGTCAAACTTCGGTGTAGGAAGTACCATTATTTATTCAGTGGTTGTAGGTCGTTGTAGCCGCGTGAACAGGTGTGGAACAAGGACAGTGTCACCGTGGAGGTACTCACGAGAGCTCCTCGCCGGGCGCGATGTCCCTGGTGGCGAACAGGCACACGGCCGGCAGGCGCAGGTCCCTGCTGCAGGTGAACACCCGCACGGGCGCCAGGTTGGGCTGGCAGCTGTGGTTGATGAAGCGCGCCGCACTGCCGTACCGGGCCGCGTCCACGCACAGCTGGACTTTGTATTCGCATTGCTGTCGAGAAACGAAACTTATTGAAATATCACGCCATACCTGTGGTGTCCAGATCTGATTTCAGGAAAACTGCACTGAAAATACGGGATTCGAGGTTGACTACAAAACAACCTTTAACCTTTTGAACGCCACACCTATCGTACGCGGCGCGTAATCGTGAACCTTGTCGGTACGCATGAAGGTTGATATTGGGCTGTAGCCGCGCGCGTCATATGACGTCTTAGGCGGTCAAAAGGTTAAACAATAATTTAGAATATATAAAAACATTTTTTTAAATATTATCCGGAAATGAAAATGTAAAATAATCTGCGTTCGCGGGGATCGCGCGGTGTTCACCGCTCTCAAAGAGAATTTGAAATAGAGGTGGATTACCAAAGACAACTTTGTAGCCACAGTAAATTTACTGCCATCTTTCGTCACACGATAAAAACTTTTAGAACGCCATTTCACTTTGATCCTTATTCTTTCACTGATATGTGTTAAATTTGTTAAATATCCAAAAGTGCTTACCTCGTAGCTCCCTTGCGCCCGGGAGCTTGGCGTTTGAGTGATATTTTGTGTTTATGCCATAAAGCGTTCAAAGGGTTAACATTTTCTTTTTAACGATTGGTAGGAAGAATCTACAATAATATTTCAAGTTTTTTTTTTCTTGTACGCCCCAAATCCAATGTTTACAATATTTGATATTGTCAAGCTGCGCGCGGTACAGTTGAGTCGCTCGCGGCACAACACACGTGCTCCAGACGGACTTCAGGAGGCCTACCGCGAACCACGTTCGACGTGTTGCCTCTCTGTTGCACTTGTAAATTCGTACGTAAGCGTGATAGGGAGGTAACACGTGGTTCGCGGTAGGCCCTCTGTAACCATTCTAGTTCGGTGGTTTTGACACGGTAGTATCACGTAATAAAAACCGGTCAAGTATTCGTTTTACTCGCGCACCGAGGTTTCCGTACTACAAATTTTGAATTATCTCGTGTAAGTATAAAGGCGAAAGATTTTTGATCAGAATCAGAAGTACCTATACT